>NW_022436960.1:9832389-9905412 GCF_009761245.1 Sapajus apella | reverse complement strand
CTGAGTAGCTGGGATTACAGGCATGTGCCACCATGCCCAGCTAATTTTTTGTATTTTTAGTAGAGATGGGGTTTCACCATGTTGACCAGGATGGTCTCGATCTCTTGACCTCGTGATCCACCCGCCTCGGCCTCCCAAAGTGCTGGGATTACAGGCTTGAGCCACCGCGCCCGGCAGCTTATTCAACTTTTAATGGTAACAATAGTGACCACCTTGCAAAGTTATTGCCAGTATTAAAAATAAGTATATAGAGCACCTGGTACATGATGGATACTCAAGAGATGTTATTCACACTTAATAATGAATATACTGTGCTGGTATGTAAACAGGTACTGTCTTTCTGAAGGACGATTTCTTAATTCTTACCAAGCTTTAAAAAGGAGTGTTTTCTGTATGACTCAGCAATTCCATAACTAAAAATTTATTCTAAGGAAATAATTAAAGATGTGTGCACATAGAATATTTAAAAGGATATTCTGGTCACACACAGCAGCTCACTCCTGTAATCCTAGCACTTGGGAAGCCGAGGTGGGAAGATCCCTTCAGCCCAGGTGTTTGAGACCAGCCTGAGTAGCATAGTGAGCAAAGTTTGAGACTTTCTCTCTATAAAAATAATAATAGAAAAGAATATTCTTTGCAGCATTGAATAGAATAGTGAAAAACACCCCAAAATCTCAGAAATAGATTATTAGTAAAGTAAATTATGATTCTGTTACAGAAAGGAAATTAGAAAACCATTAAAATGATGATATAGAAGTGCATAGAAAGTGAGGAAAACAGATTCTAAAACTATACACAGTTTAATCCCATTTTTGTAAATGTATATTTATGCAGAGAAAATTTTCTAGAAGAATAACATGCCAAAATGTTAACTACAGTTGTTTTGACTTAGTGGGCCCTTTAGGTGATTTTTATCTTCTTCATGTTGCTTACCTGAATTTTTTGTTTTTATGATAATGAGCACAGCTAAGTAAATTTTTCAAAAATAGGGATGGATCTCTATTAAAAATATTTAGTGACATAGGAAAATGCTTAAGACTTAAAAAGGAAAGATTTCAAACTTATGTTTTATACAACCCCAATTTTGTTAAAGTACTTTTTAGTCTATGATTGATTTTTGCTTTTGTGGCTTTTTCTCTCAAAAAGTAGCAAAGCTTCTAAGAGATGGTGGGGATAGAATGGGCAGTAAAATATGAAACAGAGGTTAGATTTGTGTATGTACTGACCCCTTTTGTTTTTTCTTCATTTTCATCACAGTTTTAACAGCTGGCTTTCTTCGCTATTTTTATAAAGAGAAAAAGTTGATCAGCTGTAAAAGGCCATTCTTTCCCTTTCTGCCTTGTCTCCTTTCATTCTGACTAGGAACTCATCAAATTCAGTACTTAGTAGGCATGGAGGGTAAACAATGGTGAACAAGAAACTCACTGTCCACTTAGAAAAGACAGTCAACAGTCACCCAAATAAGCACATCATTACTAGTCGTGCTAACTACTATGGAGAAAACTCCAGAGTGTTGCAGAGAAAGAAATGAAGGTGGGGATCAGGGAATCACTTCAGACAGGGAAGTTTGCAAAGACCTCCATGACGAGGAAGGGACACTTAAAGTGAGTTTTAAAGTATGAATAGGAGTTAGTCCCAATCTACGAAAAGAGACAAGGACATATAAAGGTTTTCAAGCCAAAAAAAAATGTGTTGGCCCTGTGTGGTGGCTCATGCCTGTAATCCCAGCACTTTGGGAGTTCAAGGAGTTCAAGGCCAGCCTGACTAACATGGTGAAACCCCATTAATACTAAAAATACAAAAATTAGCTGGGCGTAGTGGTGGGCACCTGTAATCCCAGCTACTCGGGACGCTGAGGCAGGAGAATTGCTTGAACCCAGGAGGCCAAGGTTGCAGTTAGGCCGAGGTTGCAGTAAGCCAAGATTGCACCACTGCACTCCAGCCTGGGTGACAGAATGAGACTCCATCTCAAAAAAAAAAAAAAAAAAAAACCCACCAAGAAAAAACTGTTAAGAAAAAAACAAGCCAGGTGTAGTGTCTCATGCCTGTATTCCCAGCACTTTTGGAGGCTGAGACGTGCGGATCACTTGGCCAGGAGTTCGAGACCAGCCTGGCCAACATGGTGAAACCCCGGCTCTACTAAAAATACAAAATTAGCCAGGCATGGAGGCCAGTGCCTGTAATCCCAGCTGCTGGGGGACTGAGGCAGAAGAATCACATGAGCCTGGGAGATGGAAGTTGCAGTGAGTGGAGATCAGGCACCCCAGCCAGGGAGACAAAGCAAGACTCCCTCTCAAAATAAATAAATAAATAAATAAATAAATAAACAAATAAAATAAAATAAATAAATAAACCACAACAGTGCTGGCTCTTGTATCATGACATTAGGTTGGAAGATAGGCAGGGACTTTGACCACACTAAGGAGGATTTGGAATTTTGTCCTGAAGACAGTGGGCAAGCCCGGGAAGGACTCTGAGCAGAGGTTACTGTTTATGATAGTATGAAGCCATTTGTAATTTAAAAAGATCTCTTTGGCTGCTCTGAGGAGAAAGAAGTGGAAAGAGGCAAGAAGAAATCTGGGAACTGTGTTAGGAGACTGTTAGACTTGATCAGGAGATGCTGCTGCTGAGTAATGACAGTGAGGATAAAGAACAGAAGACAGTTGGGAGATGTATTTGATAGGATTTAGTGATAGGACTTAGTGATTAGTAGGACTTAGCGATGAATTGGATTAAAGGAGTGAGGTACGGGGGAATAGGGGCTGTCAAGGATGAGTTTTAGAATGCTTTGCTTGAGTGACTTGGTGGATTACACAGATGGTGGAGTAGGTTTCTTTCCTGGGGGAAGGGAGATCTAAGAGTCTGTGTTGGACATGTTTTCTTTGAGATATTTATAAGATTACCAAGTAGAGAAATTGAATTGGTGAGGCCTGTTATTCACAAAAGCTACCCATCTGGGATGGAGAGAGACCTTTCAGAGCAGCTGGCCCCTAGATGGTCCTGACAGCCTTGTGGGTGGATGGGATTGCCTCTGGGGAGAATATCGAGAGAGAGGAACAGAGAGTCTAGGACTGAGCTCTGATGAATTCCAACATTTAGACATCATGCAACAGGGGGAACTGGCAAAGCACTTGAAGAAGGATACATTCCAGGGAGGAAGACCAGGGGAATGTGGGGTCTGGGACGCCAAGGGGAGAGAGTCTCAAGAAGGAGGGAGGGAGGGAAGGATTGACTCTACGGAATGCCCTGAAAGGCCTAGGAAAATGGTAATCAGAAAGTACCCAATGGCCTGGCAATCTGAAGGCTCTAGATGACTGTGGGAAATGGACTCAGTGCAGTGGTGGATGTGGGAGCCAAACTGGAGTGAGTGGAAGGAGGAACAGGAAGTGACAGAGAGGAGAATGTGTGCATAACTCTTTTTTTCCTCTGTCTTTCTTTTCTTTTCTTTTTTTTTTTGTTATTATACTTTAAGTTCTGGGGTACATGTGCAGAACATGCAGGTTTGTTACATAGGTATACACGTGCCGACCCTAAAGGGGAATGGAAAAGCAGGAGAGAGGTTTTTTGTTTTCTGTCTACAAGGGAGGTTCTACAATTTGTTCAACTCCTGGTAGGAATGATTTAGCAAAAGGGGAGAGATTAATTACATAGGAGACACACTGATAGATGAAGAGTCCTAGGGAGTGGTAGGATTGGTGTGGATTGGTGTTTGACAGGATGAGATGCTAGTAGGTTTTTGATATCTACTATTTAGTATGTGTGGAGTGTATACCAGGCACTGTGCAAAGTATCCACTCACACAGGAATCACAATAGCGCAATAATCACAGTAGCCCTATGAAGTTGATATAATTATCCCCATTTTACAGATGAGGAAACTGAGCTTAAGTGGAGATAGATCCAAGGTCTTAGGTCAGAACTGTTTGATTTCAAAGTTTATGCTCTTAACTCTTACTAATAAGATTTCCTCTGTGATAGTGTATTAGTTTGCTCCAGGTGCCATAAAAGTACCAGAGACTGGGTGGCTAAAACAAGAGAAATTTATTTTCTCACAGTTCTGGAGGCTGAAGTCTGAGATAGAGGTGTTGGCAGGTTTGGTTTCTCCTGAGGCCTCCCTCCTTTGCTTGCAGATGGTTGCCTTCTCTCTCTGTCCTCATGCGGCCTTTCCTCTGTGTTCCCACATTTCTGGTATCTCTTATGTGTCCTAATTTTCTCTTAAAAGGACACCAGTCAGATTGGATTAGGGTCCACCACCGAAACGGCCTCATTTTAACTTAATCACCCTTTTAAAGGCCTTATCTCCAGGTACAGTCACATTTTGAGGTTAAGGTTTCAACATATGAATTCTAAGGGGCACAAAATTCAGTCCGTATCGGACGGCTTTTTAAAGTATAAGGAAAGGGGTGTCCCTGGGGGGAGTTTTGAAGACAGTATAACTATAACTGAAGAGTGTAGAAGAAGGAGCTTACTAGAGAAAGGTAGCCTTAGGGTCAGTTGAGGTCGAAGATCATTCATGTATATCTATCGGGCCCAATTATTGGAGTCTCTGCAGCAGCAATCAGGTATATGTGTGAAGTAAAGAGGAACTCTTTGCTTTGGTGAGGCAGCTAGATGCTCACATGAACTTACTAACCAGCCAAATGACCACCTCTCGTGCACAAAATTGAACTGTAAATGAGTTTTGTTCACAATCTTGGCACAATAACAAATTACTTTTGTCAGGGACCTTTTTGACTGCTCTCAAGTCGTTGAAAACGTGGAAATTAAATCTATGACTGCTAAGATTTTGCATTCACCAATGCACAAATTGGCTTGAACATTTTTTTCAATCTGTTCTGTAAATGGTCTTTCATGATTCCTTACCACTCTCTTCCTCTTTCTCTGTCCTACTTTCTTCCTTTTTTTTTTCCATCTTCACTTATCAATAATTTATTGAGTACCTACTAGGTGTCTGGCACTAAGGATGAAGAGTCCACATCTGTTGTATATCTATATGCAGATATATATGTGTATTGTGTACATATATATACAGATATATATAACTCTATATATATCCAAAAGACCTGAGTGATAAATGCTGTTACTAAAGTATTAATTCATGTGTTCATTTAATCCTATGAATATATTGAGTCCCTACTAAGTGCCAGACAGTGTGTTACGATTGGGATAGAGCCATGAGTGATGTACAGTTTCTGCCCTTAAGATATTTACAAACTGATATAGAAAAGTAAACAGGTAAGTACACAGAGACTATGCAATGTGACTTTTGTAAAATGTTAAAAGATCTCAAAGAAAAAAGTGGCTTTCGTCTCTGCTTTGCTGTGCATTTTGGATACCTGTGGAAAAGAGCTATTTCTGCATTTTAATGAAACTATAAAAGGAGCATTCATTCATTTCACAAACATTTTGCTTGTAATCGTTGCGTAGTGATGGTTTTATAGCTCTTGAATTATGAGCAAGCCATTGAGTTGGGGGATTTATGACATTTTTCCTCATTTGAACTTATTGTCCACACCCTGTACTGTCATCAACTCCTTTTCTTAGGTGGTAGAATGATTAATGGTATTCCTGAAATACTCCACAGAAACCTGCTGAATATTAAAACTTGAGAAAAGTCACAGTAATGAAGCATTACTGTGGCAGTGGGTGAGCAGACAGCTTGTGCTGGCCTAGCATATATGTCAGATATTTGGAACTTGGAACTATGCATTGATTAGGGATTTTCTTGTAATATGATTTTAAAAGTATAATGAATAGCAGATCAAACAACACTGAGAAGGAAATGGATTTTTGTAGATTATGCAATTGAAGCATTTTCAAGTATCACCTATTTATACTTTATCTCAGGAAAAAAAGTTATTTGCAACCAAATACTTATGGAGTTAATTAAGATAAAGTTTGTAAACTTGTTGCTTTCTTTGGAGCTCATGTGCTACACAAACTCAAGGTATTATTAATCTACAATCTAGACTTATTTCTTTGGGAAAATGCTAACCATATTATGGAAATAGTTCAGGTAGTGGATGAGAGAAAAGGCAAATCTGATAAATGGTCTATGTAGGATTTAGAATCAGTGATTAACCTGATAGCTGCTGGAAATTGATTTGATGTCAAGCAATGGATGTTCACATTCATGTCAATGTCTCATTCATGTGAACGTCATTTCAGAATCATATTCTAGAGCATGTCATTGTGGAAAGATCACTGGATTGGGATCAGGAAATCTAAGCACTACTCTGGCTCTCCCATTGACTGCCCATGTGCCTCATTTTCCCCCTCTTTAAAAGGAAGTGGTTATGGGAAGAGGTTTCTAAGGTCCTTCCAGTTCTGATATTTTATCGTTCTGTGCTTCTACGTCCCACACCTATCAAAAGTATTTTGACTTTAAGTTGCTTAAGCCAGCATTTCAGTTAGAATGCATCCAGGAGCTTATTTCCGTGGGCTATTGGGAACAGCAAGGCCTTGCTTCTCCAGGACTTGATATGTCTTCTGTTAACTGCTGACAGTGAGCCATACCACCTAAAAGGCTCCCTTGGTAGCCTTAAAGATTGAAAGGACAAATGGACAGTGTTGAGCACTCTGTGGAAGAGGAGACCAGAGAGACGTTGATCATCATGGCTCCTTGGGATTTGCAAAGAGGAATGACTAGAACGGGGCCCTTCACCACAGCCAGGTCAAAGGTCAGGTCAGGAATTTGGACAATGCTGGTGACTCCAGGTAGGTCTAGGAGGGTAAATAAATCTATTTAGTCCCTCCTGAATCTTGAGAAGATCTGGGCAGCCAAGCTCAGAAAACTATTAGGAAGTCTCCTAATTTATGAAATTCTTTGGAAGAAAAATGTGACACTTATTTTTTACATTTTTATTAGTGCACAATCATTGTATTCTTACTTAACATTCATCATGTTAATCTACTCTTAACATATTCTCACAGTTAAAGCATTTACTAAACACGTTTTCATGATCACATGTTGAGTTAAAAACCTGTCTTCGATTAATACCATTTTGCAATGGACTCCCTATATTTTAGGATTTTTTGAGTGTTGTTGAAAGACCTTTCAGTTTTCTACTTTAGCTTTAGTTAAGCAATATTAAATATAATTCTCTGGTGGCAGAGATTTATATCTATTATTATTTTGTTAATAACAAGCCAGCTTGGGGTGATTAGAAAATGATTTGGAGTACTGCTTTTCTTAGCGATAAAAGCAAGCAATAGATAATTTGTGAATAGGATATTAAGCCAGAAAACTAAGAATAATTTTATGTGCTGAATACAATTAGAGGAAATTAAAAGTTTTTTGTAATTGTTTCTATCGTGGAATTCTATTAAAAATTTACATGTTCCTTAAAATACTGATTAAATTCTTTTATGTAATCATTTTTAAAAAATGACTGTATGCCTAATACATATTACAAGATGATTCTTCTTTTTCTTTTTCTTCTCCTTCTTCCTTTTTTTTTTTTTTCAATTTGTTTGCTTTTATCTAGTTGCTTCCAAGATCCGGTACTTGCAAGAATATCATAACCGGGTTCTCCACAACATTTATCCTGTACCATCAGGAACAGATATTGCAAACACATTGAAATACTTTTCTCAGACCTTGTTAAGGTAAGCTTTAAAATATCCTCTACTTTGAGAGAATTATTAGGTAGTACTGCTGAATTTATTGGGATCTAAATTTTTATTGAATTGCAAGTTTTAAAGGGCATATGTTTTCTAGTGCTCTGCTAGAAGAGTCTGGACTCAGGTTTTCTGGGTGTATATAGCAAATTAGATCCCAGGCCCAGCTGAAAAAGATTGATTGCCGGGCTACTGCTTGCTTTCCTGCATTGAACATCTTTTCAGAGGATCTTCAAAATGATACAGTTCTATATTTGGCACTAATAGAGAGTGGGATTTTAAAAAGCGCCTACACTGCTTAAAATTAAGAATTGAAAATATTTTTGGTCTAAAAGCGAATCAGAATTATGTGACATTTTAGATTCATCATTAGTATTTGCTATTTCCCTAAATGTAATATACAGTGATCATAGTTATTTTTAATCTGTGTAACACTTCCAGTGTTCAACATGCTTTGCCTTGATATGAATTTCTGTGAAGGACAAGGAAAAAAAAAATAGGACTCTTTTTCTCTTGTCTGCTTTTACTGTAAGATATAGATAGGTGGGTCCTATTTGCTCCACGTATCTGATTAAGAAAACAGAGCAAACAAAGATGAACTGTTCAAGTAAAGGCTCAGTTGTTTTGGGAAATAACATTGAAGAAGTCAGAAGAACACCTTGTGTTCCATTAAATTCCAAGATGTGATTTCTTCCATTACCACAATCTTCTCACTTCACATCTGATTTCGGCAACACATAAATTGGCTTGGTACTGTTTCTTTTAGCTGTACAGCGGCAAAAATTTTGCTAGACAGGTATTAGGAGAACAGAAAGTTAGAAAGACTAGTGACACTGGAGTTTCTAGCAGTTGAAGGCTTTGCCATGGGCATACTGAATGCTTTGTGGATGGAAGCTTCATGCAATCAAATCAGCTATGAATCTTCTGCAGTCCTCCTCTCTCTCAGTTCTTATTTTTTGAAATATCTTTCCTTCTTTAGAGTTCTTAGTGATCCTGTTCTATATTGAAGGGATTCTGCTTATCAGATTTGTACATTTCATACTTGCGTGGTAAGGTTAGGACCTCTTATAGGATATTTTCCTTCTTCTCAAATTGTTGTAGAATAATTAGCCCAATTTTCATAGTGATCATCAGATAAATTTATAAATCAAGGCATCCAATTCTATTTTCTTAAATTCTCCTTTTGTCTTTGAGGTCCAAGTTCTTAATGGGAAACAGTTTCCGTTATGACAAATTCTGCAAGTTTTCAAAGTAGAAGACACTTTTCAGTAGAAAGCATGTTGAATTCCATGTGCCAGGAAGCTGTAACATCCTAGTTGGCACTTCACAGCTTGTTGCTTGGGTCTTAGTAATTGTGCCCAAAAGTTAAGGAATTTAAAATATTGAAAAGTTATGCTTGCAAGACATGAGGATTCCATTTTCTTGAGCAGTGGACCATTAGAATATGATCATAGGTAATAGCATTTTAGTGGTGAAACTGGTTTTAAGGTAGTTTGTTCAAGTGGCTTGTTGGAAAAGATTCTATGCAACTGAGCTGAGTTCATTTTCAAAGGGAGGCAACACCACCATCTACTGCTAATGGTAATAGTAGCAATTACAATCATTATTATAGCAATACTATCTTATAAAATTAGTAATTATACATGCCAAACACTGTTCTAAGAACTTTAAATGTGTTATCTCATTTAATCCCTTATTATAAGTCTATGAGATGAGTGTACCATTATACCCATTTAACTGATAATAAAACTAAGGCAGAGTGGTTAAATACATTGCTCAAGTTTACTTATCTAATAAGTGTTCAGGATTTGACCCTAATTGACATCACATGCTCTCAACAATTATATATACTGCTTCTTCTTAGGACTATTATTTATCATATTACGGGGACACTTCTTTAAGTAAAAACTTGGCTTGGCCTTTGGGAATGCCAGCATTCATTCTGAGTCCCCGGACTAGTTTTGGCTCACTTGGAGATTAAAGGAAGTGCTTAGCACAAAGATTTGCCATCTTCCCAGAAGTTAAATAGAGCTGTACTGAGATAATGTGGACAGCATTTCAATTCCCAGATGTTTCAGTTCTATTTTGCACTTGGTGATTAGTTCCGGCTAGCAGGTCAGAGCAGAACTGATAGGCTGTGGTGAACAGGACATACACACAGAGTGGGAGTAAGAAAGCAAACACTAGGAAGGCAACATGTCATGGGTTGGTCCAGGTTCAACTGCTGGGCTGAACTCAGATCGTTTTCTTTTGCCTACCCCAGCTTTTTTTTTTTTTTTAATCTAGAAGTACAGAACCATTGATACATACATCCATAAGAACTGTATTTGTAATTCTTCGTTTTACTTATGCTATTAGAAAGTTCAAGACAGCTGGGCATGGTGGCTGGCATCTAATAATCCCGGCACTTGGGAGGCTGAGTTGGCAGATTAAATGAAGTGCTTAGCACCAAGATTTGTCATCTTTTCAGAATTTCAGTGGAGCTGTACTGAGATAATGTTAGAGAACAGAAGTATCAAACTTGAAGTTTGAGACCAGACGGAAGGTTGAGATCAGCCTGGACACAAGTAAGACCCCATCTCTAAAAAAAAATTCTTTTAAAAATTAGCCAGGTGTGATGGCATGCACCTTTAGTCCAAGCTCCTTGGAGGCTGAGGCAGGAGGATTGCTTGAGTCTAGGAGTTTGAAGTTGCAGTGAGCCTTGACTGCACCACTGTACTCCAGCCTGGGTGACAGAGCGGGATCCTATCTCTTAAATAAATAAATAAATTCTGAGACAAATAAGATGGCCTAAGTATTTGGTGTCCAGGATTATTGGCAGTAAGATTTTCTACTACAAACAAGATTTCCTACTGCAAAATTATTATATATTGTTTAATATCATTAAAGCATTTAATATGATCTTTATATTCAGAAGCACTTCTTCCTTTCAGAACTCAGGCTCTTGGGGAAAAAAACAAGAAGAAAGAATTAGAGATGAATCCTCTCAAAGTAACTCTTTGTCTTTCTATTTGAATGTTCTCAATGAAGATAAAATGATTATTTTTTGGTTAAATTATGCAACTTCAAATTTCAGCAGCTTCATCTGAGTCAGGGTTGTATTTTTGGAGCAATAGTTCACTGGTATTTGTGCATGCATATAACTCTCACTGATTTCAGTAGAGCTTTGTATCTATTTCAAAAGGCAGACATGCCGGGCGCGGTGGCTCAAGCCTGTAATCCCAGCACTTTGGGAGGCCGAGGCAGGTGGATCACGAGGTCAAGAGATCGAGACCATCCTGGTCAACTTGGTGAAACTCTGTCTCTACTAAAAATACAAAACATTAGCTGGCCATGGTGGCGCGTGCCTGTAATCCCAGCTACTCAGGAGGCTGAGGCAGGAGAATTGCCTGAACCCAGGAGGCGGAGGTTGCGGTGGGCTGAGATCACGCCATTGCACTCCAGCCTGGGTAACAAGAGCGAAACTCCGTCTCAAAAAAAAAAAAAAAAAAAAAAAAGGCAGAAATTAGCTTAGACATTTAACTTCAATTAATGTAAACCGTAGGAGGGGAGAGATTATATGTTACTATAGTTAACTATAAAATCAATTGAAGAGTCCACATATGTCCACTTAACTCATAATTAGACTCAAATTAGTGTTCATGGACGTTCCTTAAACTCTAGTAGTAGAAGGTGAGCCCTGTGTGTTGTTCAGCTTGCTAGCGCTGGTGACTGGAGTGCTGTTTGATCTAGAGAAGGGGATCAGTAAGTGTTTGTTGAATTGAATTGACTTTAGTTCAAATCTTATCCAGCGTTGGAATCCTTCTACAGCATTTACTTAATCTAGTAGTGACCTGGGGTCTTACTAAAGTTACATCTGAGTGCCGAGTTGTACTCATTTTAATTTAGCAGATACCTAAGTTCGGTAGTGAGCACACATTTTATATACAACTTCATAGTTGAGTTTTTTGTTTGCTTTTAGCATTAGAAGCAACTACCAGAATCATCTAGTTTAATCCCCACTCACTGCTACATGGGAGGAAGTCTGTTCTTTTTATATTGGAAGCATTCTGTGGCCATATTTTCAACAGTGAAGGTCTTTAAGAATCTTGCCTTTTATCTGGCAGGACACTTAACATAAAGGATCCTAGTCCTCTTCCTATGTCAAACATTCTTTTGGAATTTCTTCCCCTAGATCTCTCTTCTGGTGCTGTTCAGGCTGCTATCATGTAAAATTTTTTTAACAAAATCATTACATTTGGGGAAAGCTGCTTGCTGCTATTTAAAAAATGCCTAATATGCTTTAAAAATGGATTCTAGACTCAGCATAATAATCTTAATTAAATTGTAATTTCCAATTGCTTAGGAAGAATATATGTATATATAGATATATCCATCAAATTAAGTACATGGAGTAGCTTTAGAACATAGCATAATGAGGTAAATTTTGTTTAGTACATATATTCAACGTAAATGTCAACATTCCTAATCTTATAGGAAGTTTATTTGAAATACTAATTTTCTGTGCTATACATACCTCAGGGCAACTTCTCATCTTTCCTCACACCAACAGAGGTCTTCCTCTCCTGATTTTGAAAGTCAATGTTTGATAAAGATAATCTCAGGAGGAAAAAGGAAAGGTGAAAAGCTGGCCGCTGGGTCAAACTCTTCTGAGCAGGGCATTCTTAATATTCATTTTGGTTGGGTCTGCAGAACTCTGGGAAATAATTTCAGGTGGGGAAAATGGTTTTATCAACTCCCAGGTTAGGCAGTTTGGTTGGGGAAATACTTTTTTTTGTTGTTTTTTTCCTCTAAATAAACTTCACAAAACATCATAAAATCACAGTGCATTGTACATTTATTCATGAGCCCTTCTTAAGTTTTTCCACAAATGAAAACATTTCCTTACATTGAGACATGAATGGTAATATAAAACTGGTTTCATGGATGACTCATTTTCAGCCATTTTTTTTCTCGACCTCACCGAATTCTCAAATCTAAAGGCAGTGAGAGAGAAGTTGTACTGTTTTCATGCTGACATTCTTCCCTCCCTGCATGTATGAAGCTGTTGTTGCTATCATTTGGGAACTCCACGTATTCAGGAAGGGAAAAATATCAAAGTAGAGTCTCCAAAGTATTTGTTAGCTTACATTACACTTTGGAAAAAAGCTATGGTATATTTGAAAACATAATGTGTTTATTTCCCCTACCAAGAAGTTTGATCAGAGCATTGCTCTTAAAGGATAGCATTAATTTATGGTATTCAGCTATTTTTATTTTCTAAGGCAAAATGTTGTTCTCCTTATACCACTTCTTTAAGATCCACATTTTGTAATTTTGAAACGATGCCAATAGTTGGCTAATTTAGGGCTGAAGCCTGGGAAATAATATGTCTGACTTATAGCCATTGTGATTCTAGAGGAGTTTTCAGTGGGATTAGACTCCTACAGGATTAAAACAGACTTTTGGTGACTGGGTTTATCAAGAATATAACATTAATAAAGGTGTATTCTTAGGAGTAATTGAGTAATGTGAGAAAAGTATGAAGTCTGATGAACAATCTGATGGCATTTATAATAGATACAGTCAAGTGGTAACTGGAATGTTGATATTATCCCATTGTAAAGTATAAGCTTACAAAGTCAAATACATCACACACAAAAAAAGTAAATTAAATCCCTTTAAAGTACAAAAAATACACCAAATCTTAAGTTATTTATTGATAAGAAGTATTACATAAGTATTCTGAAATTATTTTTATTATTATCAATTGTTTTCCCCTGGACATTGGGTAACAGAAGACAAAGGAAATCGAGGTAAATTAGGCACATGGAAAATACAAAGCATGTAGTCATTTTTCTTACATTGTAACATATTTTGCACTAAGAGTAAATAAAATAAATGCAAACTTGATATAGCAAGCATGCTTGACACTAACCAATTCTTCACATCACTGTAAAACTGTAAATGTAATAGAATTAACTAAAAGCTTAGTAATCTTTGATGCACATAGAGCAACTGTAAAACAAGGTTATTTTTATATAATGAAACATTTATAAACTGTTATCTACTTGGACTAACATATAAGTGTACTATATAAAAGCACTTTGCAAGTCCGCAGATATTATCATTCTAATGTATAGCTATTGTCTTTAATGCTAAATAGTATAAACTAATTTCACAAAACCTAAACAGTTGGCTAAGCAGTAATTTCTTTTATTTTTAAATTAACAACTTTTCTGCTTTATCGCTTTTACCAAAAGGTTATTTATTTTAAAATTAAGGCTAAAAGAAAACCAATTTATTTTTAGAATTTATTTTCATTCCCATTAATTTTTTTAACTTTCTAAATTATCTTTCCTTTAGTTTTTAGTGAGTTTTGTTGAATAATAATGTAAGTAGCAGCAGTAATACATGAAATCTTACTGTATGACGTGCAGCCATATGACAGATACTGCTTGCTTAGTCGTTAGAATTTTGAAGGTAACTATTTAATAAAATGTTTCCTCCCCAACATGCAAAATTTAAAAAATACACATAAATAACCATTATCATTAGCTCACAAACATATGCTACGGACCATCAACTATATATTATTTTATAGCTTTTCCAATGTAGTTTAGCTAACATTTTAGAAATATGTATTATTTCTAAATTCATATGCCTGTTTAAACTTCATTATCTCAAATGATACTGACAGAATGTCATGAAACAGTATCATAATATACATATAGACATTATTTTGATGCAATAAACATGTGATTTTTAAGACTTTCTTAATAAACACACATGTTTATTCTTTGCTGAAACATGTTTCTGCAAGTGCCATACCTATATTTTGCAAGTTCCTATTTACCTGATGAAGACAGTCTTGCTGAAAACGTCTTTTCCTTTGAAAGCTCCTTGTAATTAGGAATGAGCCCTTACTCATTAGACAAAGCCATTGTTTTTTCTTCCAGGAAACCTTTCCTTCACCAAATTGCTAAACTGTAAAACATGGGTTTGGCACTGAAACATGCATTTTTATATTTTTGCTCCTTACTAACCAGATAACACATGAGATGCAATGAAACTTCCACAAAGTAAACCTCGTATTATTGGTACCTCTGAGCACGAAGCTATGTGACCAGTACTAGATTGGTAGACCCTGCTGGCGTGGCAATTGCATCTTATGTGGAATGTATCTGGTGTTTTATTATTTGTTTTAGAGTGTCATTTCAATGTAATGTGCTGTTCTTTGTGTCTTTGTTGTCTCTTTTTTTTCTTTGTCCCCCCAACAGCATTTTGTCCCGCACAGGGAAGAAGGAAAACCAAGATGCCTCCAATTTGACAGTGCCCATGACCATGTGTCTTTTTCCTGTGCCATTCCCACTCACCCCATCTCTAAGACCGCAGGTCAGTTCCATCAACCCTACTGTTACTCGCTCCCTCCTTTACAGCGTCCTGCGAGATGCTCCCTCAGAACGCGGCCCGCAAAGTCGTGATGCTCAGTTGTCAGACTACCCTTCTTTGGACTACCAAGGCCTCTACGTGACTTTGGTGACTCTCCTGGATCTAGTTCCTTTACTACAGCACGGCCAACACGGTGAGTACTTAGCTGAAACCTTTGGAAATGTACACAGATACTTATGAATGTATATGATGCTGAGCAAGGGGCTTGGAGATGGTCGCTATTGTAATCAATCACCTGAAAGGGCTTTGTGTGGCTAGAAACAACACTACACTGAAACTTCATTATGGTGCTTCCCATACTATCATTTTATACTGTTTTATTGCCAGAAGGATGTTATCCAAGTGGGGTATTCTCGGAGAATGGGCCGGAGAAAGGAGGAAGACATATAACAAGAAATTTTCTCTTCTTTCTTGATCAGTTATCATGAGGACTCTTGTTGAAATTATGAGTGGGGAGATAAGATTTTAAAACTCATGCCCAGAAAATTAAGAAGTGGAACTTGAAGAGCAGACTATAATCCACTG
The DNA here is from genome assembly GCF_009761245.1 of Sapajus apella. Classification (NCBI taxonomy): domain Eukaryota; kingdom Metazoa; phylum Chordata; class Mammalia; order Primates; family Cebidae; genus Sapajus; species Sapajus apella. The sequence continues at coordinate 9,889,837 of NW_022436960.1, read as the reverse complement.
ACTAAGTCTGTGATTTTTGAGGGAGCAAATCACAGAAATTCTCTAGGACCCATTTTTTCCTGTCTTTAAAGTAAGGAGGTTGGATGAGAAGTAGTCTCTAAGAACTCCTCCAAATGTAAATAACAATCAATAGTTATTACAAAATGTTGTACCAAAATGTAGACATAGTATATTGTGGCACTGTATGCTGTATTCAGCATATGGTATTAATGGTGCTATGTGCTGTTTGCAGTATGTGTGCAATATATTAGTGGCACTTAGAATAGAAGTTTAAGAGCCTGCTTATTTTCTTAACTCTTCCCCCTTTCTACTCTGTGTCCTTATTCAGTTTCATTATCTTGCTTGCTTACCAGCTTCTCCTAACCCATAAAAATGAGAGAATCAAATGAAAAGCAATGCAATAAGAAAAGAGATTTTTGCAGATAATGAACTTTAAAACAGTAGTTGTCTTGACTTCAAAGCGGTGCTCATTTGGTCCCTGGAAGTATGATAACCAAAGTTTCACTGTACAGAAAAATTGGAATTTTGGAAAATGAGTGGGTAGTGGGGGTTATTTTGTCTTTTAGTTATGGCTAACTCCCCTAAGAGAATTCTCGATGCTTTATTTCATACAATGTGTTCCTAATTTTAAAAGTTTAAAAATCTACTGAGATAAAAATGAAATAATGATTTTTGGACTTGTTTTTTCTTATATTTACAATTCTGTGTTATAGTGCATGTAAAAGGCATAGAAATTTGTAAAGTTGCTTATTCTATAATTCTGTAGCCGTCTTAAGCCTAGCCACTTTCACTATGATCCTCTGTCAGCTCCGAACTTAAATGTGAGGATTCTGAACATAAGACTGCCAGAGCTGACTGTGGTGATGAGCTTGTCAGTGCTTCTCCTTTGTGACGACCGGTCCTGAACTCACTTGGGACCTACCTGGTCCTGGGTTTGGTCCAGTGTGTTAAGGGAGCTGCCATTATCTTCAAAGCCCCTTGATTAAGATAAAGACATTAAATTTGGTAAATTGCAATCTGTATAATTGCAGTTAATGTGTAGATTGTGACGATTTCAGGGGAGTTGATTTGTATTTTTGCTCTTATACCTACAGCTGTTTTGTGACTTTGTGACATTGTTATTTAGCTATGGTGTTCTTGTTCTGCATGATAGCTTAGATGGTAGGAAAAAAACTCAATAGATAGTTCTAATGAATGGTTCAGAGAAACAATACAGCCTTGTTTCTTGAAGCATGGTCTGAAAAACGTCAGAATCACCGAGGGAGTTTGTAACATGGAATTCCGGTTCTTGGGACTTCTTACTAAGAATCACTGAGGGGTGGGACCTGAGGATCTGAATTTTTAGCAAGATCCTGTGGCTGCTTCTTTTGCACAGACTTTGAGAGCCACTGCACTGAGACTGGAGGCTGTGTCTTCCCATTGGTCTGGGTGGAGTACAGGAAGAGCACAAGGCAACGGTTTTGCCGTAGTTCAACTGCTAACTCTCAGGTGATCCTGGGCAATCACCTGTCTCCAGACCTCAGGTTTCTTATATGAGAAATACTCCAGTTGGGCTCCTTTCAGTGCTAATGGTTTGTAATTAAGCTAAAAGGCTCAATGAAAGCAGCTGAGACATCATGTAGACACAGCCTCGGTTAATTCTTAAATAACTGTGGATTTTCCATTTCAGTCATTTGAGCTCAAGGTTGTCTGACCGTGGCTCTCTAGCATGCACTGTGGCCACATCCTCTCTGTTGTTAGCTGATGTGCCTGTTGAGATGGCATATTACTTCTAATGACAATCAGAAATAACGTTAGGAATCAAAATAACGCTAAGAAGATACATCTGCTGCAAAATAAAGAAAAGTCTAGTACTTTTCTGTTATAATGAATGCAAAAGTGATCAAACTCTTCATCATTAAACCTTGGCTGATGGCCTATATTTTGGGAAGTCCAGAAATGTAGAAGTGTACGTTCAGTGTAATGGGATTTGGCCTACATGCATTCTAAAGCTAAATAGTTATGGTTTTGTTGCATTGCCTTTATTTTTATTCTTGTGCAGGTAATAATAATAGTAACTGTTAATATTAATAACAGCTAATATTTGTGGAGCACACATTATGTGCTACGCTAAGGACTTTACATTTATCTCGTTTAAACCTCCTAACAATCCTTCTAATGAAGTGAGGTAGGTATTGTTACTATCCATGTTTAAAGATGTTGTTAGAAAGATTATTATGAGGTAGCACTTCCTCCCATGATTATTGATGACCCAATGCACAGGGTTATGTAGCACCAGCTTAAGGCTTCCCTTGTTTGGTGCTTGCTGAATCTGCTGCCCTGCTGGAGGTTGCTGATTACCTCATTGCCTGACACTCCAGATGGTGTGATTGATGTAACAGAAATAGTCTGGTTTTATTTCTGACCCTGACCTTGACTTTTCTGAAACTTCCATTGGGCAAATCATCTAATTTCTTGTGCCTCAGTTATCTTTTGTAGAACGTAGTAATACAAATACCAAGTATTATTGAAGATTGAGAAGATGTGAAGGAAAAATACATGTAATGGATATTTATATTTCTTAACATATTCATTCATCAGTCATTTATTGACCAACTACTGTATACGTAGTACCCTAGTTAAACATTATGTTTCCTAATACTTAATAGGAAGGGAGCACTAGTTGCTTACAATTTAAACCAGTTCATTACAGCTTAAAATATAAAGTTAGCATATTTTGTTAATTGTGAAATATTCAGTGACTGATTACTCCATTTTGTTTTGTAGATCTTGGACAGTCGATATTTTATACAACTACATGTTTGCTACCTTTTCTCAATGATGATATTCTGAGTACTTTGCCCTACACGATGATATCAACGTTAGCTACCTTTCCACCATTTCTGCACAAGGATATTATTGAATATCTTAGCACATCTTTTCTACCAATGGCTATATGTAAGTCCAGTCTTACTTAATACTAGATTATTTTTATGTAGTATATGAATGGAAATTGCTTTTGCTGTTATAGGCTCTAGGTTTTCAAGATTATAATGGAATCTCTTGATATATACATGAGCTATGATTTAAATTCAGTCACTTTAGTGTGGATGTTATGGTGGAAGCCAAAGAAATGAAAAGCATTAGGCCTTAGAATAATTTTATTCAGATAGTTTGATCTTATAGAATAGAAAAATAGAACATAGAAAGGCAGTCTAGATTTCCTGTGTATAAATTACCATATCTTTTGCCACTTTAGAAAAAAGATGGGAAAAGTATTGCCTTAGATGTAGAAATTCCTATCCTTTGCCTCTGAAGGCAGTGGGATGTGATAGAAAGAGAATTAGATAGTCAGGATGTGCAGATTCTGGTCCCAGCTCTGCCTCTAATCTGGGCAGCTCACATAGTCGAAACTTCATCTACGGAATGACAAGCCCATTAGCTTTCCCTTATAGAGGTATCGTGATGATAAAGTGAGTTGAAATTTATGAAAAAAGCTAAAGCCTGCAAGTCACATGCAATGTGTGATTATAAACATAAAACTGATGTGAACCCTGTTTTAATTCTGTAGACTTAATCTTTCAGGCCTTCCAGACATGAGCACAAAGAGAGAAAAAAAAGTTGCATTGTGGTTTTTATGATCGAAATCATTTTCAAGTATTTTTTAAAGAAATGGATTATAGGGGCCGGGCGCGGTGGCTCACGCCTGTAATCCCAGCACTTTGGGAGGCCAAGGCGGGTGGATCACAAGGTCAAGAGATCGAGACCATCCTGGTCAACATGGTGAAACCCCATCTCTACTAAAAATACAAAACGTTAGCTGGGCATGGTGGCGCGTGCCTGTAATCCCAGCTACTGAGGAGGTTGAGGCAGGAGAATTGCCTGAATCTAGGAGGCGGAGGTTGCGGTGAGCCGAGATCACGCCATTGCACTCCAGCCTGGGTAACAAGAGTGAAACTCCGCCTCAAAAAAAAAAAAAAAAAAAAAAAAAAGAAATGGATTATGGATTAATCTGTGTTTTAGTAGGGAATCTGAAAAGATTGTGGGTTTAGGAGTCAAACATCTGGATTCAAATCATAGCTCTTCCACCTAGTAGCTATATGACCTTACGCAAATTACTTAACTTTATTTCTTTTCTATAAAATAATAATAATAATGATAATGATAGCTGCCTCATAAAGTTGTGGGATAATTAAGATGGTTAACTTGGAACATTGGTAAAATGCTAGCACAATGCCTGGTATGCAATAAGTGTCAGCTTGCTTCTACCCTCTCAACTCTTGCTTTAGAAAAATACTTTGGTTGTTTATGTTCCTCCTGATGACTATCATTCACATTTTAATTTTATGTATTTATGATCTTATTAAAGTTGTTGCTCTGTAATAACAATTGGTAACCATATATATCTTTTGAGCTATATTTCCTTTATTTTACAATCAAGTTTAATGTTAGCTATGGAATTGTACTTTTCATGTCTTTCAGCAAAGAGTTTGACTTCTGCCTAAATTATATAGCAATCAAAAAAATTAGCAGACTGATCTTCCTTCCCTTCTTCCTTCCTTCCTTCCTTCCTTCCTTCCTTCCTTCCTTCCTTCCTTCCTCCCTTCCTTCCTCCCTTGCTTCCTACCTCCCTCCTTTCCTTGTTCCTTTCTTCTTTCTTTCTTTACTTTTTTGAGATGGAGTGACAGTCTTATCATGGAGTGCAGTGGTGCAATCTTGACTTACTGTAACCTCCGCCTCCTGGGTTCAAGCGATTCTCCTGCCTCACCCTCCCAAATAGCTGGGACTACAGGTGTAAGCCATCATGCCTGGCTAATTTTTGTATTGTTAGTAGAGATGGGGTTTTGCCATGTTGGCCAAGCTGGTCTCGAACTCCTGACCTCAGGTGACCCACCCTCCGTGGCCTCCCAAGTGCTGGGTTTACAGGTGTGAGCCACCGTGCCTGGCTTCCTGCCTTCCTTTCTCCCTTCCTCCCTTCCTCTCTCTGTCTCTCTCTCTCTCTCTTTTTTGAAATTATGATCAGTCTGCTAATTTTTTTGAATTGCAATATAATTTAGGCAGAAGTCAAACTTTTTGCTGAAGTCAAACTCTTTATTCTGTTGCCTGGGCTGGAATGCAGTGGCACAATCATAGCTTGCTGCAGCCTCAAACTCCTCGGCTTAAGTAGTGATCCTTTTGCCCTAGGCTCCCAAGTAGGGTGCAAAGGCCTCCACCACGATGCCCAGCTAATTAAAAAAATTTTTTTTCCAGAGGTAGGGTCTTGCTATGTTTCCCAGGTTGATCTTGAACTTCTGGCCTCAAGTGACCCTCTTGCCTCAGCCTCCCAAGGAACTGGGAGGTGGTGGTGGGATTAATGAAGAGGCTGTATCTTTATAATAATCAATCTAATTCATGAAATCCCTCCTTCTTCAGAACAAGTTAATAATTATGGGAGAGGTGTTGAAAATATCAGGCCTCTGAAGTTACATTTAAGATTGATCAAGTATTGTGATAGCTGGCAATTTGTTTCTTTACACTTGATTATTAATTTCTACTTAATTAGAAATACAGGTCCCAAAACATGCCACGTAGTATCTTAGAATTCTTACTTACGTAAATATACAAACCTTGGCAACTGAGAATAAAATAGTAAGTTGAGTTTACAAAATTTGTGTATATTTTCTTGTTTATTACTGGAGTAACTTGGCATTTATTTGAAGGTCTGAACAAGTCACTTAATGTCCCCAAGGTCCCATTTTTTCCAATCATAAAGAAGGAGTTTTAAACGAATGTTCAGTCTTGAAGTTTCTTTCTGGCATGCTACTTTGAGTTTAAGTAACATCAGTATTATTTTGTGTTAAGAGGTACATATGTCCTCTAACTCAATTGCTGGCCTGCTTCGTGTGTTTATTTTGTTGCTCTGGATTTATTCTCTTAGCTTTGACTTTCCTTTCTCATAATCATTCCTGTGGTTCAGTAATAGCCAATATTTGTCATCTTTTTTTTAATTTTAATTTTTTTTTGAGATGGAGTTTTGCTCTTGTTGCCCAGGCTGGAGTGCAATGGCTTAACCTCAGCTCACCACAACCTCTGCCTCCCAGGTTCAAGCGAGTCTTCTGCCTCAGCCTCCCAAGTAGCTGGGATTACAGGCATGTGCCACCATGCCCGGCTAATTTTGTATTTTTAGTAGAGATGGGAGTTCTCCATATTGGTCAGGCTGGTCTTGAACTCCTGACTCAGGTGATCCACCCACCTTGGCCTCCCCAGTGCTGAGATTACAGGCGTGAGCCACCATGCCCGGCCTGTCATCTTTAAATTTTTGAAAATAAATTGTAGTAGCAACTTTTATAGCCAAATTTGATTACACCATTCAGGTGTTTCCTTTGGACTTGTTATTTCATGAGTATACAAAGACACAGATCCAAAGCTAGAAGGATATAGTTTCAGATTAATCATGTTAAAATGGACTGATATGAGAATGTGTGTCTGTGTGTGGTATCCACATTTTTCTATTTTTTTGTAGTTGTTTCTATTTTTTTTAGTTGTGACCAAAACAAGACAAGAGCATTTAACTTCTTGCAGAATATTTTTATTTCAGGACTGAGATGTTAGGATGAAGGATGTTGTACTTCCTGACTACTTGATAAAGTCTTTAAGACAAAATGGCTTTTTATCTCTTTGGTGTGGTGTTCCTAATGGCAGATGGAAAACATGAACAGCTTTTCAGGTGCAAAATGATTCTGTTATTAAGGACCTAGAAGATAAAGCTCTGATCTTTGAAGTGGACCTAATGAGGTATTGCAGCTCTTCAGATTAAGAGGCTGGCATGTATATCAGAGATTTCCTCCTTACCATCTTTGTCAATAAACCAAATGCTGGACTTTTATTTTAGAATGAGTCTTTTTAACGTTCTGCAGAGCAAACTTCAACTTATTTATTATGAAATTTTCCTTTGGCATACTTTTCAACTCCTTCCATAAATAAAATATATTTCTCTTTATTCCAAATGTACTCAGTATGCATTGTTTATAAAAAATATATTAAAGGAGTTACTAAGAATTGAGAAAGTCATTTGCATGTCGCCATGGAAACCTCTCTTTTTCCAATAAAGGATCTGTGATTTGTGGACTGAATAGAAATATAGATGTTTGGAAGATGATACTTTAGCAGAGAAGAGAAAGAGCTGATTTCAAGTGAACATTAATTGATTCAGGCTATGTTATTGTAAAGATAATAATAAAGTTGAATAGTTATATCAGCTTAATAATTGTTCAAGATTATTCTAACATATCCTTGTATCCTATACTGTTCATCTCATCCAGTTTCCTTTCCACCCTGAAGGAAAAGTCATTTACCTTCAGGGAAAATAAAGGTTCATTTAAATCTTGAAGGCATTATCTTAAAGACAATTGTGTGACTTAATTGACTATCTGGCTCCAGACCATTGACCCTGGATCAGTTTTTGTTCTATTCCTACTACTACAGAGGGTGTGTGTTATGTTTCTATGACTTTCCAAAGACTAATAGCACGTAGAAAAAAACAGTAAAAATGCAAAATGGTGGTATTTAAATAACCTTTAATATATGAAGTCTGTTTTATTAGCTATTGGTTGTTTTTCTAAGGTAGGTTTCCCTGTATACTCTGAGAGTTTTATTGCTGAGTCATGGGAAATGTTTTGAAATAGAAATTCCAGAAGAGCTGAGTTATAATCCTTCAACTGTTGGCAAATCTCCTAACCTCATGGAACTTTAGTTTCCTTAGCTGTAAAATGGTGATTAAAAATAACTTCCTGTGTCTACCTCCCATGCTTGTTGTGAAGACCATAGGATAATGTATGATGATAGCCTTTAAATATCATGTGATGTTATGCAAGTGTATATCAGGCCAAATGCTTAGTCAAATCACAGACATGTCAAATTCCATTTCAACTTATTCCAATACACGGATGAAATTCACACATTGACCTGAAATGTTATCATCTTAAATATGATTTGAGGTAAGAGGCCATCTGCTGGGGCTTGGGAATTTTTTCTTCTAGAGTTTGTTGTATAATAACGATAATTATTGTAGCAGTTTTTGAACTCATAGAATCTGACAGAACACTTCCACAGTGTTGATGGCCATCCTGACGCTGACTTTTCATGAATCTACCATTCTGCAAATATTTTAATGCTGCATAGGCTTCCAGGTCACATTGTCTTGGTCTTCCCTTTATGTTTAACTGATAATGCCCTTCTGAAGAGACATGCTTAAACCCTATCTCATGGAACACAATTACCTCTGCTCACACAAGTAGGGGGCCTGCGTAGAGGTGAGACCACTTGTTAATCCAGGCAGTGCAGTCTGGCAGAGTACAGGAAATGGTTCTGTCACATTGAAAAACTAACACCATAATGTGTTTCTTCCTTCCAGATGGCTCCTTTACTTTTACACTTTAGACAAGTAGAAGGCCAGTGGAATCCATTTCAGTATATTCCCATTCAGGCCACTTCTCACCACCAGCTCTCGTTGGGACCAGTCCAGTAGCTTCTGAACTGGTCTCCCTGCTTCCTTTTTTAACCCTCCTACCTTCTGTTCTCCATCAAAAAGCCAGAGCTATCCTCCAAACATGTAAGTCAGATCATTTCACTTCGCTCATCAAAACCACCTAGCTTCTCATCATTCTCAGAAATCAAATTCAGTGCCTTTCCTTGACTCACAGGCCCTCTATGACCTGACCCCTGCCTACCTTCCTGTTTCAGCCACTACATCTCCTTTTCTTCACTCTGCTCCAGGGGCCTTGGCCTTTCTGCAGTTTCACAAAGACACCACATTTTGTTTCTGCTCTATGCTTTATTCTCTGTCCCCAGAGTCCTTCTCCCAAATGGTCTCGTGATTATTTGCTTCCTTACATTCTTTAGATTTCAGCTCAAGTACATCTTTCAAGATGCCCTTCCTTACCCTCTGGCTAAAACAGGACCTTCCATCACTTTCTCTTTATTCCCTTGCACTGCTTTCATTTCTCCACAAGTACCTGTTTGTCCTTTCTTGTAGAATAGCGCCTTCTACAGAACTTCCTGCAATGATGGACTGTTCCATAAAAACATTAAAAATTTTGTGCTGCCAAGTAAAGTAGCCACTAGCCCCCTCTGGCTACTAAGCTCTTAAAATGTGTCTAGTGAGACTGAGGAATGGAAATTTTAATATTTAGTTTTAATTAAGTTTAAATAGCCACATGTGACTACTGGCCACCATATTGAGTAACACAGCTCTAGCTACAAAATGCAGGAACATATTAAGGCGTTGTTATTATTCCTGGAGGGAGGGGATCATGGTAATGATTGTTCTGGTGATGCTGGAAGGATAGGGAATAGAGCTGAAAACTTTTCATTGTATTTCCTGAGCACAGTATTAAATGCAAAATTTTCTTATTTTGATTAATTATCTTCTCCCTTCTATTGTTTATAGTCTTGACTTTTTACACCCTCATGGGGACAAGCTGCACATCTGTTTACATCATTCCTTTTTAACAAGATTCAATAAATGATGTGTGTCTATGCATGTTTATTAAATTAGAACTGGGGTGATTTTATTCAGTCTGTTAGAAGGCTGGGAAATTGCAAGGCACTGTCTGTTTATGTAAGATTGCAGCCAATTTTCTAGGGCTTGAGCCACGGGAATGCTTTTGGCCTCCTGGCTCGTCCTTTTTGAGGGAGAGTATGGATCTGTAGGAAAAGCAGGGACATCCAGAGGTGGCTGAGCCATTTGGGCCATTCTGCAAATAGACTTCACCTAAATCATCTGAGACATGTGGGCATCTCTCCCGTTTTTAAAGGCCTCCAGGTACAGTGATTCTCAGCCTTCTTTAGTAGTAGTATTCAAAATGCATATTATTATTATCATTATTTTTTGAGATGGAATCTCCCTCTGTTGCCCAGGTTGTAGTGCAATGGTGTGATCTCAGCTCACTGCAACCTCCACCTCCCAGGTGCAAGCAATTCTCTTGCCGCAGCCCCCTGCCTGGCTAAGTTTTGTATTTTTAGTAGAGACGGGGTTTCCCCATGCTGGCCAGGCTGGTCTCGAACTCCCGACCTCAGCTGAACTGCCTACCATGGTCTCCCAAAGTGCTGGGATTACAGGCGTGAGCCACCATGCCCGGTTGAGAAATGCATATTATTAAATGCATGTTATTAAAAAGTTTGAGATGAATTTAAACAAAGGTGAAACACTTATCTCAAAACAAAAATATATATATACGCACGCACACACACATATATATATATATATTTCTTGAATACATCTGAAACAAGACTTTTTTTTTTTTAAACAAAGGGCATGGGGCATGCAATTATTCTTCCTGCCCCCGGACACCTGACTAGACATTTTCTTTCTTATTTCCCGTACCTCTAATAGTACTTCTCAAACAGTGGTTCAAAGCCAGCTTGAATCAGAATCACCTGATGTGCTTACCAATTCAACATGTAGTTTCCTGCTTCTGGAGCTGACTGAGGTAGCGTCTCCAGAAGCATCTTCCTTGGCCCCAAAGAAGCTGAATTTGAACAAGCTCCCTGGCTAGAGTTTGAGAGCAGCTGCACTTTGTTCCTTAGCATTTGGCTGAAAGTTCTTTTTTCCTGGTTAATCACACTTGATTAATCAATTTGACTGTCTAAGAGCAGTGAATTGATCCTCAGATCTTTGTGTAATTATTAATACTTATTTATTAATATGTTGTAGAGCCAAACTAGTTTCTCTCTCTGAGTATCACTGGCTTAGTGGGTTAGCAGCAGCCTAGCTGCAAGTGATTAATAAAAGCCAACTCAAGTAAATGGAACTTAGTGATAGATGTGTTTTGTTTGTTTATTTCTGTAAAATTGTTTTAAAGGCCACTGTCTACTATGGTGCCCAAAGTACTTTATGTAAAAAAGAAAGAATTGTGTTAAAATTATTTTGTCTCCTCTGCTTTATTGTGTGACAAACCTTTTATTAGTGTTTTGATGATTCTATTCTACATGTGTTTTATTAGAAGCTATCTTATCCTCTTTGATGTAGGTGAGATATAATCCACACCTATTGTACTTTAATATAAAATAAAATAAAGCCGATTTTGAGGTTATTTGCTTTTTATTGTTGCCCATAGCAACAATAAGATTCTATTCTTTTCTATTATGTGTAAGAATCTAAGGGTTGACTTTTTCAGGGTTTTATGCTCTCTGCACACCATTCTGTTCATGCTTCACACTCTGCCACACAAGCCCAAGTATAAGGAGAGGTTTCTTCTACTTCTGGAATTTTCCCTGAGAAAAGAGGAATTTATTTTACATTTGAGTCCTAATAAAGTTTCTCCTGTGGTGGCTCCTCTCAATTACTGTGTTTGAAATAAGAAAGTCCTCTTGGGAGACAGTGTATTTCCCCAAATGACTTCCATCAGTGCTAAAAATACCTGAAGGGGTGACCTGATATACTCTCTTAAAAAAGAGAGGCAAAGAAATTTAATATGGTATTTGATTTCATCTTAAGCCACTTAAAGATGTCTTAAAAGCAATTTGTGAGTGGAGACCATGATTATACAGTGATATGATGGATTTTAAGGAAACCAATTTGCTTTGTGATTTTATGCTTGTTGGCATAGGATAAAAGGCCCAGCAACTGTGTTATTCACAGATTTAAAAATTGCTTTATTTCTAACAACTCAGATGAATATGAAGATGGTAAGCTCTGGAAAACTAAAAAAGTGATTCTTATGTTAATGAAGACATTGATGATGAAGTTACATGTGAAGGTTTGAATAAAACTGTTTAATGATATGTGAAAGTTGAAAATACTATTTAAATTAATAATATTATTTTTTATAATATGTGATTTAGAATTTGTATTGTAACTAAATTGATGTTATATAAGTAAACTATTATTTCATCTGCATCTCTAAAAAGTAATACATTCAGTTTGAGTTTAAAAACCTTTTTTTATTATTTTCTCATTGGATACCCTTCAGCATGTGCACTGTCTTTGGGCACATAGAGGATTCTGTTTTTTTCTTTTTTTTCCATCTAAATACAAACATCTTGGGGTTAGAGATCCCATCTAAGTACAACTCTGATAAAGCCATTATGTCACTTTCTGGCATTGTTCTGTCTCCTTATAGATTCTCACTAGATTTTCCTATGGATAATGACAACTGTAGCATTTGTATACTAGGACAAATTTTATGGTTTCGTTTGTACAAAACTTCCATTGACTTTATTGGAACTTGTTTTTTTTTTTTAAAGTTCCTTCTTATCTCTCATGCTCTGTGCAAAGTAACATGTATATGTAGAGATTAAATTGTGTCTAATCAAAACACTTTTGATTGCAGTGGGCTCCTCAAGGAGAGAAGGCGTACCAGCCCATGTTAACCTCTCTGCATCGTCCATGCTAATGATTGCAATGCAGTACACATCCAATCCAGGTAAGCGGAAATTGGAATGGTTTGACTAATTCTAATCCAATAATTAAACAAGACATCAAACAAGCAGGCTAGACCTTAATTTCATCATAGAGATGTGTAGGAAACAGACTTTTGAGTCAAAATCAATTTATCTTACCTATTGCTATTAGCAGTGATCTCGGTGGCTAGTGATATTTTTAGAATATTTGAGGACACAATTTTAGAACATTGACTGGAAATGGATTGAATATATAGAAATAGTACAATTAGAAATATAAAAATAACCTGCAATTCTAAGAACAACAGATAACCACTGTTAATATTTTGGTAAATTGGCTACTCTAGTGCACACAAATATCCTTAAACATAAACTTTTTACTATATTTCTGATTATTTCCTTAGAATAAATCAATAAAAGGGATTAATAAGTTAAAGGACTTGAGAATTTTTCAATATTTCCAATAGTATGTGAAAGTACTTGTCTTATTGTGATTTGTCATTATTATAATATTTGACAGATGAATATTAATATCCCATTGTTTTGATTTGTAGTTCTTTCATTACTAGCAATGTTGAACAGATTTTCACATTTACTCTTTGATTTTCATTTGTCAGTGTAATTGCAGATAATTTTGGAAAACTGACCGAAACAGGGGCTGTTAGTCATGTGCTAAGATATAAACTCTTTTTTTATTTTCATTTAATGTTTATTTGGAAAGTAAACAAATCTGGTGGCACTGTTTTTTGTTCTTTTTTTTTAGCTATCTAATTACGTAATAAATAATAATTGACTCAGAACGAGGAAAAATATTTTTTTCATTTCAAAATCTTAATGCTTCTTAGTCTGGAGTGCATCTTCTGTCTTAGTCCGTTGGGTCATAACAAAAATATAAACTGAGTGGCTGATAAGCAGCAACTTTTATTTCTCATAGTTCTGGAGGGTGGGAAGTCTATGGTCAAGGTGCCAGCAGAGTTGATGTCCGGCGAGGTCCTGCATCCTGGTTCATGGATGGCCATCTTTGTGTTGCGTCCTTAAATGGTGGGAGGGAAAGGGACTTCTCTGAAGCCTCTTTTGTAAAGGCACTAATCCCATGCATAATGGCCCTGCCCTAATGACCTCATTATTTCCTAAAGGCCCCAACTCTGAATACCATCATATTGAGGGTTAGGAGTTTAATATACAAATTGAAAAATTTGTTTTTAGATACAGAGTCTTACTCTGTTACTCAGGCTGGAGTGCAGTGGTGCAATTATGGCTCTCTGCAACCTTGACCTGCCTGGCTCAAGTGATTCTCCTGCCTCAGCCTCTTGAGTAGTTGGGACTACAGGCATGTGCTACCACATCTGGCTAATTTTTAAATTTTCTTTAGAGACAGGGTCTCATTAGTTTTCCCAGACTGGTCCCAGACACCTGATTTCAAGTGATCCCCCTGCCTTAGACTCCCAAAGTACTAGGATTACATGCATAAACCACCATGTCTGGCAGCATGTAAATTATGAGAAGACACAAGCATTTATCTATAGTATTCCACCCCCTTCCCCCAAATTCATGTTATTCTCATATGTAAAACATTCATTCCATCCCAATAGCCCCGAAAATCGTAATTCATTTCAGCATGAACTCAAGAGTCCAAAGTCTCATGTAAATACCTTCTAAATCTGATATGAGTGAGGCAATTTCCTCTCCAGCTGTGAGCCTATGAAATCAAACAAGTTATAGGCTTCCAAAATACAATAGTGGGACAGGCATAGAAAGATATTCCCATCCGAAAGGGAGAAATGGGAAAGAAAAAAAGGGTAACAGGTCCCAAGTAGGTCTAAAACCCAACCACATCATACCTTAAAGCTTGAAAATTACCTTCTCTGACTTGATACTCTGCCTTCCAGGCCCACTGGGGTGGAGGTCCCACCTTCCAAACCCGTTGGGGTAAGAGTTCTCTCTTCTGGTCCCACTGAGGTGGTGGCCCTGTATTGCAGCTTTGCCATCTAGGGGTTGGGCCCCCAAGGTCCTGTTTCTATGATTTTGTATAGCTCTGCCTCCATAGCTTGCTGGGAATTGCCCTAGTGGGGGCTCTCTAGAGTGACCCTGCCCCCACAGTGGTTCCCTTCCTGCCCCACACTCTGCAGGCTGGAGTCCTGTGCCATGACTTTCTCAGGGAGGGGTTCCAGCTCTCCTGGGCATCCTTTGAAATGTAGGTGGAGGCTACTACACCCCCATGCCTTTGCTGAGTACAGTGCATGCTTCTCTGGCCAAAGGGCAGCTGAACAGTCAGGCCTGGGAGTATGGGACTGAATTTTACAATGTGAGAAGGTGCCTTGTGAGGGGGTGGCATGCCCTGAGGTGTCAAAAGTGCTGGTGGCCTCTCCTTTGGAACCATTATTCCCCCAGGGTCCTTGCACTCTGGATCTGTGATGGGAGGGGCAGTGCAGAGGATTTCTGAATTGCCTCTGGGGTCATTCTTCCACTGTTTTGGCAATACCTCCTGGCTTCTGTTGAGATGGCTGTCTAACCTTGTTAAATGATCACTTAGCTACACTCTCATCATTCTTTTCCTAACAGGCTTCTTAATTCTTTCAATACAGAGAGGCTGAGAGTTTTCCAAATCTTTAAGTTCTTCCTCTTTGATTAGCAATTCTGTCTTTGGATCATTCTCTCCTCTCACATTTTATTACAATATAAGCAGTCAGAAGAAATCCAGCTGCTCCTTCAACACTTTGTTAAGAAATTTTCTTAGCCAAGTATCCAATTTTATCACTCACAAGTTCTACCTTCCACAAAACATGAGGACACGAACACAATTTGCAATAAATAGCAAATCCATACAAGTTCTTTGCCATTTTATAGCAAGGATGGCCTTTCCTCCACTTTCCAGTAATGTATTTCTTATTTCTGTCTGAGATCGCATCAGAATTGCCTTTACTGTCCATATTTATACTAACATCTCTTCAGGATCATTTAGGTATTCTCTAAGATTGAGGCTTTTTCTATAGCTTTCCTCTTTCCTTTTTCAGCCCTTGCCAGAATTGCTTTTAAAGGTCTATTCATGGCAATATAGGCTTATTTTCTAGCCTGCACATCAAAACGCTTCCAGCCCCTTCCTGTTACTAGTTCCAAAGCCGCTTCCACATTTTTAGCTCTTTGTTATAGCAGCACCCCACTTCTCAGTTCCAATTTTCTGTCTTAGTCCATTTGGGTTGCTATAACAAAATCCTATAAACTGAATGACTTATAAGCAATGTACATTTGTTTCTCATAATTCCAGGGGCTGGGAAGTCTAAAATCAAGGTGCTGGTAGATTGGATGATCTATGAGAACTCATTTCCTGGTTCATGAATGGCTGTCATTCCATTATGTCCTCACATGGCAGAAAGGGCAAGGGAGTTCTCTGGGGCCTCTTTTATAAGGGTACTAATCACCTCCTAAAGGCTCCACTTCTTAACACTATCACATTAGGGGGTTTGGATTATTATTATTGTTATTTTTGAGATGGAGTCTTGCTCTCTCACCCAGGCTGGAGTGCAGTGGTGTGATCTCAGCGCACTGCAACCTCCACCTCCCAGGTTCAAGCGATTCTCCCACCTCAGTCTCCCGGGTAGCTGGGATTACAGGTGCACACCATCATGCCAGCTAATTTTCATAGTTTTAGTAGGGATGGGGTTTCACCATCTTGGCCAGACTGGCCTTGAACTCCTGACCTGTGATCCACCTGTCTTGGCCTCCCAAAGTGCTGGGATTACAGGCGTGAGCCACTGCCCCGGCCTCAGGGGTGTATATTTAACATAAGAATTTTGAGGTGGCACAAACATTCTCTAGCATTCTCTAAGTCTGAAATCTCTTATGATTATTATATATAGATGTAATTAATATATAGTAGGGGAAATTATATCTTACATATGTTTGGTTTAAAATAATCAAACTATTATATTCATTAAATATTATGTCCTAAATAAAACCATTTATTTGGAATCTAGTTAGAGTCTGATCATGAGAGTTTGGTATGAATTTCTAAGCTAGATGGGTGGTAGTAAAGCAGAGTGCTTCGAGATTAATTGTATGTGGATTCACATCTGAGCTTACCTGCAAATTGCCAGTTAGTGAAACCTTGAGCAAGATTTTATCCCCCAAAACCAAGTGTCCTCATCTATAAAATGGAAATGATTTTTCCTGCAGTACTTTAAAATGCTGCTATAAAGATTTAATGGTTTACATATATGTAAAACGCTTACTTTAGTGACTGACACATTGTAAATTCTCAATAAATAGCAAATCCATACAATTTGCCATTTTCTTCTTGGAGTTGAATGTTGAGTTGAATGTTTCACTGGAAAACTACTGTGGTCAGATAGAGTTGCATCTGTTATTTTAAAATCTGTATCTTTATTTGTTCATGAGGAAATGTTTATAACCAGCTACTCTACACTAGGAATTTCAGTTGGGACCCAAAGCTAGTCTTGTGATGTAGGAAGCACTTAAGCAAGGCAATATCCACCAGGGTCTCTCTGGGACCAAGAGGTAGGGCATTGTTCTGTTGTTTGGATTTTTACTAGAAGCAGCAGCAACTGGCAACTTGGTCCTTGTAGTTGATTGTTTATCAAGGATACAGCCCAATCCTTGCTTAAGTAACCAGCATTTATTGAGCACCTTCTATATACAGGAGTCTGTGCTGGACATTGTGAAAACCACACAAAACATAAGATACAGTGCTTGCTATGAAGCTTACCTCTAATTGGAAAGATCAGGTGTATTCACACAAGTCATTAGTTAACAATGTAATGTAGTACATAGGAGTACTAAATAAATACACTAGGCAGTGTTAGTTCATCAGAAGGAGGGAGCTGTATGGATTGAAATGATCAGTAAAGACTTTGTGTCACTTGGGCCAAGGATGAGTCTTAAATTATGGACAGAGGATTTTCTTTTTTTTTTCTTTCTTTTTTTCTTTTTTTTTTGAGATGGAATCTCACTCTGTCGTACTGGCTAGAGTACAGTGGCATGGTTCACTGCAACCTCTGCCTCCTGGGCTCAAGTGATTCTCCTGCCTCAGCCTCTCCAGTAGCTGGGACTACAGGCCCATGCCACCATGCCTGGCTAATTTTTGTATTTTTAGTAGAGACGGGGTTTTGTCATGTTGGCCATACTGGCCTCGAACTCCTGACCTCAAGTGATCCACCTGTCTTGGCCTCCCAAAATGCTGGGATTACAGGCATGAGCCACTGTGCCCGGCTGGACAGAGTTTTTATTGATAAGGTAAATGGGGCATTCTGGGAGCGGAAGCTGTTTTAACAAAGAAACTGTCCAGGTATGTTCATGGGTCAGTGGATGGCTCTGAACAAGGTTCATATAGCAGATCTGTGGAGAATAGCAGACACTGTGTAACAGAAAGTGTCTTGGAACATCTGCACTTGAGAATTCAGTGATGGCTTAAGACCAAATTTCCAATTCTAGAGTGCCTATGCAATTGGTAGTATCCACCATGTGCTAGGCACTCCATAGTTAGTGACATGGGACTGACCCCATCCTCATCTCAGGAAGCTTATCAATATGGTTGGGTGAGAGCAAGAAGACATTAATCAAATAATTATAAAATCAAGTGTAAAGTTTCACTTGTGAGAAGTGCAAGTATGTTATGCTATAAGACTCTATAAAAGCAAATTTTGCTTTTATTGAGGAAATCAGGAGGGCTTCTTTGAGGAAGTAACCTTTGGTTTGAGAACTGCAGGATGAGTCGTGTGAACAAGGCCTACAAGGAGGGGTGGTTCAGGAGGAGGAATCTCATGTGTCACGGTGCAGTCTGGCAAACAGCTGAGACTGAAGGGTCAGTGTAGCTGGACCTCAGAGTGAGAGCTCCCTGGTGTGAGATTAGATTTAGAGCTCCATGGTCTGGAACATGCAGGATGTTGTGAGCTCTGTTAGGGAGTCCTCCTGTGTTTTTTTCCAAATCTAATGGGAAGCTGCTGAAGGGCTTTCAGTGGGCTGTGTTGTGTGTCACCCTTGCTGCAGTTGAGAATGGACTGAAAAGCCAAGTTGGATATAGATTGACCTGGAAGGAGATCATTGCATTTGTCTAGGCACTTTAAAGGCAGGGACAATTGAAACAGAAGAAAAAGCAGATCTATCTGAGAGCTATTTAGGAAGTAACATTGATAGGACTTGGTGACATATTGGGTAGAGTGGGTTTCTGGATGTACTAACTGGATACATGATGGTTGTATTAGTTTGTTGTTGCACTGCTATAAAGAAATACCTGAGACTGGGTAATTTATAAAGAAAAGAGGTATCATTGACTCATGGTTCTTTAAGCTGTACAGGAAGCACAGTGGCTCCTGCCTCTAAGGAGGGCTTCAGAAAACTCATAATCATGGTAAAAGGCAAAGGAGAAGCATATCTTACATATGGCTGGAGCAAGAGGAAGAGAGAGAAGGGGAAGCACCACATGTTTTTAAACAAGCAGATGTTGTGAGAACTCTATCATGAGAACAGCACCAAAGGGATGGTACTAAATCATTCATGAAGGATCCACTGGTGTCGTCCAATCACCTTCCACCGGGCCCTACCTCCAACATTGGGGATTACAATTAAACATGATATTTGGTGGGGACACAGATCCAAACTGTAACAGTGGTTCTACTCACTGATAAAGGAGGCATTGGAAGAAGATCAGACCTCTGAAGGAGGATCTTGAGATCTGTTTCAGACGTGTTGTGTTCACGGTATCTTTGAGACATCTAACAGGAGATGGTGATTAGGTAGTTGTATTATGGGTCTGGAGCTCAGAACAGAACTTTGGACTAGAGCTAATGAACTTTGAGCCCATACACAAGTCTCCAGTGACCTTCACTGAATTGCATATAGATGGCCACTGAAGTTGGGTATGAGCCTGAGATTGCTTAGGGGAGAACAGAGAACGAATGAAATGTGGAGTGGTTCTGTGACTAGGCCTTCAGGAACTCCAACAGATAATGGCCCAGTGGAAGAGGATGAGCTCTCCAAAGAGGTAGAAAGGTTGCATCTGTTAGGATGTCTTTGGCTGACAGAGGCTTTAAGGTATAAGCACTTTGGTTGTTTACTCAGTAGGATGTCCTGAAGATGGCTCCGCAATATCAGGGGGCTGAGATCTTGGAATTCCCCTTATATTTGTAAGAAGGCTGCCACTGTGGAGATTATTATAACCTCACATGACTACATCCAAAAACAGGTAATAGGATCAAGCAGGGTCATTAAGAGAAAAGTCTCCTGGTGTACCTCTTTTGTTTTATCAGAGGGAGAAAGTATGTCTCAGAAGCTCTCCAGCAGATTTTCTCTTTGTTCTTACTGTCCAGAACTGAGTTACATGGCTACCTCTAGCTGCAAGGGGCCCTGGGAAAGTATCTTGCTTTTGTACTCTTTGTATTGGTGTCTGAGTCCATTTTACACTACTATAAAGAACTGCCAGAGACTGGGTAATTTATAAAGAAAAGAGGTTTAATTGACTCCCAGTTCCGTATGGCTGGGAAGCCTCAGGAAACTTACAATCATGGTAGAAGGTGAAGGGGAAGCAAAGGAAAGAGAGAGCTAGCAATTGCAGGGAAAACTGCCTTTATGAAACCTTCAGATCTTGTGAGAACTCACTCACTATCATGAGAACAGCATCATGGAAACTGCCCCCATGATCCAAACACTTTCCACTAGGTTTCTTCCTAAAACCTGGGGATTACAATTCAAGAGGAGATCTGGGTGGGGACACAGTTTAACCATATCAACTGGCAATTGGACAAGCAAAAAAGGGTGTTGGCAGCAGTTAGGTAGCAACAGTATTGTCCACCACAGGAGACAGGGGAGGGTCATTCATATTATGAAGCCAAGAAAAGAGTGTTTCAAAAAGGAGACAGTAGTCAGCAGTACTGAATGTGGCTGAAAAGTCAAGTAAGATGCAGACTGAAAAATGTGCATTGGATTGAATGACAGGGAGGTCACTGGTGAATAAAGCATGAACTACTTCAGTGTAAGGACAGGCCTGGAATATAGATTAAGGAAGGTATCAAAAGGCATCTAACTAGGTTGAAAGTATCTTTCTTCCCCAAATGAAGATAAGCAAGTCAAGGAAGCTTGATGTTGTGTAGCTTCTAAAAATTCCTCTACAAGATGGAACTGAGGATGAAATGAAAAACTCCACTCTAATCCATCAAGTCTGTCACTTGCTATCCATTCAGCCTTAGGCAAGTTGGACACTGAGTCTTAGTTTCCTAACTGCGCCATGGTAATTGTAAGATAATACATATAAAGCTCTTTCTACAATATCTAGCAAATAATGAATGCTCAATAAACGTGAGCTTTTATTATGATTCTGTTGGGCTAGTTTTTTTTTCCTATGTAGATCTTATGTTTATATAAGTTTATTTTGTGAATGTATGATTACTAGGGACTTTAAAAATATTTCCATTGTTAACATGAAGCACGAAATACTTCTCAAAGACCTTGGAACAAAGCTTAATAAAGTCAAGGGCTTAAGTGATTTTTTTAAAGCATGAATATATGGAGAGAAATTATTTCTTATTTAATGATTAGAGACTGAAAAGTCATACTGAAGAAATTTGTTATATTTATATCAAAAGATGTTTTGTCTGGTATTTACATTTCATGTATGAATTACGTTTTCTACATTACAGTGTATCATTGTCAATTACTGGAATGCCTCATGAAATATAAACAAGAAGTCTGGAAAGTAAGTTTTGGGTCAAATTTAACCCATAGTCACAAACTTAATTTGCACAATAAAGTAAAAATTATTTACATAATAAAACTGTTGTTTAGGTCAAACTTGTTGATGTCCTAATATTTTGATGTGGCAGAACCTATAATTCTTTTTTTAATTGTTAATTATTTATCATTCAGAGCAGAAATGATACTTTCAGAACATCGTGTCTTGACGGATAAAGTAATTGGATATATCTTATTCTTGGAATTAAGCTAATATTATATGTTATGACAGTTTTATTTAATTTGAAAGGTTGCTTGAGAATCTGTCCTCTTTTAAATAGGAGATGTGAATGTTTAAGAAATGTGATTAGGAAAATATTTTTTCAAATGCAGTATTTGGCAAAGTGGCTTATGTTATTCTAAAATCTTTCTTTAACATCAATCTGATTAGAGATGAATTTGTTAAAAGATAAAGTACTTTGCACACTACCTGTGAGGGCTCATTTACAGAAGGACCAATAAATACACAAATCATACAAATATAATGTTTTAATGTGATCTAATCTGTGAAACATGACTGCATGAGATTCCAGAGAAATTACTCACCTCAAACCCCTCCATTAGAATTTTCACTGCTTTGGTAATGTTGAAGTCTGTACCTTTATTTTTATTTCATGATGCTAAGTCAAAATATGCTTGCTGTTTCCTTTAGGATCTTTTGTATGTGATTGCGTATGGGCCTTCACAAGTGAAGCCTCCAGCTGTGCAAATGCTTTTCCACTACTGGCCCAATTTAAAACCTCCTGGGGCAATAAGCGAGTACAGGGGGTTGCAGTACACAGGTAAGAGGAGAGGAGCCCTGTGATGCCCCATATGTATTTCTCCTGTGCCACATTGGCCTCACCTACTCATACATATATTTTTATCTTGCTGGATTATATTTACTGTGCCTTTGGACATGGTCATAAATCCTTTCTGAAACTAAATGGTTTAAAGATGAATTAGTTCAAATCAATTTCAAAAGCATTTATGGCATCAGGGCAAATTGCCTTATGTCCCAGTCCCATTTGATATACCATTGGCTGAGGGTCTTAACTCTAGCTACCATTAATCACGCCACAGGCATGAGCAGTGAGAGTGATGCTGCACATTTGCTCATCATTTAGCAGAAACTCCAACTAGCTGATTCTGCTCTGATAAGAAGACTTGGAGCACTTTCAATATCACCAGCTCATGTACTAAATAAAAATTAAATGATCCTGATAGGCCAGGCGTGGTGGCTCACACCTGTAATCCCAGCACTTTGGGAGACTGAGACGGGTGGATCACCTGAGGTCTGGTGTTTGAGACCGGCCTAGCCAACATGTGAAACCCCGTCTCTACTAAAAATACAAAAATTAGACAGTTGTGGTTGTTTGTGCCTATAATCCCAGCTACTTGGAAGGCTGAGGCAGAAGAATCGCTTGATCCCAGTAGGCGGAGGTTGCAGTGAGCCGAGATTGTGCTACTGCACTCCAGCCTGGGTGACTGAGTGAGACTGTCTCAAAAAAACAAATAAAAAATGACCCCGATAGCCTGGTTGCTTAGCAAGTCAACAGTGGATGAATCTTGGTATAATTAATAATGAAGAGAACATTAACTTTAAATGCAATGACAGATATCTACAAAAAAAAAAATCCTGCAAAACAAACAAACAGATCAACAACCTCCAGGCCCTAGAAGGTTGTTTATATTTATATAATATTAAATAAAAGAAGAAACCTATGGCTAATGGAATTTTGATGCCCTTGTTCACCTTTTTGCCCCACTTAATTCTAGATCTATTTTTCTGAGAATGAGAGAGATGGATATTTTGCAAGGTTAACTTTTCTCCAGGTTATTGTAGGATTGCATACTGATGTTCTGAGAATCTACTTATTTGTTTGCATTACTGCTATTTACAAAGGTGATTTGAGGTGGTTTTCAAGGGGATTTAACTGAATTCAGGTGTCTGATTTATTTTCCTTGATGAAAGACTTAAAATCAAGTATTAGAGATAGTGATACTTGTTGTTTGGGCTTTGGTGGCCCTTGGTGGGCTTATTCTAAACCCAAACTACATGATAGCAATAATAAAAACAACAAAGGTAGATAATAAGTACATTTTTCAAAATTGGGAATTGGTATCCTTGGTGCTATATATCACAGATAGCAGAGAATGTTTAAGTGTTGCTAAGTGAATAATTCAAATGTAAAAGCAGCACAAAATATGGAAGCATTAATAGAATAAAAGGTGAAACAACTGAAATATTTGACACTAACGTCTCATTTGATCCCTGAAATAAGCACTTACCTGAAGTATAAATGGATAATCAGTATTAAATAACATTTATCTATTCAATAAATATTTGATGAGTAACTACTCTGTGCCAGACACTACTTTCTGTTAATGATACAGGAACCAACAGAAAACCAGACCTCATGGAATGTACTACAATCTAGATATGGAAATCCATTCATTTTATTCAACAAATGTTTACGGAATGGCTACTATTAGGCAGACATTATTCTCGGCACTCTTGGTGAAGCAGTAAAGAAAACATGAAAATCATTAATGTTTTGGAGCTTACAGTCTAATTGTCAAGGAAAGACCCCAAAACTGACTTAAAGGGTAATAAGTTTTAAAGTAGAGCAAATTCAGAGAACTTTGGGGACACACAGGAAGGGTCTCTAACCTCACCAGGAGGATGGGCAAGTTTGGGAAGGGGTATTTGTTAAGGAAGGTTCTCAAGTAAGTGACATTTAAGCTGATACCTGAAGGATATGTACATACTAGATGTCAGAAACAGGTGAGCCACGAGTGGATAAAGTGTGAGTTGGAAGGCAGAAGGCACTGCAGGCAGAAGATAGCATGTTAGTATTTAGGAGCTGGAAAAAGTCCAGTGCAGCCAGACATTGGAGTGAGAGGAGGAGAGTAGCCAGAGGTCAGGCAAGAGGCTGATAGGCCTGGGAAGGAGTTTGAATTTTATCCAAACAGCAAAGTGACACCAGGTACAGGTTTTAAATTGAGAAGCCACTTGAGCATCCCAAAAGCCCAGCAAACTGACAGCTACTTCCACCTATCCCTGTGGCCGTTGCCCCAGGAAGGTTCAGTCAAACCTGTCTTCACTGAAATAGCTCAGCCTATGCCCACTACAACCAGAGCAACTTTCATCTTTTCTTGTGCTCTCTGAATCAAGATATCTCTAAGACCATTCATTCTTCAGTTCATCCTTGCAATGACATGGTCCTGCTTCCATTCTTTCAGCAGTCTGTTATGGCATGCCTGCTGCCCTCCAGGCACTGTCCTAGGCCCTGGGAAGTAGCTCTCTTGAAACTCCCATTCTAGTAGACCATGGCATTCTGTGTAGAAATCAAAAGATCACAGAAAAATAATCATTCTGGTCTCTAGATTACTACTTATCCACTACTGGCTGCTTGTCAGACATTGTTTAGTTGCTTATTATATTATCTAATTATTTTAGCCCTCTCCTAATTGAACACAATTTATGGACAAGGCACCATATTATGTTTTACCAATGTATTGTCAATTAATCCTTACAAAAATATTGGGAAGTCACTTGTCTTATTTCCGTTCTACAGATGAGGAGTGGAACACAGAGTTTAAGTAACATACTTAAATTCACGCAAAAATAAGGGCACAGATTGAATTTGAACCCCACATTTTTTTACTTTAACTGTACTACATCACTTTTTTCAGTTCAGTTATTTAATTAAACATTAGCTAAAGCATTAAAATTGTCTGCAATGCCTACTGCAAGACATACCAAAGAGTATCATCAGTATTTAAATGGCACTATAACTCCAAATATTCTTAATAATGAAAATTATATGGACACAGGATTTTATTAACTTAGAAGCTCAAAGATAAAATGCTTTCTTAGGAACTAGCACCTTTGTTTGTTTTCCCAGTGATTTACAGTATTTCCTCTTTAAAAAGTAAAAATTTAGCCAGGTACGGTGGCTCATGCCTGTAATCCCAGCACTTTGGGAAGCAGAGGCAGGCAGATCACCTGAGGTCAGGAGTTGGACACCAGCCTGGCCAACATGGTGAAACCCCATCTCTACTAAAAATACAAAAATTAGCTGGGTGTCATGGTGCATGCCTGTAATCCCAGCTAATGGGAGGCTGAGGTTGCAGTGAACTGAGATTGTGCCATTGCACTCAAGCCTCGGCAAGAGACCAATTCTCCATCTCAAAAAATAAAAAAATAAATACGAAGTAAAAATTTTTTTAAAAAGGAAAATTTACTTACAGAAAAATTATAGCAATATGTAAAGAGGAAAAACCACACCACCATCCAGAAATGACCATTGTTAACATTTTGGTTTATTTCCAGGTTTTGATGAACTTTAAAAAATACAATTAAGATCATATTGTATGTAATTACACAAGGCTCCTGCCAACTATTTATGATAAAAGATGGCAAACACAGAAAAGTTTAAAGAATCACTAGGAACACACAGGGTTAATGATTGTTAGTAATTCACCATAATTTTCACATATATGTGTAAGAATTATATATTACTTTTTAAACATAGTTAACATGGGAACATTTACAGCTCATACAAAGAAGATCAAATAATGAGAATTTGGTGATGTACAATGTTTGTTCCTTTTTGGTTTATTAGTGTATATCAGTAACACCTGCTTCAATTATTTTGGTCTTAAAGATGCAAAAAATTAATGTCTCCTATTTTTGTGGGACTCCCATGTGTATGTACATAATTAAAACAATTTTTTCTCCTGTTTAAAAAAAGATGCAAAAAATTATAACAAGTTTCTTGACAATGAAAATAGCTGTTATGTTGTTCTATGCTTCTCTGCTTCTGTGGGAGAGAAAGAAATTATTTAGTAATTTTTCTGTTACCGTGTCCCAACTAGTAAATAATTTAGCCCTTGTTAGTAAGAAACAGAACCAGTTATTGTTTAGTTTCCATTTGAACTACAGGACAAAAGATGTTGCACAAGACGTACACCTCCAAGAAACAGACTCTACATTTCCAAGACAGGGATTGTACCTTTCTAAGACACAGACTGTTGCAAAAGTAGATAGAGACTAACTCAAGATAGTACTACAAGGTGAAATTTTGGTCTAAGCTACCAAGTATCACATCAGTACAACTGGATTTTTGAATTGTATACAAGTATAAGACGTTCTACCAGTTCTTTTATGTCACACGGAGTTCTTGGTTATCTTTTTTATTAACTCGATTTTATCTCTACATAATTAAAAATGTTGTAAAACTTTTTTACTGGTGCATTGCGTACATGCAGAAAATCATAAATTTATAAGTATTCATGGGACATCTCCTACCATGTGCTCCTTCTTACACCCCAAAGGCAACTATTGACATGGCTTCCAATACCTGAGATTAGTTTCATCTGTTTTAGAATTTTATAGAAATAGAATAATTTATTATTTATTTGTGTGTATATGACTGTGTGTGTGTGTTGTGTGTGTGTGACTTGTTCATGGTGTTGAGGATAACTGTACTTTGTTCATTTTTATTGCTGTACTTAATTCTCCCAAATGAATGTACCATAGTTTACCTATCCATTCTATTACTAATGAAGGTTTGGATTATTCTCTCTTTCTGGCTTTTATAAATAATGCACCTATGAACATCCTTGTTTATGTCCTTTGGTGCATACTTGTATACATTTGTTAGGTGCCCAAGGTGGAATTTCTGTATCAGAGGATGTACATATATCCAACTTTGATGGATAATAGCAAACAGCTTTCCAAAATAGTTGTATTAATTTATGCTCTCCTTAGTGGTGTATGAGAGTTCTTTTTGTCTTATTTTCCACATTTTGGGTGTGATTTTGTTTTGTTAGTTTTTAAAATTTTAGTCATTTTTAAGGGTGGGTAGAAGTATCTTATTGTGATTATAATTTGCATTTCTCTGATTACTAATGAAGCTGAACATTTCTTCATATGCTTATTTGCCATTTGAATATCCTCTTATATAATCTTGGTCAGTTATATGTGTTGCAAATACCTTGTTTTTTATTTTCTTAATAATATCTTATTATTAAAGTTATTTTAATGTTATCAACTTAGCATTCTTTGTCTTCATATTTAATCCTTTTTATGTCCTATCTAAGAAAATCCTTCCCTACCCCCAAATTATAATGCTTTTTTGTTACCTTCTATAATTTTTGTTTTTTATCTATTAGATTTATCTGGAATTAATTTTTCTATATGGTATGAGGGAATGGCCAATTTCTTTCTCTTATGGATAGCCAGTTGATTCAAAATTATTTATTGAAAATATTATTCTTTCCTTACTACTCTGTGGTACCATTTTTTTGTCATAGTCATAGTCATAAATCAAGTGTCTATTTAAAAATGGTTCTGTCTCTAGATTCTTAGTTCAACTGGTATATTTTTCCTTTTATCAATACCATACTGTTTAAATTACAGTAGCTTAATAATAAAATTTTATATCCAGCTGTGGAAGTCCTTTTACCTTGTTATTATTGCTCTCTCCATCTTCCTTGTCTTTACCTACTTTCTCCTCTTTCTGTTTTTCCCTTCTTCTCCTTCATTTCTTCCTCCTCCTTCAATGATATCTTGCCTATTCCTAGCTCTTTGCTAAGTTCAAGAGCTTTTCAAGTTAAACATATACAAGCACTCATACTGCTACTATTTTGATTGGGATTGTCTTGAATCTATGTTGAGATAATCTTGATCAATTTGGAAAACTGACATCTTTGTAATATTGAACCTTCCAATCCATGAACATGGTATATCTCTTCATTTATTTAGGCTTTTTTTTTTTTAAAGATGCCCTCTTTTTCTAGTTGTCTATTAGATGTAGATGTGTAGATGTAGTTTATTTCTAGATATTTAGTTTTAGAATATTATTGTCAATGATACATGTTCTAAAAATTACATTGTCTGACTCTTTGTTGCTAATATGTAGATGCAATTAGTTTTTAGTATATTGGTCTTGTATTCAGCAAATTTGCTAAATTACTTTTCAGTTCTAATAATTTATTATGGTAGTCTTGCTTAAAAATTAATTTAATACACACAATTATATTATTGTTGAATAATACAAATGTTAATGTCTCTTTCTCAATCCATAAGCCTTTTATGTCTTCTTGCCTTATTGCAGTGACTTAAACCTCACAGTGGTATGCTGATTCCTAAATCCTGTGCTACACTGATTCCTAAATCCTTCATGGTTTCTTCTTTGACCCATAGGTCATCTAGAAGGAGATTTATAGCTTTATCCTTCTGTGGTCAGATAATACACTTTGTATTATTTCATTCCATTGACATTTTTAACACTTTCTTTAGGGCTGAGCATATGGTCATTTTTGTAAATGTTCCTGTGTAAAGAACTTAAAAAGAACTTCTGTTTGGCAGTTGCTTGTACAGTTTTCTACATGTGTCAATGAAATCAAATTTGTAATTGTTTAGTTCAAATCTTCTTTGTTTTCATTATATTTTTGCTCATTTCTTCTATCTGTTACCAAGAGCAGGGTGTTAAAAATCTCTTACTATGATTGTGGATTTGTCTATTCCTCTTTGTAGTTCTGTCAGTGCTTGCTTTATATATTTCCAGGCTGCATTATTAGGTATATACAAATTTAGAATGCAGTATCTTCTCAGTTAATTGAAAGTTTTACCATTATGAAATGCATGTCTTTATCTCTTCTAATACTTTTTGTGTTAAAATCTACTTTGTCTTATACTAATGTAGCTATACCAGCTTTCATGAGTGTTTGCATGATATAACTTTTCCCATCTTTTAATTTTCAATTTTTTTGTATTCTTATATTTTATGTGTATCTTGTAATCAGCATATAGTTGTTCTTTAAACTCCATATTCATGATTTTTGCCTTTTAATGGAAGCATTTATCCTGTATATATGTAATGTAGTTACGGGTATATTTGACTTTAAATCCACAATTTTCTATTGTAATCTATTTTTCCTGCCCTTTTTTCTTTTCTCTCTCTTTGGCTTTTTTTTTTTTTTGGTCTCTTTTGCACTGATTAAGTATATTTAAATATTTCATCACCCCATCTTTGGCTTAGTAAGTTATTTAGTCCTGTACTATTATTTTTGTTTTTGTTTTTTTTTGAGACAGAGTCTGGCTCTGCCACCAGGCTGGAGTGCAGTGGTGTGATCTCAGCTCACTGCAACCTTTGCCTCCCGGGTTCAAGCTATTCTCCTGCCTCAGCCTCCTGAGTAGCTGGGATTACAGGCACCTGCCATTATGTCTGGCTAATTTTTTGTATTTTAGTAGAGTTGGGGTTTCACCATCTTGGCCAGGATTGTCTCAATCTCCTGACCTCATGATCCGCCCACCTCAGCCTCGCAGAGTGCTGGGATTACAGGCATGAGCCACCATGTCTGGCAGTCTTCTACTATTCTTTTAATCATTACTGTAGAGATTATATCATGCATTCTTGACATATCAGTGTCCAGTATAAAGTAATGCTTTTATCTCTTTGTGTAAAAGTGGTAGAAGATTTTAACTCCTTTTACTCCCTCCTGACTTCTATGCTATACTTTGTTATATATATGTGTGTGTGTGTGTGTGTGTGTGTGTGTGTGTGTATATATACATATATATATATATTCCACAAAACATAATTACTGTTGTTCAGTGCAGTCAGATTTTCCATTTTATTGCTCTTTTTCTTTTTTTGTATCTCTAAGCTCCTGAGATTGAAAATTTTAAAAATAATGTCCTTTCATATTTGCTTTAGTGCCATTCTACTGAAGATATGTTTTCTCAGTATTTGTCTGAAAATGTCTTTGCTTTGCCTTTGTTTCGTAAGGCTATTTTCTCATTGTATACAATTTTTTTTTTAATGGAGTTTCACTTTTGTCACCCAGGCTGGAGTGCAATGGTGTGATCTCAGCTTATGCAACCCCTGCCTCCCTGGTTCAAGTGATTCTCCTGCCTCAGCTTCCCAAGTAGCTGGGATGACAGGCCTCTGCCACCATGCCCAGCTAATTTTTGTATTTTCAGTAGATACAGGGTTTTACCATGTTGACCAGGATAGCCTTGATTGGCAGTCATTTTATTTTTCATACTTTGAAGGTATTTCATGGTTTTCTCATTTTCATTGTTTTTATAAAAAATTGACTTTGTATCAAAGTAAATTGCCAATTATAACTCTTTTGGAGGTAAACTTTTCTTTGTCTTAAAAATTTTCTCTTGGCCGGGCGCGGTGGCTCATGCCTGTAATCCCAGCACTTTGGGAGGCCGAGGCGGGTGGATCACGAGGTCAAGAGATCGAGACCATCCTGGTCAACATGGTGAAACCCCGTCTCTACTAAAAATACAAAAAATTAGCTGGGCATGGTGGCACGTGCCTGTAATCCCAGCTACTCAGGAGGCTGAGGCAGGAGAATTGCCTGAACCCAGGAGACGGAGGTTGCGGTGAGCCGAGATCGCGCCATTGCACTCCAGCCTGGGTAACAAGAGCGAGACTCCATCTCAAAAAAAAAAAAAAAAAAAAAAAAAAAAATTTCTGTTTATTTTTTATTTCTGGCAGCTTTACTGTGATATATCTAGTTATGATATTCTCTATATTTGTCATTTTGGAGGGGTTCATAGGACTTGTTAATCTGTGGCTTGATGTATTTTGTCATTGGAAAATTGTCAGGCTTATCTCTCTTGTTAGTGGTAGTACTTTATTAAGGTATATTTTGCATAGGTTAGATGCACTAATATCAAATATACAGCTGGGTCAATTATGACGAATGTAAATGCTCATGTAATCATCATCCAGATAAAGATAATGGAATGTTTCCATCAACCCAGGAAGTAATGGTATGCCTTTTCCAAACACCATCCCCTTCTCTCACTCTAAAGTGATCACTATTCTGGTTTCTACATAATTCATATATTGATCTAATTCAGGTATCATGTAAATGGAGATCAAACACTATATATTTTTTTATGTCTCACTCCATTCAGTCAACATATTATTGAGATTAGTCCATGTTTTTGTGGATATTAGTAGTTCTTTTTTTTACTGCTAAGTATTCCATTGCATGGCTATATCATTTGTTTATCAACCTTGCTATCAATGTATATTTGGGTTGTTTTCAGTTTTTAGCCAGTATACATAAAGCTGCTATGAATATCTTATACAATACAAGTTTTTTTGTGGACTTATGCATTTATTTCTCTTGGGTATATACCTAGGACTGGAATTGCTGGTTTATAGAGTTTATAAGATATTTCTAAACAGTTCTGTAAAGTGTTTATGCCATTTTACATTTCATCCAACAGTTTATGAGAGTTTCAGTTGCCCTCCACTCTGCTATCACTTGCAATTGTTCGTGTTTTTAATTTTAGTCATTCTGGTGGGTGTATATCTTGTGGTTTTAATTTAAATTTCTTGGATGACTGCTATTGAGCACATTTTTATATAATGATTAGTTATTCATATGTCTTATGAAGTATCTGAGAAAGTCTTTTACCAATTATTGATTGGATTCTTTACCTTTTGGTTGATGATATGTAGTTGTTCTTTATTTAATTTGATATAAGTCATTTGTCAGATTTATATAATATTAATATTTTATTCCAGTCTTGGGGTTACTGTTTTATTTCCCTGTCTTTTTTGATGAGCATGAGTTTTTAATTTTGGTAAATTCAAATATATCATTTTTGATTTTATGGTTAATGCCTTTCATGACCTTTCTAAGAAATCTTTGCCTTCTCCAAGATTGTGAAGATTTTTCTCCTAGAAGGTCTATATTTACATTTAAAGTATATGTTCTGACTTAAGTTTAATTTTTGCATATGATGGGTATGGCTTATTGACTTCTTTATGATTTATGTTTCATGTGGTGGCATGCTCCTGTTAATTTATAAAGAAAAGAGGTTTAGTTGGCATATGGTTCTGTGGGCTGTACAGGCTTCTGTTTCTGGGGTGGCCTCAGGAAACTTACAATAATGACAGAATGTGAAGGGGAAGAAGGCACATCTTCACATGGCTGGTGGGTGGGCGGGTGTGCACACACTTTTAAACAACCAATTCTCCAAGCACTCACTTACTATCGTGAAAACAGCAAGAGGGAAATCCCCTTCATCCAATCACCTCATGATCCTTATGATCCGATCACCTTTCATCAGGCCCCTGCTTCAACCATGGGAATTACAATTCAACATGAGATTTGTGTGAGGAAATCTAAATAATATCAATTCACCCCTTGCCCCTCCAAAATAACATGTCCTTCTCACATTTCAAAACACAATCGGCCACGTACAGTGGCTCATGCCTATAATCTCAGCACTTTGGGAGGCTCAGGTGGGCAGATCATAAAGTCAGGGATTTGAGACCAGCCTGGCCAACATGGTGAAATCCTTGTCTCTACTAAAAATACAAAGATTAGCCGGGTGTGGTGGTACGTGCCTGTAGTCCCAGCAACTCAGAGGCTGAGGGAGTAGAATCGCTTGAGCCCAAGAGGTGGAGGTTGCATTGAGCCTTGACTGTACCATTGCACTCCAGCCTAGATGACAGAGCAAGACTCTGTCTTAAACACACACACATACACACACACACACACAATCATGTCTTCTCAACAGTCTTCCAGAGTCTTAGCTCATTCCAGCATTAACTCAAAAGAACAGCCTAAAGTCTTGTCTGATATAAGGCAAGTCCCTTCCACCTATGATTCTGTAAAATGAAAAACAAGTTAGTTACTTCCAGATTACAGTGGGGGTAGAGGTATTGGGTAAATGCTCCCTTTTTAGGAAGCATTTGGCCAAAACAAAGGGGCTACAGGGCTCATGTCTGAAAACCAGCAGGGCAGTCATTAAATTTTAAAGCTCCAAAATATTCTCCTTTGACTCCATGTATCACATCCAGGCCACACTAATGCCAGGGGTGGGCTCCCAAGGCCTTGGGCAGCTCTGCCCCTGTGATTCTGCAGGGTACACCCCTTGTAGCTGCTTTCATGGGCTGGTGTTGAGTGCCTACAGCTTTTCCAGGTGCATGGCGCAAGCCATCAGTGGATCTACCATTTTGGTGCCTGGGGGACAGTGGCCCTCTTCTCACAGCTCCACTGGACAGTGCCCCCGTAGGGACTCTGTGTGGGCGCTTCAACTCCACATTGCCCTAGTAGAGGTTCTCCATGAGAGCTCTATCCCTGCAGCAGACTTCTTCTGCCTTAACATCCAGGCATTTCCATACATCCTCTGAAATCTAGGCACAGGCTCCCAAGCTTCAACTCTTGCCCTCTGCATACCCTCTGGCTTAACACCATGTGGAAGCCATGAAGATTATGGCTTGCACTCTCTGGAGCAGTGGCCTGAGATGCATTTGGGGCTCCTTTAGCCACAGCTGCAGGTGGAGTGGCTGAAACACAGAGAACAGTGTCCTGAGGTTGTGCAGGGCAGCAGGGCCTGGCCTGTGAAACCATTCTTCCCTCCTAGGCCTCTGGGCCTGTCATGGGAGGTATTGCCACAAAGTTCTCTGAAATGCCTTCAAGACATTTTCCCCATTGTCTTGGATATTAACATTTGGCTCCTCTTTACTTATGCAAATTTCTGCAGCTGGCTTGAGTTCCTCCCCAGAAGATAGGTTTTTATTTTTTACCAAATGGTCAGGCTGCAAATTTTCCAAACTTTTATGCTGTGCTTCCCTTTTAAATATAAGTTCCTGTTTTGCATAATCTCTTTGCTTATGAATATAAGCATTCACTGTTAGAAGCAGCCAGGCCACATCATCTCTCTCATGTTCAAAATTCTACAGATCCCTAGAGCAGGGGCAGAATTCTGCCATTCTCTTTGCTGAAGGATAGTAAGAGTGACCTTTACTCCAGTTCTCAATAAGTTCCTCATCTTTATCTGAGACCAACTCAGCCTGGATTTCATTGTCCATGTGACTATCAGTATTTTGGTCACAATTTTAAAAGCCTCTAGGAAGATCCAAACTTCCTGTCTTCTTCAGAGCCATCCAAACTGTTCCAACCTTCGCCTTTTGCCCAGTTTTAAAGCGGCTTCCATATTTTCAAGTATCTTTATAGCAATGCCCCACTTCTTTAATATGAATTTTCTGTATGAGTTTGTTCATGTACTGCTATAAATACCTGAAACTGGGTAGTTTATAAAGAAAAGAGGTTTAATTGGCTCATGGTTCTGTGGGATGTACAAGCTTCTACTTCTGGGGAAGCCTCAAGAAACTTACAATCATGACAGAAGATAAAGGGGAAGCAGGCACATATTCACATGGCCAGCAGGAGGGAGAGGTGGGAGGGAGGTGCCACATGCTTTTAGATAACCAATTATCTGAGCACTCACTCACTATTTGAGAACAGTGAAGGGGAAATCCACCCCCACAATTCAGTCACCTCCCACTGGGCTGTTCCTCCGACACTGAGGATTACAATTTGTTATGAGATTTGAGTGAGGAAACAAATCCAAGCCATATTAGATATTGTTACTTTGTTCCTAACTTGTGGGAATATTTCACCATTAAGTATGCTATTAGCTGTAGGGTTTTGCAGATCTCCTTTATGTCAGTTTCAGAAAGTTACATTTTATTTCCAGTTGACTTAGAGATTTTATTCTGAATAGTTCTTAAATTTTATCAAATGCTTAAACTAAAACAAACAAAAAACAGAAAAATGATAAAAGCTGTATTTTTTAATGTATCATTGTTTTTTGCTTTTATCTTTTCTATTTTGTACCTTTTACTTTCTTGAATTTAATTTTCTCTTCTTTTTCCTAGCTTCTTGGGATTAAAAAATTAGATTGTTTATTTCCAATAATAATTTTTTCTAATTATCCATTTAAAATTACCAACTTCCCTCTAAGCTCTACATTTGCTGCATCCCACAAATTTTGATATTTTGGGTCTTTACTATCATTCATTTAAAAATATTTAAACATTTTAATTGCTATATCTTTTGCCTGTGATATTTAGGCGAGCAGTTTAACTTGCAACTATCTGGGTTCTATTTATTTTTTGTTAAAAAATATATCTATGATAATTCCATTGTAATTAGTGAACATTGCTTCTCTCATTTAACCCTTTAAAGGTGTCAATTCATTGTATCCAATAGGAAATTACCTATTATTCTTGTAATTGTACTTCCAAATGTAATGTGATATTTTTCTCTGCTTCTTTTAAAGATTTACTCTTTATTTTTGGTATTTAGCACTTTCATTACATTCTGCTTAAGTGTGGTGGTTTTTTTTTTTTTTTTTTTTTAACTTATTTTGCTTGGGGTTTGCTGAGCTTCTTGAATCTGTGGTTTTGCATTCTTTATCAGTTTTGGCAAAATTTGGGATATTATTCTATCCAGATATTTATTCTGCCATTTCTTTTTTCTCCTCTCATTCTGACACTTTTTAAAAAATTGATACTTTTCCAGAGGTATTAAGTGCTCCATTAAAAAAATAAATGTTTACCTGTGTATTAGTTTGGATTTGTATTAATTTTTCAAGTTCACTGATCCCTTTTTCTGCTGTCTAATATTTTTTGAAAGTCCATCCAGTGAGCTAGTAATTTTATATATTCTATTTTTTTAATTAGAATTTTAGTTCTAGAATTTTCCTTTAGTTTTTACAGTTTTCATCTCTTTCTGAGAATTTTCATCTGAATAATCTATTTCTGTATACTCTTTAACATATTTGAACTACTTATTTTAAAATCCTTATTTCTAATTTGAAAGGAGTCTAGGTAATTTTCTTCTTTTCATTCTTTTCCTCTTGATTATGGATTACATTTTCTAGTCCTTTAACATGTCTTGTAAATTGTTTATTGTATGATGGGCATTGTAAAGAATATGTTGTAGAGAATCTGAACTATTTTATTTACTCTAAAAAGCATTGAATTTTGTATTTTGTATTTGTTGGAATGAAGTTATTGGTGGATCACCTTCTTGCATCAAGGCTTAGTTTTATTTGTTTATTTTTATTTAAAATTTTCAGATTTTATGGCCTTCTTGACTGCTGGTCTTTGAAAAAAAAAATTTACTTGTATATATTTTTTGGGTATTTTTTCTTCCTTCGCTCCTGCCTTCTTTCCAAGATAGGGTCTTGCTCTTGCCTAGACTGGAGTGCAATGGCACCACAATCACAGCTCACTGCAATCTTGAAATCCTGAGATCAAGTGATCTTCCCACCTCAGCCTCCTAAGTAGCTGGGACTATAGGCATGACCAACATGCCTGGCTAGCATTTTATTATTTGTAGAGATAGGCCTCCTTATGTTGTCCAAGATGGTCTCAAAATCCTGGGCTCAAGTGATCCTCCTGCCTCGGCCTCCCAGAGTGCTGGGATTACAGACATGAGACACTATACCTGGCCTATTCATACATTTTTATGGAATACAAAATACCCCATAAGTTTTTGTTATGGCCTGATATTTTGTTACATACATAGATTGTATAAATGATGAAGTCATGGCATTTGGGGTGTCCATCACCTCAAGTATTTATTATTTCTATGTGTTGGGAACATTTCAAGTCCTCTCTTCTAGCTATTTTGAAATATACAATATATTGTTGTTAAATATAATCACCCTACTCTGCTATCAAATATTGGATCTTATTCCTTCTATCTAACTGTACCTGTTAACCGGACTCTCTTTATCTGCTTTTCCCTTCCCAAGGACTTAGATTTATAACTTGTTAAGCCACGTATATTTCAGTTTTGTCTTTAGTCCTAATGTATAACTATTACTCCTATACCATTATCTTTAATATTTGTGTTATGCAGTGAAAGCAGTGTTTAGAGGGATATTTATAACATTGAAGACGTAGAGTAGAAAGAAGGAACATGTAAAATCAATGATATAATCTTCTACTTTAGGAAACTAGAGAAAGAAGATCAATTTAAGCCTAAACAAGTATAAGAAAATAAATAATAAAAATTAGAAAACAATTCAGTAACATGTAAAACAGGAAACAATAGAGAAAATCGACAAAATTGAAAACTGTTTTTTAAAAAAATCAATAAACTTCAAGCCAACCTAACCAAGGAAAAAAAGAAAAAGACATTAGACACAAATTTCTAATGTTAGAAAGGAAATAAATACTATTATTTCCTGATCTCATGAACATTAAAAGGATAGTAAAAGATCACTACAAACAACTCTATGTCTACAAATTTTTTAACTTAGGCCTAGAGCACAGTCTTCATTCCCAAGGTGTGACATATCTGTTACAACCTATTGTCTCCTGAATTTCTAGTGTGTTCACTAAAGTTTTTCACTTGGGCTACGTTGGAAATACAGTGTGTACCTAGTCCTGTGTGACCTCCGAAATCTCTGTTCTGCTTTCAACCATTGAGCAGCAGTTCTCTGCTAGTCCTTGTGGAAGTTTGCTCTGAGCACATGCAGGCCAAGGGCCTGAGGGATGCCCCTCCACTGATTTGTGGTACCTCTTCTCAGCAGCTCTCCTCTGTTCTCTACCTTTACTCACAAATTCCATCCGCCTTAGCATTTCTTTATTTTGATTTCTCTACCCACTGAAAATCTGTTTCTTCTACCCACCAAAAAATGCTGATTCCTTATGGAGTTTCATTTTTCTATGCTGCAGTTTGGAAATATCACCAGGCAGAAAGCCAAGGTGACTGTAGAACTTAACTTGTATGCTTTGCTTTTCAAAAAGGAGAGCAGCCCTGTGCTTTCATCTGTGTCCAACGTCTGAAACCAGTTGCTTCATACACTCTGTCCAGTGGAAAGATGAGATCAATATCAGCTTTTTATTTTGGTTGTAACTGGAAGTTTCCTTATCTCTTCAAAAGTGGCTTTTGACATATTCTCATCCCTCTTTCTGGAATTCTAATGGCATTTATGTTAGACCTTTCTCTCATGCATCCTTTTATGCATATTTTTTGTATTCCCCATCCCCCACCATTTCATCTTTCTGTGCTTCATGCTGAATCCTTTTCTGACATGTCTTCCTTTTTTCAAACTCTTCAGCCTCCTAGCTATGCTTTTAATTTTGGTTATTATTTGCCTTTTCTTTCTAAAATTTTGTATCCTTTGACTAACATTCCCTAAATTTTGCTCCCCTATCATATTTTTCACTTTTAGAATTTCCATTTGGTCCATATGTATATGTGTGTGTGTTTCCAGTCCTTTGATGATATTCTCTAACTTGTCTTCTATTTTATAGAACATATTAAGCATAGTTATTTTAAAATCTGTTTCTGATAACTCAGTGTTCTGGATCATCCCTGGAGATTCTGATTCTCTGGTCTGTTGTTTCTTTATTTTTTTCTTCTTCTTATTTGTGTGGTTGTGTCTTTTTGTGTTCAAGACAATAGATATAAAAACTATAGAGCTAATTTGAGAGTTAGTATCATATTCCTTCAGAGAGAACTTAATTTTCCTTCTGGTGAAAGGCTATAATTCTTAGGTCAGCTTTTCATTTTTTTGTGTTCTGTGGCAACTGTAACCACTATTTTCATATATTTAACTTTCCCTTTGTATTCTTAACTTTTCAAGTTTGCTTACCCTTTGTGTATGTATGTAAAGTTACCAGTGAAATTTTTGCTCATTTTAAAATTGGAGTGCTTATTTTATTATCTTATTATATTTTATGTTCAAAATATAAGACTTTGGTCAACATAATGTGAACAAGGTGAACATGCTGTCTCATTCAGGGGTTTCCCTGTTTAGGTATTTCAAAGAGAAGGAGCTTTTAATTTTGATAAATTAATTGAAATTTATCTTTTTCTTTTTCCTTTTGTGGTCCTTTTTTGGTCTCTCCTAAGGTTGTAAAGAAATTTTACGCTTCTAGAAGTTGCATAGTTTAAGATTTTACATTTAAGTATATGACCTACTTGGAATCCATTTTTGTATATAGTGAGAGGTAAGGGTTGGAACTGTTTTTCCTTTAAGGTTGTCCAGTTGTTTCAGTTCAATTTGTTGAAAAGAGTATCTTTTCCATACTGAATTACCTTGACCCTTTGTTGAGTAATAATTAACCATATATGTATGTGTCTATTTCTAAACTCTCTATTTTGTTTCATTGTCTATCCTTACAACAATATCACATAATCTTGATTACTGTAGCTTTATAGTGTATTTTAGAATCATGTAGTAGAAATCCTCTAGAATTTGCTCTTTTAAAAATTTTGTGGGCTATTTTAATACATAAAATTATGTAGTGTTAATACTCCAGATTGTTCTTTTTAATAATTTTTTGGGTTGTTTTAGTACATTTGCATTTTCATATAAGTTTTACTATCAGTTTGTAATTTCTACAAAACAATCTGCTTGGATTTTTTTTTTTTTTTTTTGTTTTTTTTTTTTGAGATGGAGTCTTACTCTGTTGCCTAGGCTGGAGTGCAGTGGTGTGATCTTGGCTCCCTGCAACCTCTGCCTCCCAGGTTCAAGTGATTCTCCTACCTCAGCCTCCCAAGTAGCTGGGATTACAGGCATGTTCCATCATGCCTGGATAATATTTGTATTTTTGGTAGACATGGGGTTTCACCATGTGAGTTAGGCTGGTCTCGAACTCCTGACCTCAGGGTGATCTGCCCACCTCAGCCTCCCAAAGTGTTGGGATTATAGGCATGAGCCACTGAACCCAACCTCTG
Organism: Sapajus apella; assembly: GCF_009761245.1. Taxonomy (NCBI): domain Eukaryota; kingdom Metazoa; phylum Chordata; class Mammalia; order Primates; family Cebidae; genus Sapajus; species Sapajus apella. The sequence continues at coordinate 9,850,216 of NW_022436960.1, read as the reverse complement.
CTTGGATTTTTGAATGAGATTACGTTGACTATATAGTTTAATTTGAGGAAAATTGACATCTTAACAATATTGAGTCTTCTCATCCATGAACATAGTATATTTATCCATTTATTTAGGTCTTCTTTAATTTCTTTCAGCAATATTTGCTAGTTTTTAATATACAGATCTTATATTTTGTTAAAGGTCATCCTAAATATTTTATGATTTTGTATGCTATTAAAAAGTGTTTAAAAATTTTGATATTATACTTTTTTATTGGTACTATATGATATAAAAATGTAATTGATTTTTGTATATTGACCTTACACCCTGCAACCTTGCTAAAATCACTTATTAGTTTTTGTGGCTTTTTTGTAAGTTTCTTAAGATTTTCTGTATACCTGATTATGCTCTCTATAAATAATTTTTATTTTTTCTTGTCTTTCTAATTTGAATGGCTTTTTCCTTCCTTCCTTCCTTCCCTCCTTCCTTCCTTCTTTCCTTTCTTCCTTCCTTCCTTCCTTCCTTCCTTCCTTCCTTCCTTCCTTCCTTCCTTCCTTCCCTCTTTCCTTCTTTCCTTCCCTCCTTCCTTTATTCCTTCCTTTCTTCCTTCTTCTCCTCTCTCCATCCCTCTCTTCCTTCTTTTCTTCTTTCTTTTCTCTTTTCCTTTTCTCTCTCTCTTCCCCCTTCTTTCCTTTCTCCCTTTTTTTCTCTCTATACTTCTTTTTTTTGCACTGCTTAGTATCTCCATTTGAATAGAAGTGCTGAGAGTGGACACCCTTGTTCTTTCTTCCAATTTGTGGAGAGAGTATTTGGGTTTTCACCATTAAATTATTATGTTAGCTGTAGGTTTTTCATAGATTCTTTTTATCAGATTGAGGAAATTACCGTCTGTTCTTAGTTTGCTGAAAGTTTTAATCACAGTCAGTTTTTGTCAAATGCATTTCTGTCAAATGATTGTATGATTTCTTCCCTTTAGTCTGTTTTATGGTAAATTATGTTCATTTTCTTGGCAATGTTAAACCAATCTTCCATTCTTGGGATAAACTCAGCTTGTCATGCTGTATTATATTGCTAGATTTATTTTTCTAAGTTTTTGTTAAGTGTTCAGGTTTCTATATTTATGAAAGATATTGTTCTAGTTTTATTTAATTAGGATGTCTTCATCTGGTTCTGTTTACAGAGTAATACTGACCTCATAAAATAAGTTGGAAAATGTTTCTTTCTCTTCTAATTTCTGAAAGAGTTTATGTAAGATTTGTATTATTTATTCTTTCAATGATTAGTAGAATTCACTGGTGAAGCCATATGGACTTGGGGTTTCTTTCAGGGAAGGTTTTATGTTGTGAATGTCATTTTAACAGTTACAGGGTTATTTTTCTACTTGAGTTATAGTTTTAATTTTTGTCTTTTGAGGAATGTGAGCACCTCATCCACCTTGTCAAATTTATTAGCGTATCTATAGGATCTGTGGCAATGTTCTGCCTTTCATTACTGACATTGGTAATGAATTTTCTTTCTTTCTTTCTTCTTTTTTTTGTTCATCAGCTGGCTGGGGCTTACCAATTTTTTGGAACTTTTCAAAGAACCAGCTTTTGATTTTATTGATTTTTATCTATTGATTTTCTGATTTCAGTTTCTATATTGTTTTCTTCCTCCTACTAATATAGAGTTTTGTTCTTTTTCTGTCTTCTTAAGATAGAAGCATAAATCTTTTATTTGAGATCTGTTATATTTTCTTATATAATAATTTTGAGCTATAAATTTCTGTTTAATCATTGCTTTAGTTGCTTCCCAGAAATTAGTTATGTATATTAGGCTTTTATTGTATTTCAGTACAGAATATTTTCTAAAGTTTCTTTTTTTCATTCATGGTTTGTTTAGATGTATGGTTTTTTTATGTGCAAACATTTGGTAATTTTCCAGATACTTTTGTATTATTAGTTTCTAGTTTAATTCCATTGTGACCAGAGAATATACTGTGTGATGTAGCTCCATCTAAATATTTGGGACTTATTTTATGGACCGAAATACCTATCTTAATAAATGTTGCATGTGTATTTTAAGACAATATGTATTCCACAGTAGTTGAGTGGAGATTTCTAGCATTATAAATTAGGTTAAGTTGTTGGAGAGTGTTTTTAAGTCTTATATATTTGCCAATTTTCTGTCTGCTTTTTTTTTTTAATCAGTTACTGAGAGAGGATTATGGAAATTTACAATTTTAGTTATGCTTCTTTCAGTGCTCTCACCTTACTAAGGGTACAAATATTTATGGTTTTTATGTTTTCTGGGTTAATTGACCCTTTCATCATTGTGAAATTACCTTAGTTTTTCTGGAAATATTCTTTGTTCTGAAATCTATTTCTCTGATATTAATATAAATACTCCAGCTTTCTTATAATTTCCATTATGGTATAAAAATTATGCCATAATTACATGGTATAACTTTTTCTGTTTACTTCTAGCTTATCTGAGACTTTATATTTCAAGTATGTTTTTCACAGGCAGCATATAATTGGGTCATGGGTTTTAAAAATCTTAAATCCTATTAGACAGCCTTTGCCTTTTAGACCATTTACATTAGTAAAATTATTGTTTAGACCCTTGGCATTTAATGAAATTCCTGGTATGAATGGGCATTAGTCTATCATATTACACTTGTTTTATATTTGTCCCATCTGTTTCTTTTTTTTTTTCTTTTTGATATCTTGCCTTTTTTGAATTAATTATTTTTAGTATTATATTTTATTTCTGTATTGTACTGTTGGCTGTACCACCTTTAAAAAATTGCTCTTGGGTCTATAATATGCACTTTTAATTTCATGGTCTACCTCAAATTATATTTTAACAGTTTACATGAAATGTAAGAACCTTTTATTTTTTAATTTTACCCCTCCTATCCTTTTTGTTATTGTTATCAAATATCTTACTTCTATATATTTTATTAGCCTCAGTTCATTATTACTGTTCATTGTTTTAAACAATCAGCCATCTTTTAACAACACATTAATATGAGTAAAAAAGCCTTCTGTAGTTAGTTATTCACCATGCTTACCATGTCCAACCCTCTTTATGCTTTTGTGTAAGTTTGAGGTTCTGTCTAGTATTATTTTCCCTTAGCCTGAAAAACTTCCTTTAATGTTTCTGGTAGTGGAACTCAGCTGGAAATGAATTCTCTTATCTTGTGTTTGTCTTCAAATAGTCTTTATTTCATACTCATTTTTGAAGGATATTTTCAGTGGGTATAGAATTCTAGGTTGACAGTATTTTTCTTTCAGCCTGTTAAAGATGTCGTTCCATTGTCTTCTGGCTTGCATTGTTTCTGACGAGAAATCAGCGACCATTCTTATCTTTGTTCCCCTGTAAGTAATATGTCTTTTTTCCCTCCTGGCTGCTTTTAAGATTTTCTCCTTATTGGTTTTCATCAATTTGATTATAGTGAATTTTGGTGTGATTATCTTTGCTTTTATCTTGCCTAGGATTCATTGAGCTTCTTGGATCTGTGGGTTGTTTGCATCAGACTTGAAAATTTTTAGCCATTGTCTCTTCAAATATTTCCCCCTTTTATTTCTTTTGTGCTTTAAATCACATGTACTTGGAGCAATCATAAAAATTTGGCTTTATACTAAGTAAAATGTATGTAAAGTAAAACTGCCTAAAATTTTCCCACAGTTCACTGAATCTCTATTTATTTTTCTTCTAGTATTTCGGTTTGGGTAGTTTTTGTTATGTCTCCTAATTCACTGATCTTTTCTTCTGCATTGTCTATTCTGCTATTAAACCCATTCAGTAAGTTTTTCATTTCAAGGCATATTTTTTATTTTTTAAAGTCATATTTAATTTTTAAATTATATCTCCCATCTCTATCCTAATTATGCCTATCTTCATGCTTTCCTTTGCCTATGTTTATGGTAGCTATTTTAAAGTTCTTCTTTGTCAACTACTTCATCTGTGCAATTTCTGACTTTGTTTCTGCAGATCTGTTTTCCCCCGGTTATGAGTAACATTTTACCTCCTTTCCCTTTTTTTTTTTCTTTTTGAGACAGCGTTTCACTCTTGTTGTCCAGGCTGGAGTGCAGTGGCATGATCTCAGCTCACTGCGACCTCCACCTCCTGAGTTCAAGTGATTCTCCTGCCTTACTCTCCCGAGTAGCAGGGATTACAGGCATGCACCACCACACCTGGCTAATTTTTTGTATTCTTAGTAGAGACGGGGTTTCTCTATGCTGATCAGGCTGGCCTCAAACTCCTGACCTCACGATTCGCCTGCCTTGGCCTCCCAAAGTACTAGGATTACAGACATAAGCCAACATGCCTGGCCACATTTTACCCCCTTTTCAAGTAGCAAATAATTTTGACTGGATGCTGGATTTCATGAATGTTACATTATTGAGTGTCTCAATTTGGTTGTCTTCCATTACAGTATAATGAAGTTTGTTTTGGCAGTCAAGTTACTTGTGGATTCATCTGACCATTTCAAGGCTTATTCTTTGGTTTCATTAGAGTGAGCCTAGAGTAACTTTTTTTCTGATGTTAGTTTAGCCCTAAGACATAACCCTCCTAGAGTTTCTATGATTGTTCCAAGTATTTAGTGAATTTCTTCTACTCTGGCTGGTTGGATCTTGAATATCACCCAGCCCTGTACAAGCTCTAGGAATTGTTTAGCTCACAGAACCCTCACAGTTTTTCTCTATCTAGCCTGATGGAGTTTTACCTTACATACATTTTACTTAGTATAAAGCCAAAGACTCAAAAAGACTCCTGCTTAGATTTCTGGATCTCTTTCTTTGCATATTTCCCTCTTCCTTCCTAGTCTATTCAGCAAATTCCAGCCACCTGGCCTCTTTAAGCTCCAGTTTTTGTCCCCTCAACTAAAAACAAGACCATAGTACTCTGCTTATCTTTCCCCTTCTAGGGCCAAGGTCTGGAAATTACTATCAGGAAGAAAGCCAGAGTGATTGTGGGGCTACCTGTGTTCTATCCTCAAATATTTTGATTCAGAAGATCTAACATGGGTTCCAGACATTATATTTTAAAAACCTTGACAGTTGATTTTTGATACATAGCAAAACTTAAGATCACTGTTCTAGTAAGCTTAAATCCAGTGTGGCTTTTAAATTGATTATCCTATAACCTGTTTTTAATACAGCAACACTCAGTAAAAATGAAATGCAAAATTAAAGCAGTAGAACCTTCTGGATATCTCCATTATCCACAAAAAAGCATTTATTTCTGGCAGAATAGAAGTCTTTAAAGCCCTGATCAAGTTCTGTGGCTGGTGCACACTCTAATTTGTTTTGCCTGTGCCATAGCAATTATTATATGTTTTGAATATTACTTCTGCTCATAAGTGTTATGAACTTCTATAAAGCAGTCTACAAACATTTTCATAATACACTGATTTGGAGATGGTTAGCAGATTTCATCTTGTGTGCCAACTTCGTTTTGATTAGTGGTGACTTCTTGGATCACAGTGGTAAAAAGAATCCTAAGGCCAGTTCTGGACTCAGCAGGAAGGAATGCTGCAATAGATTAGTGATATCTGTCATGAGCTTGGGATTGGAAGAATGCAGCACATGTTCTATGTATTTGCAATTCATGTACTGGTTAAAGGCAACCTTTTCCTCTATGTTTCTCTAATTGTACAAGAAAAACTTGTTGCAACTTTTTATATTCAGCTTGACTTTACCATATATAGGAAACTAATCTCATAGTTATGAAGCGCCTATACCCAAATTATTTCTTCATTAATCAGTTCATTTACTCATTCATTTCTTCTTTGTGTCTCCTAAAATAAGATCAAAATGATGCTATCTTATCATAGCAGTGGTCTCTGGTCTGTACTTTGTGTTTTCTTTTCAAATAATTAGACCTATTATATGTTTTTAAATATCAGTGGTTCTGGTAACTATATTTTCCTGAATCTCCAACTAGACACATAATCTTGTACATGGTCTAACAATGGGATAGAAAGTTTGAAGCTGGGACACACCTAGGTAGAAAATTTTCTAAAGTATTTGGAACATAAATTAGAGCATAAATTAGCTCAGATCATTAATAATATATATTTTTGAATTATAATTGAATATGTAACTAAGAATATCTTCTCATCTGCAAATTCCCATGCATTAAGAATAGGCCAACATAGTCATATGAGTTTAAAATATGGCACTTTAGAAAAATGTCCCACTGTCAAGCATATAAGCCCCTTACATGTTTTTAATGATGGAATATTATTAGCTAAGTGTTTGGGCTACAGAATCATCCAGATGATAACTACTGGTTGTGATTCTCAATCTGATTTTTTACAGGTCACTTTTCCTCATTCCGTGTGTATACTGAGGTCAGGAGTTGAGTATTATCAGACTAGCAGAGGCTTACTTGGGTATTAGCAGACTAGCAGAGGTTTAGTAGGTGGGTCAAATGTAAGAGAGAGATGCATTTCATTTGAGCAAGAAAACCATCTTTCCAGTCGCCATATTTGATGGGGATGGAATAGGAAAAGGAATGGTAGAGGACACCTTACTATTAATTCCAGTTATTATCAATTTAAAACACTTCCTGGTACCAACAATCTAGGATATTTAGCATAATATACTATCACGAAAAGAGCAGAATGTCAGTCACCAAGAGATATAGGTTCTAGTCCTAGCTTATCATTTGCTAACTCTGTGACCATATCAAGCTACTTAACCTTGCTAACTTTATTCTTATATGAAATGAGATTAATAATTTGCTGTACCTACCCTACAGAGTTGTTGGAGGATCTAGTGAAACCATGCTTATAAAAACTTTTGAAAACTTATTAATGGCGTATCATTCTGGTGCTGTACATGCCATCTTATATTGTCTTATCTCCTACCCTAGGAAAATGGATGGAGTTGTATATCTTTGCTTGACTTTTAAATTTTTTATAGATTAAAAAGATGGTTCTGTTAGGAAGGTTTCTGATGATGGTTCTATTTAGAAAAAAGAAAATAGTAAGGTATGTGTTTTTACTAGGGCATGAATAATTTCAATGAGATGTATTCATCAGCTCTGCTTTACTTTACAGCTTGGAATCCCATCCACTGCCAGCACATTGAATGTCACAACGCAATTAACAAACCAGCTGTGAAGGTACTGTTTTATTAGACCTGATGCCATACTATATTGTCAGTGGTCAAATTGCTGAATGAAGTGGACTAGATTGCATCCTTCTCTGTAAAGTAGAGGCTTGTGCTCTGTAATAATTCCAAGTACCTCCATATTCAATCTAATTGTACTTTGGCAGCCTGGTCAAGAGAGAGCAATAAATAGTGTTGTCTGCAGTTTTGGCTATGCGTTCATAGCCAAGTGCTGTGTAGCACTGTGCTAATTATCTATCAGAAGGATTCTAGTAAATTGCTTACATGGGTCCTTAACTGGTTTCTATTTCAGCTAATGAACTCAGGGAAATGTATTTTCTCTCTGTTTTCGTATGTATGCTACAAATCATGAGTGCTTATGCAAATTCAGAAGTGGTAGGACAAAAAAATAAAATTGTTAATTCTTAGCTCATATTACAAATATGACTTATTTGAAATGACTGAAAGGTGTTTGGATAGCATATACATGGAAAGTTACACATTAAAGGTAAAGAGACTGTGGTTTAAAGAGTCAAGTCATTTTCCTAAGGTTGCCAGTTACAATCAGAACTGGAGACAGAAGCAGGTATCTGGACTCCTAACCTTATTCTCGTTCTTCTACACCAAATTGGTCTGTCCTATTATAAATCTGAATCTTGAAAGTTGAATGTGAAGAAAAATAATCACACCTTTTAACAAAATTACATTTGATATATTTATTGGATACAAAATATTTGGCTAGATGGACTTGTGTTTGAATTTGCAAGGGCTAATTTTTATATTATGAAGAGTGGAAGTTAGCTGAAGTTATTCGAGTTCACAGTTACTTTTGAGAACCAAGTGTCTTATGGGTTTGCTTTTGTTTTATAGATAGCCTGTACAGATGACCAAATACTAATAGAAAATTAACACCATCACTTTATAGAAACAAAGTAGAAAAGATGAAGTGAGATTCAATAAATATAAAAGAAACCAAAAATGTGTTTCATGGACCAAAAATGGCAGAGGAGTGCCAATAATATGTAGTCATCTAGATACCTTACACTAACAAAGGATGTCCTTGTATTATTATTATTATTATTATTATTTTTTTTTGGGATGGAGTTTCGCTCTTGTTACCCAGGCTGGAGTGCAATGGCGCGACCTCGGCTCACCGCAACCTCCGCCTCCTGGGTTCAGGCAATTCTCCTGCCTCAGCCTCCTGAGTAGCTGGGATTACAGGCACGCGCCACCATGCCCAGCTAATTTTTTGTATTTTTAGTAGAGATGGGGTTTCACTGTGTTGACCAGGATGGTCTCAATCTCTTGACCTCGTGATCCACCCACCTTGGCCTCCCAAAGTGCTGGGATTACAGGCTTGAGCCACCGCGCCCGGCCTATTTTTAATCTCTACTTTTGTTGAAGGCAAATTGAATGGATTGATATTAAGAGCAGGCAATTGGCCGGGCACAATGACTCACATATGTAATACCAGCACTTTGGGAGGCCAGGGTGGGCAGATTACCTGAGGTCAGGAGTTTGAGACTAGTCTGGCCAACATAGTGAAACACCATCTCTATTAAAAATACAAAAGAATTAGCTGGGCATGGTGGTGTGTGCCTGTAATGCCAGCTACTCAGGAGGATGAGGCAGGTGAATTGCTTGAGGCAGAGACATCGAGGTTGCAGTAAGCTGAGATTGTGCCCCTGTACTCTAGCCTGGGAAATAGAGGGAGACTTTATCTCAAAAAAAAAAAGCAGGTAATGATAACCCACACAGTGGAAGCATAGGCCCTCCCATTCTATGTGTACCCCACTATTGACTTTCGATTTGAGGTTCAGAGGTGCTTTTCTTTGGAGTGAGGCTATTTTAAGCTACTCACATATGAATTCATAGTTTATTCATGGAGTTAAGCTTGATTCTTCACAATGATGAGACTTTTAGGGTTCCTTCTTATTATCCTTCTTTTCTTCCTCCTAATGTATAGCTCCTTCTTTTGGGTCACCCAAGTATCAACAGGAAGGGTATCCTTTCTGTCTGGTTTTTGCAGTTATTATTCCTTGATTTTATGTCAAACTGCATTCTCAGGAGTCCTCTGATACATGGTTAGTAATGTTTTCTGGCCTCCTACTCACAGAAAGCATCATGAATTAGATTTTCTCCTTCTTTTCTAGGCAAACAGCCCAGTCCATTCCACTGGGTTGGCCTCACTTTTCTCCCTAGAGTGAGTCAGCCAGGATAGGTCAAACCATCTACTTTCTGTCATTTTATAAAAATAGAGGTGAAATTCACATAATATACAGTGAACTATTTTAAAGTGAATAATTCAGTGGCATTTAGTGTATTTACAATGTTTGCCAACACCACCTCTTTCTAGTTCCAAGACATTTTCATATCCCCTGAATCTTACTTTCTGAACTCCAGTTTCCTTAAAGACCCCCCTTTTTCTATTTTCACTCTACAGTTTGCAGAAAGGTAACATTCTCATTAAGGCTTCCTGTGCTGGGGCTGTTTTTGTGCTACAATAGGTCTGGCTCAGTATTGCTCTTCCTTTACAATGTGAGTGCACCCAAGCCACATCATCACACAACATGCAAATCAACAGTATTCAACATCCAAATACTTACAAAATAACATTAAGCGCAAAGTTATGAAATTTTATAGTATGATGTTGAAAAGTTTAAAAAAGTTTAAAAGTTACATATATTTATGTGAAAAACAATCAGTAATACTTATCAGAATGTTACTATGGACTGCATCGAGACAGAGAGTTAATGAGTTAATTGAATTTTCTTTTTTTCCTCTCTCAGTTTGCTGAAGCCTTTACATTGGGCATATGTTATTTTTATAAAACAGAAAAACTCACTTGTTAATGTGACACACAGGTGTGAACGCATTAGTGTGGATGTAAACCAACCTGTTCAGAGTAGAACAAAACTCATTAGACCAACTACATATCTGATAGGTTATGCTAATTAAGTTACTTTAAAGGTCAGAGGTCAATTAGCTGATCTCTAATGATTATTTATAGTTGTAGCATCCTAGGAACTTCTCCTTTTGAGTGGAATGAAAAAGTATCTTTACCTGGGAGAGGTATTAATGACTCACTAGAAAAGAGGGTAGAATAACTTATATAATACTTAGGAGGAACTCCACATGGGCACCATGGGAAAGATTTGGGGAAAATTGATTAATCCTCGTCAAAAGCCTAATATCTCTATAATAGTGAGCTGTACTGCTGAGCAAGAATGATTTACCAAATAGAAAAGTATTATCTATTTTTGTTGTAATAGGCTGCAAAAAAGTACTTTTTAGGCAAAAGCCAAGAGTTCTAATAGCTAAAGATGAAAATATGTTGGAACTTAAAGTTTATGATATCATACTTTGCTTTCGGTTTTACTTGGTTCTACTTGAAGTCCACTTTATGAAATACTTTGGAGCTCAGATAATTATCTAAGGCAGGCTCTGGCAAACTATGTATGCCCCATAGCTAAATCTGGCCTGCTGCTAGTTTTTGTAAACAAAGTTTTATTAGTTTTATTAGAACACAGCTATGTTAATTTTCTTACATATTTTCTATGGCTGCTTTCATGCTCCAACAGCAGAATTGAGTAGGTGTGATAGAGACTGTGGCCCATGAATCCTAAAATATTTACAAAAAAAGTTTTCCAGTCTCTGATTTAATACACCCCGAAGTAGTTATTCATTACATCTAAGGAAGCATGAAACTTGGAGGAAAATTTTCACTCTGAGCCTTTGTCATCGAGGAATATATAGTTTACAATTGTTGATGGTATGAATATTTAAAATGAGCAATTCTAACTTGATTCCTCAATCATTGAAAAGGCTGGGTTTTCACTTTGAATTACAGGCTGTTTGAGTTATAAGTCTGGGTGATTCCCTGCTTCAAATTTGTGAAAACAACTGAAAAAAGAGTGTAGTTCCAGAAAAATTTGTGTATTAGGTATCTTAACTGCTTACTCAAGGGTAGAAACAGAATTAAAAATGGTTTCGATAAATTATAGAAATTTAAACTCATGCAAAGTATAAAATGCAGTTAGTTATCTAGATATTTTGTTCATTTGATTTAAAAGATCCAGATTTGAAATATTCTGATGATCAACTATGAAATTAACACTTTGCATCTCTGTGCTTAGGTTAGTGAAACTCAGCCATATCAATCAGTCCCAGCAAGGATAAACAAATGATAGGTCATGTGTGGAAAAAAAAAAAAAAAACATGAAAAAGAAAGGCTGGATGATTGATACAAAACTAAGATTCCAGAGTAAGAGAAGGAAACCACTCAATGTTAGATTTAATGCTAACTTTTTTGAATGAGGTATGCCTTACGAAGCAAAATTCTCTACCACTAGCATTTTGGTATCAGTTATGATTCTGAAATCTTAATAATACATTTTCCTTTTCCTAATGAGAGACTACTGTTGTTTACCACTTTAAAGAAGGAATAGTGTGAGTAAAATACAGCCAATTTGAGCAGCAATTGAACGAGATGACTTTTTGGATCTTTGTGGAATGAGAGTAAACTTCTTGACACTATTTATTAATTGCATTGCAAGTAACCAGAGAAACGAAAAACCATGGCAGCCACATTTAAATCCTCAGCATGGACTCATCAGCTAGTGCAGGGAGAAACATTTATCGGTAAAATGAGTTTTACTAAAAATATTTATTCCATCTTGCTTTTGAAAAATCTGTCATTATTGAAGCATTTTTGCTTAGAATATAGGGAATGTGATACCCAGGAACAAGAGAGTTAATGCTGTTTTTCATGTGTTTCAGATGTGTATAGACCCTTCCCTATCAGTAGCATTGGGTGATAAACCACCCCCGTTGTATCTCTGTGAAGAATGCAGTGAGAGGATTGCAGGGTAGGTATAAAAGTCCTTAAAGAAAGGAAATAGGGCAACAATGAGAAGATAAAAATCATTTGGACTTAAATTAGTTACATTACTAAAGTTTCTCACTAGCCTTTCTGATTTTTAAAGGTTAATTTGTTTGATATTTAACATACAATAAATTTTCATCGGAACATTACAACTTTGAAAAGTTGCAATATGTCTCTCTGTGTAACATGAGAAAGCAATTCCATTAATAAATCAGCTCCAGTTTTGAAGGAACCCTGTTAAAAAGGCCACAGAGAAAAACAGATGTAAAAGAAAACTGTGGTTTCCAAACATGACATATAAATTATATGGGTTCTTTTTGCTTGTTTGTTTCACAGCATCACACTCAGCTTTGTACAGATCATGCAGTATTTTGGTTGGCTTAATTAGCATCTGGAAAGTATCATTTAAAGATAACTGAATATGATGAAGTGCCTATAATTTATAATTTAGCTGGAATGCATTAGACATTTTAAGAGTTTATTATGATAGTGCTCTTAATTATACTTCCTTTCTATTAAAAGCCTTTCAGCAATAGCGTGTAGCTTATAAACATTCATGTGGAAGGAGAACATTTCATTGAAGCTCAAAAATGAATTTTGTTTTTTTTCAATAGGGACCACAGTGAGTGGCTGATTGATGTTCTTCTGCCACAAGGTATGGTTGACTTAGGAAAGGCTGAATAATGAGTAATCATGACTAATGACATCATTGCTTTATCTCCTTTTGTACTATTTTATTTTACAAAGACAATCACCAAAGCATTATATTCTATGAATATTCATTGATACAAAGCATAATATCAATGCCTTGTTTATAATGTACCTACACATTTAATAATGAGGGAAGTGGTGTCATCCCTATTAAAATTAAAGGTAGATATTGAAATTAGGATTCCATATGACTAAAGCCCTGCCAAATTATGTCTTAGGGATTTTCTGTATCTGTAACAGTTGTTGCCAGTGATAAGTTGCTGTGCCAGGTCGGAATAAAGAGAATAAAAATAAGGAACACCAGCTAGGAGAGAAATGAATAATTGGCCTTTTCCCTGCTACTATTACTGGTACTGTGTTGTGAAGGGAAAACACTGAATTTCTCTGAGACTCAGTTTCCTCATCAGTAAAATGGGGATAAGATGTATCTAACCCATCTCAATGGAAAGACAAGATTATAATGCTTCTTGAAGTTTGTTGGAATTCTCAAAGCTATGCCCTGAAAGTTGTCCCAGACAGAGCATTTCTCCATACATGGGAGAAGCAGCTATTCCAGCCACATCATTGGAGACTAAAATGATAAGGAAAAGTATTGACAAACACAGAGGAAAGATGAAAGGTGGAAAGAGTTGCAGGCATATTAAGTTTGAGTAGAGATTGGGGCACAGGAAGAACTCGATGGTATATGACTTCACATGTAGAAAATGGAAGGATTCATGTGAAAGGCCCACTTAAGAGGAAAACCTTATGCAAACTAAATTCTGTAAGCTTTTTTTTTTTTTTAATTGAAGGCCTTTGCTTGTTGGTAATTACACTTTTTGTAGTCTTACTTTTCATATTGTTTATATTAGATTCTCAACCTTAAGAGAAAAATTAATTTAGTGCTCCCCCTCTGTAAAATGGATCAATAATATCAACCTGTATATCCTTCAAAGACACATTTTGAAAATCTATGTAAAAATATCTGTAGGTCAGGCACAGAGGCTCATCCCTTTAATCCCAGCAGTTTGGAAAGTAAAGACGAGCTGATGGCTTGAGCCTAGGAGTTTGAGACCAACCTGGGCAACATGGTGAGACTCTGTCTCTACTAAAAATATAAACAAACAAAAAATTTAGCCAGGCATGGTGGCACATGTCTGTACTCCCAGCTACTTGAGAGGCTGATGTGGGAGGATCATTTGAACCCAGGAGGTTGAGGCTGCAGTGAGCTGTGATCATGCCACTGAACTCCAGCCTGGGTGACAAAGAAAAATCTTGTCTTAGAAAAACTGTAAGGCCGGGCGCGGTGGCTCAAGCCTGTAATCCCAGCACTTTGGGAGGCCAAGGCGGGTGGATCACGAGGTCAAGAGATCGAGACCATCCTGGTCAACCCAGTGAAACCCCGTCTCTACTAAAAATACAAAAAATTAGCTGGGCATGGTTGTGCGTGCCTGTAATCCCAGCTACTCAGGAGGCTGAGGCAGGAGAATTGCCTGAACCCAGGAGGCGGAGGTTGCTGTGAGCCGAGATCGCGCCATTGCACTCCAGCCTCGGGTAACAAGAGCGAAACTCCGTCCCAAAAAAAAAAAAAAGAAAGAAAGAAAAACTGTAAAAAGATTTGGGCTTATATGGATAAATGTAACTTTTTAACCTTTAAATTAGGTTACTTAGTGATCATCCAGTGCTCTGAAGTAAAAGCCATAGTCAAGTTATAAAATACATTTAAAATATCAGCCGTGTTGCTGAGTTATGGTCCTCGTCTCCAGTGATACTCATCTTTAGAGGAAAATTGGCAATAACTTTTCATTATTTATCTAGAGATGTGACACTAACTTTAGATGATTTAAGATAAACTCTAGGATATCAAACTGTCAAATAACCATTAATTATACAAAACCAGTTTTTTTAAAGTGAGTTGTAAATACTATCGCTTTTTCATACACTAGTTTAAAATTACCAGACAGGGTTTGGGAGACATTTACCTTTGATCTTTTAAATAAATTGTAACTTAGACTATACTATAAATAAGGTGTTAGTGCATTTTTTGAGCATTTACTATTTCAGAGAACATATTAACCGATTCTTGGAAAATTTATTTTCAAATACTCTCAAGCTTCAGTTTTCATGGAGATAATTGATGTGCCCACTAAAAAGAATTCTTATCCATTCATTAAAGTCAATCCGATATGTAGACAATAATTTGACAGTCTTGCTCCAACTGGTCTACCCGTGGGTTTGAAAATTGCTTTTTCTTAAATAACCCTACAACTGGTTTTACACACACAAGTTAAGAATGATATAAATTGATAATTCAAAACTAAGTATTCCAAGTTAGTATTTTTTTCCTACAGTTTTGATATTGCAAACAATCCCATGGCAATGCTGTAAATATATCACATCAATCCGGTGTCATAGTATAATGGAAAGAACAGTAAACGGGGAATTTGGAGACTTTACCTCAAGGTCTGCCCCTACCATCGATAGCCTGTGACCTTGAAGAATTTATCTAACCACAGTGGTTCTCAATTTTGTCCTCTGTAAAATGGGGAAATAAGATTAAAGTTTTTGACTTTAACAAGATTTGATTTCTAAGTCATATCTAAAAAGATTAAATTACTTGTAAGAGCAGCAGCATGCAGGTGTTTTTAACCCTGCTAGATGAAAAAAAAAATCTATTTCAGGCTTTCTGAGGAAACTTGAAGCCAATAAAAGTAGATGGTAATTTATGAGACAAGCAAAAAGCTGTTTGGGCCAAGTCCAGAGGTCGAGATTTAAAAAACTCCCCCTTCGTGGCCACCCTTACTTAAAATGGGCTCTAGACCTGGCATGGTGGCTCACACCTGTACTAATCCCGTGGGAGGGAGGTCAAGGCAGGAGGGTCACTTGTGGTCAGGAGTTCAAGAACAGCCTGAGAAACATAGTGAGACCCCATCTCTAAAAAAAATTAGCTGGGCATGGAGGCCCACACCTGTAGTCCTAGCTGCTCAGAAGGGTGAGTCAGGAGGATCATTCGAGCCAAGGAGTTCAAGAGGCTGTGGTGGGCTATGATGGTGCCATTGTACTCCAGCCTGAGTGACAGAGTGAGACCCTGTCTCAAAAAATCAATTAAATAATTAAATAAAAAGAAGAGGGGTTTGCTTTCTTTGTTGATATTTTGTGTGCCTTCCCTTTACAGCTGAAATATCTGCTATATGTCAGAAAAAGGTAAGAGCAAACCATTTGTGTAGTTGGGGCATGATTTATTGTGTTTGTATGTCAGTTCATGTATTGACACCTGCCTCATTTCTGCACTGTGGTTTCCCAGTATGTGCATGCCACTGTATTTGTGGAGGGGGAAAGGAAATAATTTAGCATGCACGATTGCTACGTCCAAATGGTCTGTATTTCCATTTTGGCTTTTGCTCACCCATCTTATGCACAATATTTTTGTTTGGTAATCTGCAATAAAAGCCTATGGGTAATTCTGGGATAGGAGTCTAATTAGAAAAAGTTTCAATAATACTGCAATTTATTGTACTTAACTTTAGTTAAGTATATATCTTGTATGCTAGAAATATCAATTGTTTTGAAGTGGAGTGCAAATAGTCCAATTCGTATGTGTGAAAAACATACCCAGACTGACTATATATGGAAAGTATTTATGTGTAAGTCGAACAATATATGTAGCTAAAGATTCTTCCTTTAATATTTCCTTTATTTTTTTTATAATAGTTTCTCTAAATCACCTCCATCTTCTCTTCTTGTTTTAATAATCAAAAAGAGTAAAAGGAGGCAGTATGATGTCATAAAAAATAACTTTTGATTAGTTTATTGAGATACTTGGACTCTGGCCAGTTCTGTTCCCTCTGACCTATGTGGACCTTGTATACGTCATTTAAACTTTTTGGGATGTTGACCATGAGTAGGTATATTGGAGGGCTGTCTCAGTTATCTATGGATGTGTAACAAACCATCTGAAAACATAGTGGGCCATATGGCAACCCAGTTATTAGATCACAATTCTGTGGATCAGCAATTTGTCTTATGCTCAGCTGAGCCAAGCCGTTCTTTTGATAAATTACTCCAGGCTCACTCATGTATTTGGAGTCAGTTGGTGGGTAAGCTGGAATAAGGTGGGGCTCAGCTGGAATGGCTGAAATGGTGAGATGGGTGGGGTGTCTGGGCCTCCCTCTTCCCACATGATGTCTCATTCTCCAGGGGCTGGGCTGGACTTGTTCACAGGTGGCAGTCCTCTGAGAGAGAGAGAGAGGAGGTTTCAGGGCCTCTCAGAAGTCACATAGCATCATTTCTGTAGCATTCAATAGGTCAGAGCAAGTTCCAAGGCTAGCCCAGATTCAAAACGTGGAGAAATAGGATCTTTGTGGTTATTAAAGGAGTGGCAAGAATTTTGTGGTCACATTTAATCTACCACAATCCATCCTTTGGACATAATTATTTACCTTCTTTCCATATGCAAAATATGCTCACCACTTTATATGACTTCCACAAGACTTATTTATGGCTTCAGGCTTAAAGTCTAATATCTTGTGATGTGCATCTGATATGTCACTGATTAAACTTCTTGGTGACTGATTCTCTTGATTCAGAGACCTGCAAACTAAGAAGGAAAGTTATCTCCCCTCTCTGCACCCAAGGCACAAAGTTGAGACAGGGACAGGATAATAGCAATAGACTTCTATTCAAAAAGAATAAGGGAAAGCAGATAGCAGCGATTGATCTACAGCAGCTCCAGCCACAAACACATCAACGATTCCTCTGTCTCCAGAGACAGCACACATGCCTTGATTAGGACCTGGTTTTGCTTCCTAGGAGTAGTCCCCTAATCTGTTATTGTCCTCCTGAGCTCTTGGCTTCACTCTCTGAGACATCTTTTCTTTTCAATAAGGAATGGCCCATGTTGCAACTGAGTAACCTTCTCAATCTGCTTCCTGCATGTAAGAGTTAGGATCCCATAGACCTCTTTTCATTTTAGACTTTGTCTGTTTACCTTAGTTTTAGCAGGTGGTGCTTTTGCTAGTATGACTTTCTTAAAAACTTTGTGGATTTTCAATGAATCTCATTGAGGTCCTGTGCCCCCAAAGCCTCATCTACAATTATTTTTGAGGCAGTCCTTCCTATACTTTGAGCATTTCAGCATGCCCTTAAAATTATTAGAGGCCGGGCG
>NW_022436960.1:9812322-9831989 GCF_009761245.1 Sapajus apella | reverse complement strand
AATAAATAAAATAAAAAAAAATTATTAGAAGCTCTGTTATAGCTGAGAGGCTCAATTAGGCACCACCTTATAACTTTCTGAAGACTTAATAAAGAATCTTAGAGTTATAGACCATATTCTTCCTTTGATCTTTATCCTGAGGCCATTCTTTCTTTGAGAATCTTTTGTAAGCTTGAGGGACTAGGATTTCAAACTGTTCTGTTTTCTAAATCAGCATGTCCTGGCTCTGGGGACATACTTAACATATTTGACACCCATGGTAGATCATTTTTTAACACTTCTCTCTTTATATGACAAAGTTATTTGTAGTAATAAGGTTCAAATTAGCACATTTTTATTGCTTATCCTTTAATCAATGTTGTGTTTTACATAGACATTAATTTGGAGAACTTCCATTAAGTTCAAAACAGTTCAGAATTGTTTGATCTTGCCCTGGGCAGTTTATATTCTACCTCTTTGGTACCGCATATTCCCTGAACATTATAACTGAAATAAGCAATGATAGCATCGTCATTAGAAAGATAAAGAAGGCCGGGCGCAGTGGCTCACACCTGTAATCCCAGCACTTTGGGAGGCCGAGGCGGGTGGATCACGAGGTCAAGAGATCGAGACCATCCTGGTCAACATGGTGAAACCCCGTCTCTACTAAAAATACAAAAAATCAGCTGGGCATGGTGGCACATGCATGTAATCCCAGCTACTCAGGAGGCTGAGGCAGGAGAATTGCCTGAACCCAGGAGGCGGAGGTTGCGGTGAGCCGAGATTGCGCCATTGCACTCCAGCCTGGGTAACAAGAGCAAAACTCCATCTCAAAAAAAAAAAAAAAAAAGAAAGATAAAGAGACAGACCTTGATTATTTCAATTATGTGATATTGTGAGACCACTTGTAGTTATTTCTATGTGTTTAAACTTCAAAATGAAGCAAAGTGGCTGGAGTGAACTTTTGAAAACATGCCCAGCTGAATCTCCATCTAAGGGAAGTCTCTCTAGTTTACTTTGGAAATGACTGAGCTGAATCCACATGGGTTGAGGGCTTTCAAACATATTATCAAAACTTAGTAGGAATCCCAGCAATTATTTGGAACTTCCATCAACTGAAGATTATTTTGGAGGAAACGTATTTTATTGCTGACATTGTTTAGAATTGATGGCATCTGGTAATAAAGCAGACTGACTTTTAGTTGGTATTCCAGATATTATCATATGCATTGTATCCAGATACTCCATAAGAAATTACTCTGAATTTAGCAGCATCAAACAGCAACATTTAATTATGTTCATAGACTCAGTGGATCAGAGGTTTGGACAGGGAATGATGGAGATAGCTTGTTTCTGTTTGATGATGTTTGAGGCCTTATCTGGGAAGACTTGAATAGCTGAGGGTTTTAATTATCTAGAGGTTTCTAGATCATACATTTGGGTTCTGGGGTGAGGTGACTTGAAGAGTATGCTAAGCCAGCACTGTTGACTCAAGACATAAACATAGTTTCTCCCTGTGGCTTGACTGTCTCATGGCATTATGGCAGAGACCTGGGAGGAGTATCCTGATGAGGAAATATCTGAAGAGAACATCTCAAGGCAGCAGGTGGAAGCTGCATGTCCTTTTATAAACATCATTTCTGTCATGCTCTATTGGTTGAAGCAGCTGCAAGTCTGTCCAGATTCAAGGGGAGGGACACTGTCTCTGATTTCTTGATGGGAAGAGATAGTTTCCATCCCTCAGGTCATAGATGATTTACATTCTTTCCACTTGCAAAATGTTGGCTGGAGGTCCAAGGTCTTCTCATCAAAATCAGGTCCAGGTATGGACGAGGCTCTTTGGGCTTGGCTCCTTAAGTATTCTTCCTCTTGCTTTGAATACCTGTAAATGAAAGAGATGTTACCTGCAACCAGCACAGCTAGCATGCAATAGTGATACAGGGGTAGGATTACTGCAGGAGACACTCGGGTAAAAAGTGAGGAAATGAGAGGAAGGTAGTCATGGGTCCTTAGAAATTCTGAAGATCACAGAGCACATGTGACGTGTTCCTTAGTTAGGTGCCAGTCCTGCTTCCTGGGAGCTGGTCGTTTTGACTCCAGGCCTCACCCTCTAGGAGATGTCCATCTTTTCCTTCTCATAAAAAGTAGCCTGTCATTTACAGCTAAGTAGTTTTATCAGCTTATATTTTTGGTTATAGAAGTTTGAAAGTCCCAAAACTTCTTTTTTGGACTGTCTCTGTCCCTTTCAATCTATAGTGGTATAATTCCAATAAAAATGGGCTTTTCTGTCTCAATTTATAAACCTGCTTCATTAAACGTGAGTCAAACACACAAACCTCTTTGGGATAAGTCCTTCTACACCTTATACTCCCTATGAGTCTGCTGGGAACAATGATTTTACGATTCTTAGAACCCTTACTGTAGAATGAAGAGGATGCTGAGGTATGCCCTTAAGATCCTTAGAAGGGCCTCCCCTTTTTTTGTCTATCTAAAAGAGTCTATGGTGTACCCTCTCAAATTCTGAGTTCTTAACAAAGGGTTTTATATTCAAGCCCTTACCATCATTTTTTCCTACTGAGACCACGTAAGACCACATTTTCCTGCTAGGGCCCTGGATTTTATGTTTGCCTTGAAACTTTTTCTTACCTTGAGAATCCTATGCTGGCTGGAAAGACTGTCCTGAGCTCGATAATTTCCCTTTAAATTCTAGGTGAAAACAATTAATTCATTCTTTTGTTTATCTCCCTCCTCTCACAAGCTCTGAGTTCATAAAGGCTTGAGTCTAACACCCCCTTGGGGGTGTTCGCATCTTCACAAGCACTATTGAATGACGTTGAATATGTGGTGGTGGCATCTCTGATAGGCTTGGGGGCACTTCTCCAATAGCTTCATGTGGGTGCTGCCTCACTCCTCTGCCTCTCACCAGGGCAGCTTGGACAGTGGCGCCCCTGAACTTTGAAATGTCTTATACTCCACCCCTGTTCTCATTCCCATCACTTCATTTGCGGTTCCCTTCCTGCAGCTGACGTCAACGCTGACTCTATGAAGGGTTCTGACTGTGTAGGTCCCTGTGGTCTTCATAGAGTGCTGGTGGGCATGGAAAAGCCTGGTTTGAGGCCATCGCCTTGGCACAGCACAATCTCTGTCTTTGAATGCAGCATCTACCTGTCCTTGAATGCGGTAGGGACAGAGGAGCTGCAGCGGAAATCTACTCTTTGAGGTGGATAAAATAATTTTGCAAGAGTTTATTCTGGGAGGTAACATTATTTCTTTTATTCCCTGATGTGCTGTGATGTTGCATTCTCTGATCCATGGTTCTATTTTTTTCTTTATATTTCTGCTGAAAACTCATGGAATGTTAACTTGAAATAATCCAGAAAGTGTCCTCCTCCTCACTCCCCCTGTGGCCGAGGTAACTTTACACAGGGCTTCCCAACGCAGTTCCACTGATATTTAGAGCATTTCGACTACACACAGGAATAGAAAACACTCCTTGCCTTTATGTTTTAACTGTGACTGAAATCTACCTGGTTGGAGAATAACCTGCGCTTTGGGAACTAGTGGCCCTTGAAGGTGTTGTCACTTCTAGTGGCCCCTGAAGTTTTCATTTATTCTGATTTTTAGCCAAGTTTACCTCAGCGGTCAGTTTTAATTGATTTCACTTTCTTGGCTTCTAGAACTGCAGCTCCCATGTTAGAAGAGCAGTTGTCACCTGCTTCTCAGCAGGGTGCTGTGGTCGTCACGGAAACAGGCCTGTTCGGTACTGCAAGAGGTGCCACTCGAATCATCACAGTAATGAAGTAGGGGCCGCCGCGGAGACCCATCTCTATCAGACCTCCCCTCCGCCCATCAACACCCGGGAATGCGGCGCTGAGGAGCTGGTCTGCGCTGTGGAGGCCGTGATCAGGTAACACGCGGTTTCTTAGTAGCTGCCTCTGACAACTCCACCTTGCTTTGAGCTAACCTCCGCACACTGAGATGTGCATATTTAATGCAACCTCAAATGCCCTTAGCCCAGCAGCTCACCTTCCCACAGTGTGGTAATGATGCTATTTTAATTCATGAATTCAGTGAATATTTTTACGGATGCCAGTTATGTGCAAAGTACTATGATGGGCACTTGGGAGGCAGGAGGGGATAAAATATAGTCTTTGCCCTTAAGTTACCCATGTAGGGACTAGAAAAACATAAGCACGCCGTTATTATCAGGTTTGGTGAGCTCAGTAATGGCATTGAGCAGTGGGCGTTAGAACTAGGCAAAGGAGCCAATCAGAGTGAGGGGTGTGACTAGGCTTGGCTTGACTGACAGCAGGGTTACCCAGTCAGGAGGCGGGGAAGGCTAAAAGAGCGAATTATCTGCACAGGAACCAGGTGCGGAAAACTCCATGTAATTTCTCCCCCCCACTTTTTGTGGGGAACGGGGTCTCGCTATATTGCCCAGGCAGGTCTCGAACTCCTGGGCTCAAGCTATCCTCCCGCCTCTGCCTCCCTAAGAGCTGGGATTACAGGCGTGAGCCACCATGTAATTTCATACTGGGATAAACCACTACCTTGTGGAATCAGGGACAGGTCCTGCAGGCTGCTGGGTTTTTCTTCTATCACATGACCAAACAACAACAACAAAAAGGCAGTTGAAATAACTTCTACACTTGCTCTCCTTTTGTCTGATACTCATCGAGGCAAGATTTTTTTTTTTTTCTTTTAAAACGGAGTCTCTCTCTCTGACGCCTGAGCTGGAGCGCAGTGGTGCGATCTCGACCGACTGCAACCTCTGCCTCCCGGGTTCAAGGTATTCTCGTGCCTCAGCCTCCGGAGTAGCTGAGATTACAAGTGTGCGCCACCACACCCAGCTAATTTAGGTATTTTTAGTAGAGACAGGGTTTCACCATGTTGGTCAGGCTGGTCTCAAACTCCTGACCTCAAGTGATCCACCCGTCTCAGCCTCCCAAAAGTGCTGGGATTACATGTGCGAGCCACCGCGTCTGGCCACTAAGTGTTGTTTTTTAAAATTGGTACTTGTTTAGCAAATGGAAAAATAATTTTCATTGCTTCACTTTCATGTCTTTGAATACCAGATGCTGAATATTTTCCATTTGGGTAAAAGCTCCTCAGTTTTTCCTTGTATCATACATTTGCTGTCTGCACAGTTTCATGATAGTTAAAGAGGAAGTATTGACTTATAGTAGGATGGTTGGCGAACCAGAAGTCAGAGGGCATCAGTTCTGTTTGATTCTAATTGATAGGAGGAACTAGCCTCTTTGTGTCTCAGATTGTTCATTTTTGAAATGGGGATGGAGTATAAAATAGTAAGAAAATAAAATTAGACATCTTGGAGTAACTCAGGATGCACAGTACTCAGTAACTCAGTAACAATACTCAAAGAAGAGCAATCCAGAATGCTTGAGTACTCAGGAGGTACTTCCTCAGAATGGGTCATGATCTAGAATGTGTTTTTTCACAGTCTAACTTGAAATCTCACTGCTCTTTGGCAGCTTGTTGAAAGAAGCTGAGTTCCATGCTGAGCAGCGGGAATATGAGCTGAACCGGCGGCGGCAGCTGGGCCTCTCCTCTTCCCACCATTCCCTGGATAATGCTGACTTTGATAACAAGGACGATGACAAACATGACCAGAGGCTGCTCAGTCAATTCGGAATCTGGTTCTTAGTAAGAAAAAGAAATTAACTATTTTCCACTTTCTTATTTCTCATTCCACAATTGTATTGATGAAGACTTTATCTTATTTTTTATTTTTTTTTTAAAGGAATAAGTAGTGAAAAATTAACCTTAGCAATGGGACTGAATTCTCTATGGCAGTAGCTCTGAACCCTGAGCTGCATGTTAGATTTACCTAGGATAGTTAAAAACTGACAACGTCCAGATCACATTCCAGAATCTTGGGAATTTTTTAAACATATCTTAGCCGTTGATTTTGATAAACAGCCGGGTGTTAAAACAGTATCAGAGGTACAAGTAGGAAATCTGCTAGTAGTATATATTGTCAAATACTAGATTCAATAACATTTACAGATTAATTCACGTCCCATCACCTATGCAGATGAAGTTTTTCGTTTATTTATGGTAAGTCTGTGTACACCAGAGAAGTTATAGCTAAAGTAATGCAAGGAATATAATTACTATTGACTGATTTAACGGCAACATCTATTCAGTAGAGATCAAACATACAGATCTAAAGTCCCACTCAAGCTGAATTTACCAACTCTGCAGAGAAGCAGGCTTTTGTTTTGCCCATTGGAGACATAGATTCAGTCTGCATAGTGATATGTCTCTACTATGCTTGCACATAGTTTTGTGAAAAAGTCTTTACCAAATTGGCATTTAATTGTTGATTTCACATATCTTGCTTTCTAGAAGTTATTATCTAATGACACAGTGCCTACTACTGTGAACTCTTTGAAGGCAAGGACAGTGTTTTAATTATTTATTTTTATTCCTGGACACTGCCATAGTACTTAATAAAAGATTAGTTCATAGTAAATGAATGAATGATGTTTTAAAAAGTCTATTTATGATAGTGAATTAGGGGACTCCCAGATAATCCAAATTATTACTAATACAAAATTCTTAGTGAAATATGATCATTTTAGAACTGAAATGTATATAGATCATTTTCATTGAGGTTATGGATGAAATACCATTTTGTTGACCTAATTTTTTTTTTTTTTTTTTTTAGGCAGAGGCTTGCTTTGTTGCCAGGCTGGAGTGCAGTGGTTTGATCTTGGCTCACTGCAACCTCTGCCTCACGGGTTCAAGCGATTCTCCTGTCTCAGCTTCCTGAGTAGCTGGGACTACAGGCGCGCACAACCATGCCCAGCTAATTTTTGTACTTTTAGTAGAGACAGGGTTTCACCAAATTGGCCAAACTAGGCTTGTCTTGAACTCTTAACCTTGAGATCGACCCACCTCAGCCTCCCAAAGTGCTGGGATTACAGATGTAAGCCAGCACGCCCTGCCTGTTGACCTAACTTTTTAGAAGAGTTTATCTGGTGCAGATTATGTAATAGATTTCTTGTAGGAGAAAATGCTTAATTAGAAGATGAACTCTTGAGGGAAAACCACTGTTGCAATCCATCTCTCCCTGTAGAAAGGAACACAGTTTCCGGATAAGCAATCCCCATTTTTTTTTTTTTTTTTTTTTTTTGAGACGGAGTTTCGCTCTTGTTACCCAGGCTGGAATGCAATGGCGCGATCTCGGCTCACCGCAGCCTCCGCCTCCTGGGTTCAGGCAATTCTCCTGCCTCAGCCTCCTGAGTAGCTGGGATTACAGGCACGTGCCACCATGCCCAGCTGATTTTTTGTATTTTTAGTAGAGACGGGGTTTCACCATGTTGACCAGGATGGTCTTGATCTCTTGACCTTGTGATCC
The DNA here is from genome assembly GCF_009761245.1 of Sapajus apella. Lineage (NCBI taxonomy): Eukaryota > Metazoa > Chordata > Mammalia > Primates > Cebidae > Sapajus > Sapajus apella. Next base: position 9,824,626 of record NW_022436960.1, on the reverse strand, counting down.
ACCTGCCTCGGCCTCCCAAAGTGCTGGGATTACAGGCGTGAGCCACCGCGCCCGGCAGCAATCCCCATTTTTAAAACTGCCAATTTCACCTGTTTCTATTCTGTACACACAAGGAAAAAACAAGAAACAGCCTATTTCAAATGGATTATCTGGGATATTTTTTACTTATTTTTGCCTTTTAATCCACCCATAATAATTTTGTAAAGGTGGATGGAAGCTGAACAAGGTTCTAATCTACCTACTTCTAGGTGAGCCTCTGCACACCCAGTGAGAACACACCTACAGAAAGCTTGGCCCGGCTGGTGGCTATGGTGTTTCAGTGGTTTCACTCCACTGCATATATGATGGATGATGAAGTGGGAAGTCTGGTGGAAAAGCTGAAGCCTCAGTTTGTCACCAAATGGCTGAAGACAGTATGTGATGTTCGCTTCGATGTCATGGTCATGTGCCTTCTTCCTAAACCCATGGAATTTGCCAGAGTAAGTGGAAGCCTATAGCTTGCACCTTGTTGGAGAGGAGGACTCGGGGAGAAGTGCTGCCTTAGCCATGAGGTATTATCAGTGTCTGTGGAGGAGGAACATCTCTCCTTATTTTAATTAATATAGCTAAATGATTTTAGTAACTATATCTTGGTTGATGTGCTACTTTGATTTTGTTTTGGGATGAGGAAGAATGGCAAGGTGAATTTGTGAGGTATCTTTAACCATTTAAGGGACTATTCTTTCTCGACATTGCTGATTTTTTTTTTTTTTAATTAGGATCTTGCTATGTTGCCCAGGCTGGCCGCCTTGAACTCCTAGGTTCAAGAGATCCTCCTGCCTCAGCCTCTGGAGTAGCTGGGAAGCTAAATATTATTATTAAGAAACAACAAGGCCAGATGCAGTGGTTCACGCCTGTAATCCCAGCACTTTGGGAGGCCGAGGCAAGTTGATCACTTGAGGTTGAGAGTTCGAGACCAACTTGATCAATGTGGAGAAACCCTGTCTATTAATAATAATAATAATAATAAAAATTAGCCAGGCGTGGTAGCACATGCCTGTAATCCCAGCTACTCCGGAAGCTAAGGCAGGAGAATCACTTGAATCCAGGACGCAGAGGTTGCAGTGAGCCGAGATTGTACCATTGCATTCCAGCCTGGGCAACAAGAGCAAACAACAACAACAACAACAACAAAGCCTTTCTGTGAGGTTACTAGAGTTCAGTCCTCTTTTGATTTAGAATCTTTGGAAAGATTACCATTCAACTAGGGGAAATGTTTTTTCTTTTTTTAATCATGTATATATCTACAGATGAATGGTGGAAGTCCCTGCCCTGCCATTTGAAATGCCAAAAAGGTTCAGAATCAGACAAAATACACCTATTCCTCTAACTTATGGAACAGATTTCTCTGTGCTTATCCTCTTGCCTCTGCCTCAGTGGATCAGATCTAAGATGATTCCATGTTTCTTTTTTTCTTTTATTTTTTGAGACAGGATCTCACTTTGTCACCCAGGCTGGACTGCAGTAGCATCGTCATACTCACTGTAGCCTTGAACTCCTGGGCTTAAGCGATCCTCCCACCTCAGAGACTACAGGCATGCATCACCACATCCATCTAATTAAAAAAATTTTTTTGTAGAGATGGGGTCTCTCTATGTTGCTCAGGCTGGTCTCAGAGACTTGGCCTCCAGCAATCCTTCTGCCTCAGCCTCCCAAAGTGCTGAGATTACAGGCATGAGCTGCTGTGAGCAGCCCATATTCTTTGAATATGATAAAATTTGTATCTAACCCAGAAAGGTAGATGTCCAGAACCAGGTTTTGGCAAAAGGAACGTGAAATTTTTTTGCAAGTATTTTCTAAGTTTTATATTTATTTGCAATTTTTTATTTCCTTTCAAGGACATCTTGAGGCAGTTTTCAGTATAAACCTGTGCTAAAGTAGGACATTTAAAGACAAAACAGAGCACAGACTGTCTATAGGAGTAACTTTTATTGGATTTTCAGGACTCAGCGCGATCTGTGCACTTATAGAGATGTACTTCTTTCTTCTTTGGTGCCACCTACTGACTCACTTAGAAAATTGAATTTTTGCCTAATGGAAATTTCCCATTTTCTGACACTCTTTGTGTTGATATATTTTCTATAATTACGTGTCTTGGAATACTGAAGGATTGATGTGACCTGCCTCTGGAAAATGAGAGTAAATGATTATGTTGGGAGAAAAACTTTTCTTATCCCAACTTAGGTGCAGATGTTTTGGGGCCTGCAAATTAACTGATAGTAGATTAACTGGAGAGAAGAGAAAGTTTCTTTCTGAGTGCATGTGGGAGAGCTCAGTGATAGATTACTTCCTGAATAGCCCAAGATGAAAGATGTATATACCAAACTTAACAGAAGTTTTCTTAAGGGCTTCAGTGAGAAGGTATGGAAGATTCCATTGGGTGTTTTGATGCCACTTGAGCTGGGCAGGAACTGGGCTATCTCCACAGCAGCTGAATTCACAGGAAACTCCCTTTGGAGGGGCATAACAGAAGGGTTTTCTCTGGAGACTCTGCTTGAGTCACACAATGGAAGTTCAAATAAAATTTCTTTTTGCATCTTCTTTAGCTTAAATGTTTTCACTTTAAAATAATCTTTATACCAACTCTAGGGTTTCAGTGGTTAACATTTTCCCTATCATCCCTTGAAGTTTCAACATATGTAAAAGAAGCTGATTGCTAAAGAGGGTAGGTTTAGGTTAGAAATTGTGAGATAAGAGATCTGCAGAGGGAAGAGGAGCATAGAATGAGGAAACAGAAAAGCACAGAGTAATGGTTGGGTTAGATTATACACCTAGGTTTTGAGTACAGAGGGCAGGCAGTTGAGAAGATGTCTAGATGTCGGGCTTGAAGCATGTTTAGATGGTGGAGTGAGAACATCAGTGTCACAGCTATGGTTATTTTCCAGAGCAGAGCAGGGAAGAGGTGAGTGTTTGGTGAACTTCCTGAGTGGACCAAACTGTTGCATCAATAAGTCCTTTGAATTTTATATCATGGTGTCCCATTTCAGCTTTTAGGGCTTTGTAACAAGATAACCTAGAGTCTTAATAATGATCCAGGAAGACAGGCTTTAGTTCTTAGTGATGCCATGTCAGGTGTGTAGGAGAAAGATTAGATGTGTTAATTACTGACAAAATGGGCAAGACAGAAGGATCTAGTTTACAAAGAGGTGAAAAATATTTCAAACATGATGAACAGGACTAGATTCTGATCACTCACAAGAGTGGGTTATAGTTTTTCATCAAAACATAAAATTTCTCTCTACAATCACCTGCATTTTTTGATCAAAGATAATCAAAGTAAGATTACTTTTGGTTACAAAATTAGTCTCATTAAATTTAGTCTGATCATCTGCACAAGCACAGCAAGAATGGTAATTGACCACTTAGAGCTTTTTAAAGTTTGCATTGCCAGAACTCTTATAAGGAATCTCAGATTGGGTGGACTTTTAGAGGTTTCTTGATGCTAGAAGTTAAGCCAAGAACTTGTCATCAGACTTAATCTGTAATATTTATAGATTTGGGTGAATTCCTTTCTTCTTGAGGTCTCCCAAATATTCCATTTCCTAGGAAGTGACCTTTTTTACTCATCTGTAAGGCTGAGAATTCTGTAATGCTGGTATCAGAACACTTTTTCCAAGAGGGCTTTGAAAACATTGGCTTTATAAAGTCACTCTTAGTTTCTTAAAATTGTTTAGTCATATCAGATTCCACACAATTCTCAAATATGACATTCCACGAAGGCTTGGTAATGTAACTGAAACTGGCTGATGGGTTCTTCCTGCCTGCTGCACAAACAACATCAACTGACAGCATTGAGTAAAGAAAGTTTTATTGACATGAGGCCAGCCATGCCACACAAGAGACTGAGTTATTGCTCAAATCAGTCTCATCAAAGGCTTGTAGCTTAGGGGTTTTTCGAAGCCAATTTGTGGGAAGGAGTGGGGTTGGCTAGGCAGTGGGTGCTTGCTGCCGCCGATAGTTGTGTTGGAGATGAAATCATAGGGAGTTGAAGATGTCCTCTTATGCTGAGTCGATTATAGGTGGGACCACAGGAGGGGTTGGCAGGTCCAGCTGGAGCCATAGGTGTCAGACATACAAAAAACATGAAAAGGTATCTCAAAACACCAATCTTAAGTTCTACCATAGTGATGTTATCTGCAGGAATAATTGGAGAAGTTGCATATCTTGTGACCTGTGGAATAACAGCTGGTAACTGTTTATGTCTACACCTCAGCAGAATTCAGGCTCCTTTCCTCCTCCTAGCCTTGTGGTTTCTTTAGAAAGGCATTTGAATTTTGGAGAAGGGCTACTATTATTTAAACTATAAGCTAAATGTCTCCCAAAGCTAGCTTGGCAGCTTGAATGCTAAAGGCAACAGGGGGGTTGGCTAGATCAGATCTCCTCCACTGTCATTATTTTCTCACTGTTATAATATTTGCAAAGGCAGTTTCATAACCAAGTTTCCCAATTATGTCCTGTTACAAGGAGAACAGATTCTTATTCGACTTATGCAAATAGCTATAATGCTACGACAATAAGAATATTCAAAAAGAGCTTCTGAATTCTGGAGGAATCAGGTAGAGAGAAAAAGGATGTATTTTATTTTTGTTTACAAAGCTATAAATCTACCAAATTATTGTAAGTTATAGGTAGCATAGGAGAAAAGAAAAAGGAGTTCCTTGCATCCAAAAAAGACAACATTGATTAAAAAACTAGCAATGTTCTAAAGAAAAAATGATACAAATTAGAATCATTTTTCATTTAGTCCCATGTAATTCAGTCTTGTTCTGCTTGATTGAGTTAGCGGTTAATGAACCCATTAGCTTCTCTGCTAAAGTTCTGGCAATCCTGACTCAGTCCAGTGGTTATGATCTCCATTATTTAAGCAATGCCATCAGAAGCCTTTACCCCAGAGTTCCTGTCATAGTCCTTTCCATGATCTCAGAGACAATCTGCTTATGTTGAAGATAAGCGTTCTTGCTAGTAGCTGATTGCTAGAGTTTAAGAAAAACATCAGATAACAATTACTGTCTAAATGACGAAAGGCTTAAAGTAGTCATTGTTAAAGATCTGCTAACAGTTCACTGTGATACAGTTGACAAGGCAGTTTTGTTGTTTCTGTGGTATGCAACATTAAAATAATAACTAAAATAACGGATAATATTTTGCCATGGTTGTCTACTATCAGACAAAGAAGCATAAAAATGTATCATGCCAGCAAGGGCATTGACAAATTTCTAGGAACTTTATATAATTCCCAAAATATTTATATTCATAACATTTACCTATACAAATGTAACCTAAGGACAGTTAAACATCTCTTTTTATTTGACAATGCTTTCCATAGAATTCAACATATCAAATAAACCTAATTAGTTTAGCATTTCTTTTTACAGGTAAGAACAAATCTTTTGAGATTTTCAAGGGTCCCTCTGGGAAATTTCAGTCAGTTCAAGACCAAGGTTTCATTTAGGATTTGGCTTTGGAAAGGCAAAATATCAAAAGTTATCAGAAATGCCAAAAGATTTGAGTACTTGATTAACCAACATTACAGGCCACTGTGAAACAATTCTTAGTTATTTATTTAACCTATATGACACTAAGAGATTTCAAAAGTAAATATAGGGGGTAACACAATTGTAAGAAACAAAAAGAGTAACAAAACTTAGCTCTTTTAACATTGAGAAGACTTGGTTCTCTTAAATAATCTAGGACATCATAAAGACAAAAAGCACAGGAGGCCAGGAGTGGTGGCTCATGCCTGTTATCCCAGCACTTTGGGAGACCAAGGTGGGAGGATCACTTGAGCCCAAGGGTTCAAGATCAGCCTGGGCAACCTAGGGATACCTTGTCTCTACAGAAAAGCAAAAAAACTTAGCCTGACATGTTGGCTCACACCTGTAGTCCCAGACACTTGAAAGGCTGAGACGAGAGGACTGCTGGGAGGTGGAGGCTCCATGAGCCATGGTCACGCGCTGCACTCCAGCCTGGGTGACAGAGTGGGACCCTGTCTCAAAAACAAAACAAAACAGAAAAACCCACAGGAAATTATTCTGATGAGACACAGAGTCTCTGTTTCTGTCTTAGTTTCTTCAGTTTGTTTGGGCTACAGTAGCAAAATATCATAGACTGGGTAGCTTATAAACAACAAATTTCTTATAGTTGTAGAGGCTGGGAAGTCACAGATCCAGGCACATTCAGTGTCTGGTGAGGTCCTACCTACTGGCTCATAGATAGTCCTTATGTTGTGGAAGGGGCAAGGTGGCTCTCTGGGGTCCCTTTTATAAGGGCATTCATTCATAAGGGCTCTGCTCTCATGATCTAATCACCTCCCGGTAGGCTCCGCCTCCTGACATCATCACATTGGTGATTAGGTGTCCCCATAAGAACTTTGGGGGGGACACAGACATTCAGACTGTGGTCGTCTCCTAGGCAGATTTTTCAAAAGGTAAAGAAAAACCTTTTACAACCTCTTATTAAGAACAGAAATAAGATAATCTAAAACAATGTTGTTGTTTTTTTAAGAGAGAAAACAAAACTCTAGCTTTGCATCAGTACACTGTTAATATTAAAGCTCATTTAAAAACCTTACAATAAATCTATTCAGTCTTAGCCAACATGGCCACATAAGATAAAATTCTCTTTCTCTGTCTTCCCCACACTTCCCTTTCAGGATTTGGTTCTTTTCTCCTCCTCATTCAGGAATAATGAGTAAACAATGCCTTTGGGAAAGAATTGCTCCTTTTCCCGTAACCAAACCACATTCTACATTACTTGGAACACTTTGCATACAGAGGTTTTTCCTTCATCCTGATTATGTCTAGTAGTTCAATTTATATATTATTCATTATAATTTTCAACCCTTAGTATCCTTTACTTTCCAGAGAAAACTGTTTAAGTAGACAACTGTGAATTGCCTGTTGTATATCAGCATTTTTTGGCATTTTAGCAAATTATGTGACTATACCATCTCACAATTTCTAGAGGCATCTTCTTCTTAGCACAATTCTTCAATGTGGCAAAAAGAACGTCCTCTTTAACAAACCCGAAAGTCTTTACTATCTGTACAAAATAAGAAGCTAAAAACAGATAAACCCATGATCAGCAATTAATGTGTTAATATTTTATACTACTTAGAAGTGATCTAGATTTTCAATGAGTATCTGCCATTTAATTTATCTGAGTCTACCATTAAGGTTTCAAGTTACCAAAAAGATTTTGAAAACTACATCTAAACTGAAACATTAGAAAATACAATTACTATTGATATGAACTTTGTCAGAATAATGATTCTATTTAATAAAAATCAAATCTATAAATTCTATAATCTTAAACATTGGTAAGTATATTAGTTTATTTGAGTAGTCAGCCCAGGTAGAAGCAAAAAGTATGCTCATCATGGTACTCTATGCTGATAACTGAAAACACAGCTGTTTTTATGAAACAGACATTATTATACTTGTTTCATTTGCAGATTTACTGAAATCACGTATACTCGAAATCTTGAAATTTAGGTTAGTTCCTATATTTCTGAGAGTTTTAGGAATATTTATTTTACGTATGTTAAAATGAAAACCTGAGACAAATGATATTTAACAGAGTTTAACTGAGCAAAGAAGAACTCTCAAGTCAGGCAGCCTCTGAGCCAGAATAGATTCAGAAAGGCTCCAGCATAGCCTGTGGTGGAAAAAAAGACAGGAAAAGGAAAGTGACTTACAGAAAATGGAAATGAAATACAGGAACAGCCAGATTGGTTACATCCTGGTGTTTGCCTTATTAACAGTTGGCTGTCTTTGATTGGCCAAAATTTGGTGATTGGCACAAGAGTAGGTTACAATCTGTTTATACATGCAGTTAGGTTACAGTTCACTGTGTATACATAGAAAACATTGGGCCAAACTTGGAATATGTAAGAAGTCAGCTCTAGGCTAAACTTAATTTAACACATAAGCGGATATTTTTTGCAACTGTCAATCTGAATTAATCAAAAGGATCAGAAATCAGTTTTAAAGCATTTATTTAAGCAAAAAGCCGGGAATGACCATTCAGCAAACATGGATTCTAGAGAAATGGGGTTAGTGCTCTGCAGTTAAAAGTTAAGGCCTTGCTTATATAGGCAGAAAACAAAGAAATTTAGTAGGATTACAACATTTTGTACACAGGGTGGTTTATGAATTGCAGCAATTTAATTAGTTAAAATTTGTTTTCATTTCCATACAGCTAGTTTTCTTTTCTTTCTTTTTTTTTTTTTTTTTTTAAGATGGGGTTTCACCATGATGGTCAGGCTGGTCTTGAACTCCTGACCTCAGGTGATCCACCCACCTTGGCCTCCTAAAGTGCTAGGATTACAAGCGTGAGCTACCACGTACGACCCTCCATACAGCTAGTTTTCATTGCCTTTCCAATTTAAAAGAATATATTTAACATTTCATCCTAGACAATGTGATAGTCATGGAGTCTCTCTGAGAGAGGAAAGAGGGACATTAATCTATAATGAAGATCAACAGCTAAGAGGGAAGGAGTCAGACTTGGCACAGGGCCTCCTGCCTGTAATCCCAGCACTTTTGAGAGGCTGAGGCGGGTAGATCATGAGATCAGGAGTTTGAGACCAGCCTGGCCAACATGGTGAAGCTCTGTCTCTCCTAAAAATACAAAAATTAGCCGGGCCTGGTGGTATATGCCTGTAATCTCAACTACTTGGGAGGCTGAGGCAGGAGAATTGCTTGAAGTTAGGAGCTGGAGGTTGCAGTGAGCCGAGATTATACCACTGCACTCCAGCCTGGGCAACAGAGCAAGACTCCGTCTCAAAAAACAAAAAGAGGGAAGGAGTCTTCCTTGGCCCCATTTAGTCATTTACTACATTTTACAAAATAATGTAAGTAAGAAAAAAAGCTAATCTGTAATTAGAGAAAGAAGGTTGCAGTTGCCTAGGTTGCAGCTGCCTGTTTACATGACTCAGGTCCCATAATCACATTTGCTTAAGGCTCAAAATATTTTAAAGTTCCAGCAGCTTAGACTTTGAGTTACTTATTTCAAAAACACATTTAGAATAGAGGTCTCTTAAGGAATTTTATAAAGTAATTTGTCAATATTCTCCGGGGGTAAGATGATACCACATATACGTAATATATATACATATGTTACAGACCACAGGCTCTTTGTCTCCCCATGTAATGGAAATTAACATGGGGCCAAGAGGATTTCATAGATAAAGCTTTAATTTTGGGACTTGTTGCCAACTGCAAAGGAGACAGTGGAGGCACTAGAATCCTCAGCTGGTTCCCCAAAAAGAGCTGGAAGGTTTTTTTTTAAGGCAAAGTGTGGGAATTGATATCAGTGGTAGAGTATATAGGCTGGGTTGGGCGATGCATGTGAGGGGTAGGGTATGCAGGTTAGCAAAGCTGGTTGTGATGGTTGTCTTGAAAAATGGGCCACCTGCTGGTCTGGCCAGTGGCAACAAGGCCGCAAATTAATTGTTCAGCATTCCTTCCCGAAATGGGAGATTTGGCAACCATGGTTTAATTTGGATCTCCTTGGTTTAATCAGTGTCTGGCATTGTTTAAGTAAAAGGCATGGCTAAACATTTTAAGATCACAGAAGAACAATACAGAATGGCTATTTTCTTTGTATGACTATTAATGGGTATGCATTGGTGAGGTAGTGGTGTGGGTTTTGAGATCAGTGGGAATGCATGAAAGAAAGCTCTGTTGGGGGTGAACTGAAGCCAAGCTCCATCCTTACTGTCTCATTCCCCTCTGAGAGATTTCACCCTTTTCATTCTTAAGGAAAAAGGACTGAAGGTCTCATCTTCTGAAGCTATACAGAACAGCTGTGCTAAACAGGGTTGTTGTCCCTGTCTAACCTTAGAGGAGCATAGAAATCTCTCACTGACTGTTCTAGAGACCAATAGGAATTAGGATATTCCTGAGGTGGTATGGGTTGGAATTCTTGGGCCATCATTAGCTCAACTTAGAACTGTTGAAGCCTGGAAGGCATAAACTTTAACCATCTCTACACCTATTGAATATAACAAATAATTATTTTAAAAATCAAATAGCACCCAGTGATAATTAATGAAATGCCTAAGTCCAGTTTAACAATGCTTATGAGAAGAAATCAGATGCCATTTGGAATTTAAGTGAATAGGCTGGTGAATGAGTCTCCTGCTGTCTGAAATACAAGGCAAACATACTTTTAATAAGAGACATTTCTATGGAAACGAAAGAAAAACAACTATTAATGGTGGGCATAATCTACCCAGGTATTAGGCTCAAAGCATTTTTAGTTACAAAGGAGGAAGGTGGTGGTAATTTTTCAAGTTTTCTTGCTAGTATTATAAAGAATAAGCCTTAGTTTACAAGGCCTTAGGGAAAATGTAGTAGCAATTTTATTGAGTTTAAATTAGAAAAATGGAAGAAAAATTTTAAAATGTTAGTTTGGAGACTTGTAACCTAGAAAATAATATTAAAAATCTCAAAAACAACAGATAATACTTGAACCTACAACAGGTGTATTACAGTCTTTTTCTCTCCAGGCTCTCATTTTTACCAAAGATAAATTATGGTAGGACTGATGTGTTTGCAAAGTAAGTTTTAGTTTAATTATATTTGGTTTGATTATTTGCATAAAGTACAGCAAAAATATTTGCCATATAAGCTTTTTATTTAATTGGCTTTTCTGGAACTTTGTTTTATAAGGATTCTCAGATTAGACTTTTTAAAGCTGTGAGCCTAGCTATGGATTTATCTGTGCCTGCAAACACTTACATCAATTGGGTGAATTCCTCCCCTCTCGAGGTCCAAAGATAACTTGAGGCTCCTGGACCTGATAGAAAGTGACATTCTTTACTTACCAAAGGTCAGGAACCCTGTACAAGGACTGCACAGATAGGATATGAGGGCAGTTTTTCCATGGGGCTCTTATTGGCTTTATAAGTCAACCTCAATTCCTAGAAAAGCAGCATGAATGCATGCCATTCTCGTCAAAGCCTCGATAAAATAACCAGTGTCCCCAGTTATGTCCTGTTACAAAGGAAAACAGATTCTTAAGGCACTTTGGCAAACACTATATTGCCATAAGTTAGAATACTCATATATTATTTCCACATTCTGCAGAAATTAGGTAGAGAGAAATATGCTCAAAATTTTGCTTCTAGGTTATATTTTACTCAATTGTTAAAAGTTATAAATAGTTTACAACTCTGAAAAACAAAACAAAAAGGGTCAGCAGCATTTCAGGAAGAAAAGGTCATAAAAAGATTATTTTAATCTTCTATTAGTTTTAGTCCATGCAATTAAGTACTGTTCTGCTTGATACTTATGGACACATTAGCTTGAAATGTCCAAAAAAGTGTCCAAAAATAAGTGTCCAAAAAAATGTCCCTCTATACTGATGGCTCAATCTCTAAAGTTGTCAGAGACCTGCATTCAGGACTATCCATGAGAGTCCTGTAGCTGATTATAAACTCTCTTTTGGAAAGAATCAAAACAAGACAATTGTCAGTGGATGACAAGTCTTAGGGTAGCCACAGTTAAAGATGCAATCAACAGGGAAATCTGGTCATTTCTGTGGCACACAATAATTTAACATAACAATCATAATTGATAGCATATACTTAGGCATATCAGAATTATAGGAATCTTATATAATTTTGGAATACACATTAATCACACATTTATATGAATATAATCTAAAAAAGTTAAACACCATTTTAAATGAGATAGCATTTCCTGTATGATTTTAATACACAAAACAAGCTGCATATGTCTCTTTTGGACTTCAGAGGACCTACTATACCAAAAGGTTGATTAGGTCAAAAAAGGCTTAATTCAGGATTTGATTTTGGTAAGCTTGTTAAATATCAAAATTTAAAACACTTGATATCACAAAATGGACCACAGTTTATTTATGTAACCAATGTGATTAATTCAAAGATTTATAAACAGCAAAAATCCTTTAGTCTTTCGTAGAGAGAGGACTCAGCTTTCCGAATAACCAGACCCAATAAAGACAGCATAGCTGGGTACAGTGGCTCACGCCTGTAACCCCAGCACTTTGGGAAGTCGAGGCGGGTGGATCATGAGGTCAGGAGTTCGAGACCAGCTTGGCAACATAGTGAAACCCCATCTCTACTAAACATACAAAACGTAGTTGGGTGTGGTGGCACAAACCTGTAGTCCCAGCTGCACAGGAGGCTGAGGCAGGAGAATCACTTGAACCCAGGACGCTGAGGTTGCAGTGAGCTGAGACCATGCCATTGCACTCCAGCCTGGGCAACAGAGCAAGA
>NW_022436960.1:9777274-9807322 GCF_009761245.1 Sapajus apella | reverse complement strand
AAAAAAAAAAAAAAAATTAATTTTTGAGATGGAGCCTCTCTGACGCCCAGGCTGGAGTGCAGTGGTGTGATCTTGGCTCCCTGCAACCTCCGCCTCCGAGTTCAAGTGATTCTCCTGCCTCAGCCTCCTTAGTAGCTGGGATTACAGGTGCACACCACCATGCACAGTTAATTTTCATATTTTTAGTAGAAATGGGTTTCATCATGTTGGCCAGGCTGGTCAAACTCCTGGATTAAAGTGATCTACTTGCCTTATCCCCCCAAAGTGCTGGGATTACAGGTGTAAGCCACCACACCCAGCCAAGATTTCTTTCTCATTTTATTTTAGACCATCAATCTTTTGATTACGTGTTCTCTGTCCTGAATAATTATCAGTGAGATAACTCTAAATTTGCATTTTAAAAGGGACAATCTTAGGTGAAACAAGTTAGAGAATTTATATTTAAAACAAGGGAGAAATGGTGTGAGTAAAAGTTTATGTGAGATGGCCAGGAGAAACAGATACCCTTACATGTGGAGATTTATTTAAATAAGTAGAGTTTTAAATTGAATTTAGGGTGGAGCCTCTTAAAGAACAAGGCCAGGAAAGCATCCAGTTTTTAGGGCCCAGTAGATGGGCGCAACTGGAAGGCAGAATAAATCTCCCAAAATCAAGGATTCCATTTTTACATCAAATACTGGGTCTCCCCAAACAGGGAAATGCTATGAGATGAGATAGTGCAATGCTTTCACAATGTATTTTATTGTAAGGATGTTTCCCCAAGGCTGCTGGACAACCCAACATCAATTAGTCTGCTCTGTATCAGCCCATCCTCCAATTCATACCTTCTAGGTGCCCAAGAGCATGGCTTTTTACGTATATGCACAAAGAAAGGAGTATCACCCTGTAGTAATAGCCACTCACCATAAGGAACTGCAATTGGACCTTTAAAAAGGTATGCTCTTATTCAACTATTACACATTAATATTCAACTTTTTAAAATAATGCAAAGTAATTTCCGATGCCCCCAAAAGTCAAAAAGATCAGGTAACATAATGCAAAATAGAACAGAGCCTCAGATTTTTAGAAGTATCTATTTGCTTATAATTTTTGGGGTTCCATGTGGAAAACCGAGGTTTCTCCCAAAACAGGAGTCTGTGGTGCCTCTTCTGTTTCTCTCAAGGAGTCCCAGGCTGTCAGAAATTACCTTAGGTCCTCTCATGTGGGTCAGAGGACAGACATAGTAAATGAAAAAACAATTCAGTTGACTGAGAAAAAAAAAACCCAAAACCCTTTTCTTCAAAAAACAAGATCCAAGAAGAGAAAAAAGCTAAAAGGCCTTTTAAACATATGTATAGCTTGGATATCCCCTTTTAATTAATCTCATTTACCATAGAGCTCTTGAAAAAAATCCTTTTAAATGTTTAATTGCCAGACTGCAGCCGGTTAACTGTTAGGGACAAATAGCCAATACTTCTGACATTTAAGACTTTTATTTTCCCAAAGGAATTTTTCCAAGTACAACTGTTACTAGAAAAAGGAGTCTTGATCCAGACCCCAAGAGAGGGTTCTTGGATCTCACACAGGAAGGAATTCAAGGCAAGTGGTAGAGTGCAGTGAGAAGACAGAGTTTATTGAAAGCTACTCCATTGCAGAGTAGGGCATCCTTAAGTTTTTCTTGTATAGGGGTCATCTCTATGTAAAAGCTAAGCTAAGCTGCATCTGTATAAGCATGAGCAGAGAGCATGACAAAATTTTTATTCTACTGATTTAAAGAAAACTATTCTTGATATTTTAGTGTCTGAATGCATCAAACCATAACTGTAACAATCTTGAAAGCATATTTTGTTACGGGTATCGGAACATTTGGACTTTCTGGTGTTGTAGGGGTATGTCTATGAAGGTATCGTAGGCTGTTTCCTTCACTGTAAATATCTTATGACTGTGGGTAATGACCAGCAAGGAATGTGCCCAGTTAATCTGAAGATGGAGCTGAACTTAAAATGGGGTTACTCTGGCTCACCTAGGCTCCTGCTTCCATAACAAATCCAATAAGCCTTAAGAAAGGTTATGATTTAACCACGGCTGGACAAAGTGTCTACAGAGAGATTGCAAGCAGTTTTTACAAGATCTAGAATCGCCTCCAAGATAGCTCAGAGAAAGGAAAATTCAAGACAGAAAATTGCATGCTGCCTAACATGAACCTGAAAATTTCCACCCTCTGAATGGCAGAGATGGAGAGAGAGTACCCCCATATGGTCACAAAGACAATGGAGGGAAAAAGAATAAATAAATGGCAAAGGTCACGTAAATATCAAACCAGAAAGGACTCATTTCCTAAGCTGGGAATTGAACCCATGCCACCTTCATGAAAGGGCAAAGCCTCAGCCACAGAGCTATGGCATGGGGCAGTTGCTATTGTTCCTCCCAGAAGTAATCTAGAGCAGACAGCTTGAAGTTTGCAAAGGATTTTAACTGCTTAAGAGAATCTTTAAGGCTAGCCATGACATTGTCATGTGTCCTTTCAGACTGGTTGCCTTACCTGAACCTGAACATTTCCACCCTCTGGATGGCAGAGACTGAGAGAGAATACCCCCACATGGTCACAGAGTCAAACTGTCAAGGACATGAAACAAGACAAGAGGGGAAACTTCATTTGGTTTTTGTTTCAGGGACCCATAGCAAAGTTTGTAACTGACCAGTGTGCTGGGCTGGCTTGAACAGCAGGCTTATAGGGCTCCTACACCCACATTCTGTTCTGTGGCAACCCCTTCATGGCAGAACGACAAATTCATAGCACAAAGTACACCAGATTCACTACAACCTAAGACCAGTTAGTCATGCACATTTTTTTCTCATTAATCAAAACCTTGCAGAGGAGAGAAACAGGGATTTTTTTTTTCTTTTTACCATTTACTCAACTGGTTTGCACAGAGTGCGCGAGGCGAGGACCCTGGCTGGTAAGAAATTCTTACCCTTTTGCCTGCATGTCAGAGTTTGGTTTCCCTCTCTGCAGCTTCCCCAAGAGCAAAGCAGCTTTTGATGTCCCTGCTCGCTGGGCCATAGCTTCTGGAGCCAAGCTGCGTTATGAAAGAATATCTTTTTCCATTTCATGGAACCAGACAGAAGCCTCTCATTTTTCCAAGATGCCGCCCAGTGGGCTGCATGGGGGAATAAGATGTCAAGTTAAACACATAAAAAGGAAAAATGGATCAGGATGTGAGTGATAAAACTCTGGACCCATGAGTTGCCAATTCTTTCCTCTTAAAGACAGCACTGATCAAAGAAAAACTCCAGCTGAATTAAATTTAAAAGAGGTTAATTGAGCAATGAACTATTTGTGAATTGGGCAGCCCCCCGAATCACAGCAGGTTCACAGAGACTCCAGCACAGCTAAGTGGTGGAAGAAGATTTATAAACAAACAAAGGGGAGTGACCTACAGAAATCGCCAGTGAGGTACAGAAACAGCTGGATTGGTTACAGGTTGGTACTTGCCTTACTCGAACACAGTCTGAACACTTAGCAGTCTATGAGTGGTTGAAGTATGGCCGCTGGGATTGGCCAAGACTCAGCTATTGTCACAGGCATGCTACTAAGTTAGATTTTTTTTTTTTTTTTTTTTTTCCTGGGAAGGGGTTTTTCTCTTGTTACCCAGGCTGGAGTGCAATGGCGCGATCTCGGCTCACCGCAAACTCCGCCTCCTGGGTTCAGGCAATTCTCCTGCCTCAGCCTCCTGAGTAGCTGGGATTACAGGCACGCACCACCATGCCCAGCTAATTTTTTTTTGTATTTTTAGTAGAGACAGGGTTTCACCATGTTGACCAGGATGGTCTCGATCTCTTGACCTCGTGATCCACCCGCCTCGGCCTCCCAAAGTGCTGGGATTACAGGCTTGAGCCACCGCGCCCGGCCTAAGTTAGATTTTTAATCTTGTCTGACTACCAAGCTAATGGAGGAAATCCTCTGTCCCAAACTATAAAAGGCGCGCCTACCTGTCGAAACCCAAAGAATGGACTAAGAGGCCAGAAGTATAGTGAAAGCGAAACTTTACCATTGGTCTTGCAAGGTCGGGTGTCTGTTGAGCAGGCATACTCCGTAGTTACAGCAAGCACTTCGTCCCCTAGTGCACAAGTCCCTCCCCCTGGTTCCTCTAGGCTGAGTCCCGTGGGGTTACAGTCTTCCTCCATGTCGCCTAAATCTGTTTTCCTGGTTTGCACTGGTCTTGGGTGGGGGCTTTAGGTATTTTCTCTAGGGTCTTCTCCCCGCATTTGTTGCAGCCCTTAATGCATTGTGATCATAGTCAGCTCTGGGACTCTTCAGGTATTTGACCTGTGACCCAGGGGGTTAAGCAAGCTGTTAGGAATAGAAAGGCAAGCTATTTTTGCAAACTAGTAAACTTCCATTCCATTCTGGTTCAGGTGAGGGTAACTAAGGAGGTCCCAACAAGCAGGTGCTGGTTATTAAGGCAGGGGCCTAGGGTATCCTGTTCTTCTGGAGCTTACAGGCCCAAGCATATTCGAGGTACTTTGTCTTGAAAATGAACAATCTATACATTATTTTCTACAGCTAGGTTACATCCACAAGGCCTCAAATATAGAAGTATGGAGTCCTTTTCAGGCCATATTTAGTTTGCTTTAAGAATACCCAGAGTCAGTAGCTTCACATTCAGATGACAGGAAAGTCCACAGGCTTCCCTTCCCCACAAGGTGTGGCAAAGGGAGGGAAAATACTTGGAAGTCTTAAAGAAGATTACAGAATTTTCTACATTGATCAGCTGTTTCAATCTGTTACTATTCAGGCTGAGCCAATCCACCATTTCAGCATGTCCTGCGTGGGTGTCTATTCAGTTGGAGCTGATGAAGTTAGTGAAAACCGAAGGAAGGAGGTTGAAGAAGGAAAAACAAAAGCACAACAAATAGGGGATGGGAGAGGAGGGAAAGCATAACTTAGGGCAAGGAGTCTTGAGGAGGCTAGAGGAAAACTCCCAGTTGCAGTAATACTGAACCAAAAATTCAGACAGCTGCCCATCAGCTGCAGAGGGGTCCCACCATCCTGCTGACTCACAAGCCTCCCCCTTGGGAGAAAAAAATGCTCCCCATGTCCTGTGGACCTGCAGTGGTTGCCAGAGACTCTTATAGACCACAGACTCTTTGGCTCCCCCTGTAATGGAAATTAACATGGGGCCAAGTGTATTTCCTAGAAAAGGATTTTATTTCAGGGCTTGTGCTCAAGAGCAAGGGAGACAGTGGAAGTGCAAGGATTCTCCCACTGGTTTCCGAAAAAGCGTTGGTAGGGGTTGTTTTATTAGGCCATCTGGTGGTCTGGCCAGTGGCAATAATGCTGTAAATCAGTTCTTCAGCATTCCTTCCCAAGTTGGGACATTCCACAACCTTAGTTCAATTTTGGATCTCCTTAGGCCAGTTTTTGGAATTCTTTAAGTAAAAGGCATGGTGAAACATGAAAGCCCAGAAGAATAATATAGTGTGAAATCAAGTTTAGCCTAAAACTGCCGCCTTACATTCTTTAAGTTCGGCCTAAAAGCTTCTCTGTACATCTTGTATAACAAGTGGAGGTAGGAACGGACCACAGTCTACACTATGCCAATCACCAAGTTTTGGCCAATCAAATGTAGCCAACTGTTCGAACCATGTTTACATAAGGCAAATGCCAGCCTGTACCCAATCCAGCCGTTTCTGTATTCACTTCTATTTTCTTTTCTTTTGTTTGAAATGGAATTTTGTTCTTGTTGCCTAGGCTGGAGTGCAATTGTGCAATCTCGGTTCACTGCAACCTCCGCCTCCCAGGTTCAAGCAGCTCTCCTGCCTCAGGCTCACGAGTAGCTGGGATTAAAGGCACCTGCCACCATGCCTGGCTAATTTTCTGTATTTTTAGTAGAGTTGGCGTTTCCCCATGTTGGCTAGGCTGGTCTCAAACACCTGACCTCAGGTGATCCACCCACCTTGGCCTCCCAAAGTGCTGGGATTACGGGTGTGAGTCACCATGCCTGGCCTCACTTTTTTCTGTCTGTCACTTTCCTTTTTCTCTCCATAAATCTTCTTCCACCACGTGGCTGCGCTGGAGTCTCTGAGCCTACTCTGCCTCAGAAGACTGCCCAATTTGTGAATCGTTTATTGCTTGATTAAACTCCTTTACATTTAATTCGGCTGTAGTTTTTCTTTTTTTTTTTTTTTTTTTTTTTTTTTTTTTTTTTTTTTTGGAGACGGAGAGTTTCACTCTTGTTACCCACGCTGGAGTGCAATGGCGCGATCTCGGCTCACCGCAACCTCCGCCTCCTGGGTTCAGGCAATTCACCTGCCTTGGCCTCCCAAAGTGCTGGGATTACAGGCTTGAGCCACCGCGCCCGGCCTGTAGTTTTTCTTTTATCAATAGAATGGCTGCTTTATTTTGTGAACCCCGAATATCTGAGACTGTCTCAGTTAGTTTAGAAAGTTTATTTTGGGGCCGGGCAAGGTGGCTCAAGCCTGTAATCCCAGCACTTTGGGAGGCCGAGGCGGGTGGATCACGAGGTCAAGAGATCGAGACCATCCTGGTCAACATGGTGAAACCCCGTCTCTACTAAAAATACAAAAAACATTAGCTGGGCATGGTGGCGCGTGCCTGTAATCCCAGCTACTCAGGAGGTTGAGGCAGGAGAATTGCCTGAACCCAGGAGGCGGAGGTTGCGGTGAGCCGAGATCGCACCATTGCACTCCAGCCTGGGTAACAAGAGCGAAACTCCGTCTCAAAAAAAAAAAAAGAAAGTTTATTTTGCCAAGGTTGAGGATGGGCACCTGTGACACAGCCTCAGGAAAGACATGTGCCCAAGGTGCTCGGGGCACAGCTCAGTTTTATACATTTTAGAGAGCCACGAGACATCAATCAACATATGTAAGTTTAGCATGACAGACTGCAAAACCTCTCACACCGAACTGGAGAAAATCCCTGCCTTTTTAAAGGCTTACAGCTCTAGAAATTACATGTGAAAGGGTCCTGATCCATGAGGTAGGCATGGGGTATGTGACTTAGGTAGGGGGTTGATCATGTTTAGGCACAAACAGTGCCTTCCGGGAAGATTCCTCCATACCATGCCTGCGATCTATAGGAGGGAGATTAGGTGGCTCCCAGTCTACCAGCTTTTACTTCTTCTATTGAAATGCAGTGTAGAAGTCAAGGGGAGGGTGGTCTTAGATGGGTAATGGTGATTCAGGGTCCTTCCTCATAAGAAGTACATTGGTTCTGTCCAGAAAGGTGGGGAGAACTCAAAGCTGGGAGGGAGCTTCCAGGTCACACGTAGATGAGAGACAAATGGTTGTATTCTTTTGAGTTTTGGATAAGCCTTTTCAAAGGAGGCATTCAGGTATGCATCTATCTCAGTGGGGCAGAGGGATGACTTTGAATAGAATGTGAGGCCGGTTTGCCCTGAGCAGTTCCCAGATTGACATTTCCCTTTAGCTTAGCAATTTTGGGGCCCAAGGTTTTCCCTTCACAATTTGTATGACTATTAGTTGGTATAGTGTCAGTGAGGTAGTGCTGTGTTGTTTTGTGATCAGTGGGAATGCATGAAAGGGTGCTCCATGGGGGAGAGCTGCGGCCAAGCTCTATCCTTACTCTGTCTCACATAGACATACACAAACATACAGGCACACAGAGACCTTATAGCTTCCAAAAAGTAACATAAAACTTACTAATTTATATAAGAGCCGTTTTTCATCTTTGCCCCACTTTCATTCAAATTGTGTTTCTGGCAGATGGAACAAGTTGTTACCTATTCATTATAAGGGCGAATACTTTCATTGATATTTGTGGGGGAAACCTTTAAGATCTTTTTGCTTGCCCTGTTACATAATCTCATAGAGGCTGTGGCTCAGCCTCAGGTGGTTGTTTTAGTCAATGGCAAAGCTACTTTTTAAAGTGGGCTGAGCTAAGGAAAAGGCTTTGGAGTTTTCTTAAGAGACTGGGGTTTTAGTTGGTATTTATCAGGAGGAGAAGTAAATTTCTTGAATGTTATGATAAGAAGCAGTACTACAAGTAATAGTGAGGAGCTTCAATTCTGGGGCCGAAAGCCAGAATTACTTCCTTGGATGTTTGCATTTGAAAGAGATGGCGCTCAGGTTCTTGATAATTTAGTTCTGGTTGGTAGAAGATTTACATCTCAAAGAGGGAGAGGAATGATGCAGATTTTTAAAGTAACTGCTCCAAAAGGATTTCCAGGGACATATTTGCCTATTGCCAGGTTTTGGTCTGGGATAAACAGGAAATTCTCCCAGCAGCATTGAGCTTTATAACATGTCAGTGCTTAAGGGAGAATGGGGGGGATGGACGATTAGTTATCTGAAAAGTCTGCAGTGTTTACATGTCCAGGCTGAGGCTGAGGGCAATTATTATTTAAGTTTTCCTTCTTAAGGGCAGGACAGTCCCTTTTCCAGTGTCCTGCAAGCATCTTTCAGAGGGGAGGTTTTGGGATTGGTAAGAAGGATTGGTATGTTGGGTACAATGAGTTCTAAATTTCTCTTCAAAGAATCAGTATGTGAGTATGTTCAGTTCTTTGTCCTCCTTTTTATAGTTTAACTTCCTTGTAGTTTCAGTAAACAACTTTTCTACCAGTTCTAATCAGTAGTTCACATCTGTTCCCCCGATCATCTGCTCCATCCTGACTCACCCTGATTACCTATTTTGACCTGAGTCACCCTTAGTTACTTGTTCTGTAACCATCCTGCCAAACTGCTCACCCCACCACTCTGGCTCATACTCCTGCCCCCTTTAAAATAGCTAATTGGAATTAGCTTAGACTGTGCGGTCCAACCCTAGCCAATAGGGGAATGACACAGCAGTAGGGAATACCTGTGTCGGGGATAAGAACACCTTTCCTTCCCTTGTTCAGGTGTGTGCTTGCCATTGCTCCATTTGTGAGATATACCCTTCTATAGAAGTAAATTGCCTAGCTGAGCAAATTTATATTTGAGTGCTATTTCTGTGGAAGGAAAATAAAATGAAATAAAATAGAACAGAATATAGTTTAAATAATAAGCATAACACAAGTAGTAGTTAACTAAAAGTAAAGGCCATTTAAGAGTTGTACAAAGGTTAAAGAATTTAAGTACCCTCTCCCTAGTGAAGCTGCAAGCTTATCTTGCATTCTAGGCTAGGTTGTAAGCTGTATTCAGAAAGGAAAAGGCTAACAGACCAGGCACCATCCTTTCTCTACATAGATAAGAGCACCAGAGCACATCTTTAGGTCTGCAGCCTGCACATTCCTGCATTTCCTGTTCTTCTGATCTCCCTGGATGACCTCCCCCCACCTTTCAACCCCCATCTCAGCTGCAAGATTGTAGAGTTAAATGACCAGGAAGCCCAAGATTGTAAAACTTGACTGTCTTTGTCTGAAGTCGGCTTCCTGCCTTGATTTCCTGCTTCAAACAGCATATGAGCTAAACTGCCTTCTTTGTTGGGGTTGGCAGCCATTTTAGGCGTGAGCCTGCTGCCATCCCGGGTGCCCGAAATAAAGTTCTCTTCCGTCTCCATTGTCTCTTTGTCTTCTTAAGCCAGAGTTTTGCTACAACACTTCTTTAGCGGCACCAAAAATTTACATATAACAGGTGGGGCTTTAGGTTATTACTAAAGCCACATTTCTGTTAAGACTCACTTAGTAAAGCCAGGACATTTATTTATTTTTTAAAAAATATTTATTTATTTATTTATTTATTAGATATGGGGTCTGACTCTGTGGCCCAGGCTGGAGTACAGTAGCACAACCATAGCTCACTGCAGCCTCAAACTTCTGGGCTCAGTGGATCCTCCCACCTAGGCACATACCACCATGCCCCGCTAATTAAAAACAATTTTCTTTAGAGACAGGGTCTCACTATGCTACTCAGGCTGGTCTTGAACTCCTGGCCTCAGGCGATCCTTTTGCCTCAGCCTAGAACAGTTATTTTTAATTCTTCAAAGAATTGGGTGGCAGCCTCAACAATAACATTAAGGGATTGGACTGCCCATCTGACTGCACTATTTTGAAATTGTCCCTTTATATCACAGAGAAGATTTCCAACTGATGTGGAAACCAAAAGATTCCTGTGTTCCAGGGCTTCTGAATTTAGAACGGTGTACCTATGAATCTTTTAACAGAGACTTTAGGCTGAATTCCTGCCCTCTGAGTACATCATTCCACTTTAGCCCATTGACCTTTAGAGGGAAGTCTTCCATAATATCTCCCATCACACTGTGAATATCAACCACCCACTGGGCCCTTTGCAGGAAGGAGGTGGTGAAGGGGAGTTTATGGTAGGTGTAGATTTAAAGTTTTGTTCTAAATCTGATTTCTGTTCTTTAATTTTATTAAGGGAGCTTTTTAGGCTACCTGTGATACTTTTTGTGTCCTTCTTTCAATTTCATCTTCGCATATGGGTAATTAGGACATTTGTTTAGGCTGAGTGCTCTCTAAAAATCATTTTACATATTAAAGCTTTTCCAACTCAAAGGATCTATCATCTGGCCATTGACAATTTAGGGTTTTCAAAAGCATACTTGTTTTAAGATATGATTCAAAACCAATAAGCCTTTATACGGCTTGACCATAAACTACATCACCAAAAAAACTTCAGTAATGATATATTTCAGAATCTCAATGTTATTAGTGCTGGCTCTTTTCTGTCTGTATCTGTAACTAACAACAACACAACAGAAATCCCAGAAATATAATTACTTCTTGAAAATGTCTCGGATTTTGGTCAATATGGCACCATGTAGATATTGGAGCTTTAAAATAGAATTGATTGATTTTTTTTTTGAATAATCTAGAATTCTAGATGTAATAAACATTTACAATTTGATTTATTTAAATTAAGGTGGTTTCTCACAAATCTTGTGTTATTTGGTAAAGACTCGGGACCAGTTTAACCTGTTACCTTGATATTTATTGTAAGAATATATAATGTCTATCTAACATCAGGATTATGAACAACCTAAGTTTGTAAATTGGTGATTTTAACCTTTTCCTGCTCTTAA
Source organism: Sapajus apella (assembly GCF_009761245.1). Lineage (NCBI taxonomy): Eukaryota > Metazoa > Chordata > Mammalia > Primates > Cebidae > Sapajus > Sapajus apella. The sequence goes on along the minus strand of NW_022436960.1, from coordinate 9,796,338 downwards.
AAATTAATATACTATTTTAATTAGTTTAAAAAGCCAATCCTTTTTATTCACAGATTCAAATACCTTTAGAACATTCTTAGGAAAAAATTGTGGCAGAGTATGCAGCATATGGTAAAGAGAGCATTGTGTACTACCGTATTTCCTGTAATGAAAACTCTGCAATACAAGGCATACAGTAGTAGAAAACTGTGTTCCTCTGAAGCATAGGTATAACGTGCATGTTGTAATGAATTGATCAGACTTTAGGAGTAATAATGCTCTAATAGTAAGCTCATCTTGTTGGGAATAAATCTTTGGAATTTTAACTCATGAGTGATTTGGAAAGTCTACAGTAGAATCATTGAAAATTCAATCTGTAATCAATATTTGAACCTATTTGTAACTGTTTTCCTTTCTGTAACTGATGGATCCTGGTGGTTTGCCATCTTACAAATCAATCTCACATTGAAGATTCTTGGCCTAGGACTCAGATGTGATGGATTGTGGCATTTCTCTGTACCCATTGCCTTAGGAAGTCCTTGAGTATAATTGTAACCAGTGTGTTTCTCTTTCTCCCTGTGGCTCTGGAAACCCCTTCAGGTTGGTGGATACTGGGATAAGTCCTGTAGCACAGTGACTCAGCTGAAGGAAGGTCTCAACCGAATCCTCTGCCTGATCCCCTACAATGTGATCAATCAATCTGTCTGGGAGTGCATTATGCCGGAATGGCTGGAAGCCATCAGAACAGAAGTCCCAGATAATCAGTTAAAAGAATTCAGGGAAGTATTAAGGTGGGTAAGTAGTTTAATGAAGTCACTGTAATTTTAATCATATCTAATGTTTGTTGAGCAGGTACCGTGTGCCTGTCACCCTACTAAGTGTTTTATATAATCTCATTTACTTTTTAACAACCCTGTGGAGAAACTTGAAACCCCAACATGAAATAGCTGGAATACGTTGAGCTAAGATGATTTGGCATTGTCCAGAAAAGATTTTGTTCTTGTGGAATAGTGAATAGATAAAAACAGATTGTTTGCTTATTTTCAAATATAATTATAATTGGTAGATTGTGGTGGGACAGTGCAAAGGGAAAACATTTTAGATGTGGTGGAGCAACACAAATGCCTTAGAAATGCAACTCTTTCTGTTAAACCTAATATGAAGAAGAACAGTAATGGTTATTAACAATCGTATGAATTATTTATAAGATCTCTATTCCAATGATGTAAACTTCTCTTACAGTAAAGTGAAACATGCTGGTAACAGTTCAGAATACAAACTAAAGGCTTGGCTCTCCAAATAGGGAATAGTTAGAAAAACATTGATGGCATCAGTAGAACCCAGTCTATGCCCATTGGTCATTTACTTTTGTTGCTCTGCTTTCCAGCAAAATGTTTGACATTGAACTCTGTCCTCTGCCTTTCTCAATGGAGGAGATGTTTGGCTTTATTAGTTGTCGGTTTACAGGATACCCCTCCTCTGTGCAGGAGCAAGCTTTACTATGGCTTCATGTAAGTGAATAATACTTTTGATCATTTTAGGCAATAGTTCTTAACTTCTAAGCTTCAGGTTCCTGGGTCGAGAGGGTGGGAGATAGCAAAGAGTCCACAAGTCCCTATGTTTGCCAAGAAAAAATATCTCCTATGCATAGATAAATGAGTAAATTTCAAAAATGTCATTCTAGTTGTGGTTAATAACATATAAATTGTGCAATAATATTACTGAATTCATAGTAGCTTTAGGTCCTTTTGTATTTTTCCATCAATGGCTATTAAAAGTATCATAGCTGTCTTGTGAGATTCTGATAAATCTTTGATATTAAACAGGTCCTTTACTTGGAAAGATGGGGAAGGATTTAGGGAGTAGTTCATGCTGTTCCCTCAGCCTGGGGTGACTTTCTCTCCTGGCTGTATTTGTGAACTCTAACCTACCTTTTAAAGTCCATCTCAAAAATTATCTCCTGGGTGAAGTTTTCCCCTGCTTCAAACCCTCATCTTCCCATCAGAATTTCTTCTCCCCCTGGTTACACAGGTTCTCTGTGTGAATTTGGTTCTATTTCTGTCTCACAGTTTTTGTCTGTCTCTCCACCTGATTACAAGCTCCTGAATTCAGGGGCCAGGTCTTACTCATTTCTGTATTTACAACCCTCTTCATTCTCTCCTCCTAGAATATGGCACATGCTTTGTATTTAGCAGATGTTCAATAAAAGTTTATTGATTTGAATACCTGATATAAAGTTTGGACAGTTTGAGAAAATGAGGACAGAATCAATGTTTAGATTAACTACAGGTGCAGATACATTTCTGTGTCATACAAGGATAGGATCCTGGAAGCTCGTCAAGTTGTAAAGATGCCTTTCTGGGTTTGAAACTAAAGAGCAATATTCACATTTGACAAAGAGTAAAGGTACCATTTTTTAAAACAATATTTGGGCCAATGCGGCGGCTCACACCTGTAATCCTAGCACTTTGGGAGGCTGAGGTGGGCAGATCACTTGAGATCAGGAGTTCGAGACCAGCCTGGCCAACATGGCCAAAGCTCATCTTCACAAAAAATACAAAAATTAATGGGATGTGGTGGTATGTACCTGTAGTCCTGGCTACTTGGGAGGACAAGCCAGGAGATCTCTTGAGCCCGGGAGGTCAAGGCTGCAGTGAGCTATGGTCAATCCACTGTACTCTAGGCTGGGCAACAAAGTGAGACCTTGTCTCAAAAAAAAAAAAAAAAAGTCAACTTTGGGATTTAGAATTTTAACCATTTATTCCCAAATGGATTTCAATAAGGTAATTCTCCTTTTTTTTTTTTTTTTTTTTGAGTCAGAGTTTCGATCTTGTTACCCAGGCTGGAGTGCAATGGCGCGATCTTGGCTCACCGCAACCTCTGCCTCCTGAGTTCAGGCAATTCTCCTGCCTCAGCCTCCTGAGTAGCTGGGATTACAGGCACGCGCCACCATGCCCAGCTAATTTTTTGTATTTTTAGTAGAGACGGGGTTTCACCATGTTGACCAGGATGGTCTCGATCTCTTGACCTCATGATCCACCCGCCTCGGCCTCCCAAAGTGCTGGGATTACAGGCTTGAGCCACCGCACCCGGCCTTGGTAATTCTCCTTTTAAGAAAGCCAGTCTTCCTACAGATGGCTGGATGTTGCCTCAGTTACCCAGTTGCACAGCCCTTACACTGTGCTTTTTGGGAATGAACATACATACAGCTTTGGCCCCTCTGTAGCTACAGTGGCTACATTTGTATGTTTTATGGACTGGGCTTTCATCCAACCTTGGTTTATAAGACAGAACGCTGCAGTTGAAGGAGGTTTTCCAGCCTTGGTCTATTTGGAGGATAGAGTGGACACTGTAGTGGTTCGAGTTGACTCATTTATAATTAATTGTGGGAACACGTTGCAAGAGCTCCAATGTGCCAGGAGTGGAATAAAAATGGGATGGGAAATAGTCCTTTCTGCATGCTTCCTTTCTTTAAGCAGCTCACAGTGGGAGGGATAGGATTAGATCATTAAATAGAACAAAGGGTAATAATTGCTCTAATAAAGGTATGTATAAAGGTTAAGAAAGCAGAGAAGTGGGATGGGTTAATTCTGTCTGAAGGAAGAAGGCATTTTCTCCAGCAAATTAATGACAGATAAGGTGACTTTGATTTGGGCCCAGATTGACACCAGGTTGTACCAGACAGCAAGATTGGATGAGTCATTCAAATCAGAGTGGGGATGGACTGGAGAAACACAGCTAGTCCAGGAGAAAGGTGGGGATCTAAGGCACTAGCAGTGGGGTTGGAGAGTGGGGGACAGCATCAAGAGAAACTGAGAAGTTTTAATAGAAAGAACATGGCAACCTATGGGATCTTGGGGGTGGGAAAAGGGGAAAGTTCAGTGATAACTTTGATTTTCTTACCATGAAAATTGGAGGATGATTGTGTTGATAGAATACGTGTAAGGCTGAATGTCCTCGTGTTCAATAATCTGCTTTGGAAAAAGAAGATTAAATGTAGCTTTTTTGAGTTGTAAAATTTACGTGTGTTTTTTGGGGGATATATGCCTTTTTTTCCCTAGGTATTATCAGAGTTAGATATCATGGTTCCTCTTCAACTACTAATAAGTATGTTTTCTGATGGAGTTAATTCGGTCAAAGAACTGGCAAATCAAAGAAAATCAAGAGTCAATGAACTGGCAGGGAACCTTGCATCTCGAAGGGTAATTATTGCCACATTTGTTCTTGTCTGACTTTTAAAATTCTGGAAAACCTTGTCAGTTATCTTAGGCCTGAAAGTACTGTCATAAGAAACCAAAAATGTGTTTTCAGCCCATCTCGTGTTAATTTTTTAATTGCATTAAATAGTCACATTTGTTTGGTATAGTGTGTAATCAGTAAGTTATTGAGTTTTCATTTTCTTTTTAATTTCTTTGAATTTTAGCTTTCTCCCTTGATGAAAAAAAGTGGTTTTTTGATAACATTCCATTTTTATGAGTCTCCTGGTGAATAAGATTTTTTTTACCAGCTCCTGGGCAGATAAGTGCTTTGCTTTGGGAGTGAGGAGTTTGGGAGGAGTTTGATTTTTTTTTCCTTGTGTTTTGGGAAGATACGATCAACTAGTGGTGACTGTGAGGGATGCTGTCACTGTAAACCAACTGAGCCCATTTTATTGACCCCTTTGCATCACTGTAGATGAGAAAAGCCAATATAGTCTGGTCTAAAGTACATACAAACTGCTGGACAGTTTTGATAATTTTTCTGTGGAGGCCTGGTAGAGTCTCTGCTGATGTGCTGCTGTTCTCAGGCCATGAACAGCTGTGGAAAGGTTGAGTCTTATTGGATGGTTGGCAGAAAATGTTCTCCACGCTTTCCTTGTCAAGCCTCTCTATAAAATTTTCCCCACTGTATGCCACAGGCCTCCAGCCATTCCACCTGATATCTAGGAATTAGAAAATGGAACATGATTGTGGGTTTGTATTCAGTGTTTTTAAAGAATATCATTACTTATTTTGTCATCTGCCTGATAGGAGCCAGCTGCCAACCATTTATACTCTATTTCTTTTTTCTGTAACCTGTAAGATGACACCCCTTTGTGTAGCCTTTATTCTGTGCAATGTGTTCACAACAAACAATATCACAGAATTGTGTGAGGCAGCCAGGGCAGAACTCATTATTCTCATTTTACAACCACCTAACCTGATGTTCAGTGAAGTAAAGTGATTTCTTACAGACGACACGGTGAATACCTGGGTATTCTGATTCTTAATGAGGTAATCTTCCTCTTTACCTTAAAAATGCCGTTTGAAGAGCTTTGTGGTTACTACGAAGATTTTTAAGACAGAAAAAATATCCTGAGTTTTAGGTTCAATCATACCCCAAACCTCAGCATCATGCAATATAACTTTGTAACAAACCTGCATGTGTGTCCCCCCCGTTCTAAAATAAAAATTGAAAAAAAATAAGAGAGAAAAATATGATTTGAGAGTGATGTACAGATGTGTTAGTCAGGGTCCTGATTCACAATTTATCCCCGATATTTTAAATGACAGACTTTAATAGAGATTCTGCCTATAGAGTTATGGGAAAGCTTAAGGGAGCTGAAGGAGCAATATGGGTAGACAAGGTACCCAGAGTCTGGGAACAGTCCAGTAGAAAGTCCTTATTCCCCCAGGGCTGAAGGAACAAGGGAAAGAGTTCTTGGGGTACCAAATGGGAGCTGACACTGTAAGAAATGGCTGGTTAGAGAAGTTATGGAGTGGCGGGGATGCTCCCAGAGATGTGGCACCTGAGTGGGCAGGGAGTGGGGAGAAATCCTCCTGCCTCTGTTTCCTCCAGCTTTCAGGCCTTCTGCTGGTGCCTCCCATTGGCTGAACCCAGCCAGGCTTGGTGGCTTATGTAATCCCAGCACTTTGGGAGGCTGAACTGGGAGGATCGCTTGAGTCCAGGAGTTAGATAGAGACCAGCCTGGCCCACATTGTGAGACCTTGTCTCTACAAAAAATTTTTGAAAAAATTAGCTGGGCCTGATAATGCATGCCTTTAGTCCTAGCTGCTTGGGAGGCTGAAGTGGGAGGATCACTTGAGCCTGGGAGGTTGAGCCTGCAGTGAGCCGTGATCATGCCACTGCACTCCAGCCTGGGCAACAGAGCAGGACTCTGTCCCAAAACAAAACAATGACAAAAAAATCCAAAAAATAGAAACCATTGACTGAACTCAACTGGAAGCCAGACAGCAAAGGAGCTAGAGGAGACTCAGTCCACAACTCCTTGGGCATAGAGTGGGGCCAAGGAGGTAGTAAGGGTCTGAGTGGAGCTTGGGTGGACAAATGGAGAATAACCAGTACAAAAGGTTTGTCATATATTGCTGTTCCACAATAGTTTAATAATTGTAATCCCCAGAAACCATCTTTTAACTAATCATGTCAATCTGAGATTCTGTGCTTCTGATTCTAAAAAGTATCTTGCAATATTTTGCTTTTGTAAATTCTCATTTTTCAGGGTACGGTTTTCAGTAGATTCGAACAATCTGGTCTAACTGGACATTTTTGATGGGATGAAAAACTTATGCCTTCTTTCTTCACGGTGTTGATATTACTTCCTGACAACGAGGAAGTTTGGGTAGTTTTATTTCTTGTTTTTATATATTGAGAGGATTCATAGTATTTGGAGGTACTAATGCCATTGGCTAAGGAAGGAAATGAGTGTGACAGCTGGAAATACCTTCCGTAGAGTCCCCAAATATTTTAAACAGCCATTTGAGCTTCTGTGAGTTCATTTCTGTGTGTTGCCATTCTTTCTTGCAGGTGAGTGTTGCCTCTGATCCTGGTCGACGAGTTCAGCACAATATGCTCAGTCCATTTCATAGCCCTTTCCAGAGTCCATTTCGGAGTCCTATGCGTAGTCCGTTTCGTAGCCCTTTCAAGAATTTTGGACACCCAGGAGGAAGGACTATTGATTTTGATTGTGAAGATGATGAAATGAATCTAAATTGTTTCATCCTCATGTTTGATCTTCTCCTGAAGCAGGTAGCTGAAGCATGAGCTTCCTTTAGTTCAGAGGTGAAGAATGAGGGAAAGTGTTGTACAGCAATTCTTTCCTTGTGTTGGGCATCTCCATGCTTACTGAAATGATGCAGCATCACCCAAAACCTTTTGCAAACTCCTTTGGGGATTTCCTAAAGAGTCTGAAAACTACTTACGTGAATATCTGCAGTGATGTTGACACATGAGAATGGATGGAATTCTAGAAACACCTTAGCATCATTAGAATTGATTCTGTTAAATAAATTGGATGAACAGCCCTATAGTGACAGGGCTAATTTTAATATATTTTATGCATTGATTTTTAAAGTTAATTTCAAAAGAGAAGTTAAAAAGGTTTTGATTAGAACATTTCTTTTTAATCTTTTATTTTGAAATAATTTCAGATTTGCGGAACAGTTACAAGAATATGATAAAGAATTCCCAAATACTCCTCCCTGCAATTCTCCAGATGTTAACATTTACCACATCTGCTTCTGTCTCTCTTTCTCTGCATGTGTATGCATTAATTTTTTAATAGATTGTTTGAGACTAAATCACAAACATGATGCCCTTTTATCCCTGCACATTTCAGAGTGTATTTTCTAAAAAATAAGGACATTCTCTTACATAACCACAGTACAGTTATCAAAATCAGGAAATTTATAGTGTTGTGGTACTTCTATGTAACTTACAGAAATTATTAATTTTCAAAATTAATATAATAATATCATCTTTATAGCAAGAGAAAAAAGTCTGGTTTTGATTAAGGAACACTGTAGGAGCACTCACTGCAATTATATGTACTGTCTCCTTTGTCTTCTTTAATCCAGGATGGTTCCTCAGTCTTTATCTTTCATGTCCTTGACTTTTAAAAAAAATTATTTTTAATTTTTGTGGGCACATCGTAGTTGTGTATATTTACGGGGCCTTGACATTTTTGACGAGTGTAGTCCAGTTGTTTTGTGGAATGTTCCTCAATTTGAGTTTGTCTGATGCTTCTTTATGAATTAATTTGGGCCATCCATTTTTTGGCAGGAAGACCACAGATGTGATGTTACAACCTTTGTAATGGATCATGTCAGCAGGCATAAGATACAATGATGTCCCATTACTGTGATAACTTTGGTCACCTTAACCAAGGGACCAAAATTTGCCAGGTTTTTCTGTGATAAAGTCACTGTTTTCCCTTTTGTAACTAATAAGTAACTTATAAATACCTTATGAGATTTCATGTTTATTATCAGACTTTCATCCACTAGCTTTAGCATCAATGGATGATTCATCAATTATTACTATTATGGCAGTCAAGTGATAATTTTCTAATTCCATCATTTCTTTCTAAATGTATTAGCTGGTATTCTACCGATGAAATAGTTTCTCTTTTCCCATTTATGTGTTTATTTATCTACTCATTCCCGCAGTATCCATGGATTTTTATGTAATTTGGTGGGTTATAATCTGTGACTTTGATTCTGTGTTTTGATGCTTGTATTATTTCACAGTTGGCCAGTGGGAATCTTTTTGAGCTGGCTCCTGTGTTCTTTTGGCACGTCCACATCCTTCTGTGAACTCTTCCTTAATTTTTGGTGTGATAAGATCTTCCAGGCTCATCTTATTATTATTTTTTTTTTCTGAGACAGAGTTTCACTCTTGTTACCCAGGCTGGAGTGCAATGGCGCGATCTTGGCTCACCTCAATCTCCGCCTCCTGGGTTCAGGCAATTCTCCTGCCTCAACCTCCTCAGTAGCTGGGATTACAGGCACGCGCCACCATGCCCAGCTAATGTTTTGTATTTTTAGTAGAGAGGGGGTTTCACCATGTTGACCAGCATGGTCTTGATCTCTTGACCTCGTGATCCACCCGCCTCGGCCTCCCAAAGTGCTGGGATTACAGGCTTGAGCCACCACGCCCGGCCCAGGCTCATCTTATATTTTCCTAGCCCCAACCCTGGAATTCAGCCATTTCTCCAAGGAGCCCTGGTTCCTTTTAGTGGTTCATGGTATTTAAAAACCAAGATCTGGACTCTAGGTGAGGAGCAGCATTTTAAAAATGTGTAAGATCTCACAAACTGATGAGCTAAAAACAACAACTCTCTTTTAAATGTCCTACTTGATTTTTAAAGTAATTCCAATTGCGTTGTCTTGTGTTTACATTCCTTCTAGAAAAACCCATGGACAGCAATGTATATTCATGGTCTTGAAGCCTATATTGTCTTTAAATAATTCAATATTGCTGTCAGTTAGTGAAAATTATCCCCAAGTAGTGTGCCAATGGAATATTGGACAAATGGACCAAACTACTTCTTCTTTTCTTTTTTTTTCCTTTTTTTTTTTTGTGTGTGTGTGTGTCCTTTTTTCTATGTCTTTCAGATGGAGTTACAAGATGATGGAATCACGATGGGTTTAGATCACAGCTTGTCAAAGGACATTATTTCTATTATAAACAATGTCTTCCAAGCCCCCTGGGGGGGATCCCACACCTGCCAGAAGGACGAAAAAGCAACTGAGTGCAACTTATGTCAGTCTAGTATCCTCTGCTATCAGCTTGCTTGTGAACTCCTGGAGAGATTAGCTCCCAAAGAAGAAAGCCGGTTGGTGGTAAGCAGTTGAAGAAAAGAGATGACCCATGTATAATTGCATTAAAGACTGCAGTAGCTGATGTAATGGAGTCTTCCTCCAGCATCATCTTATACTCCATGCTGGGTTATATGTGAGACTTTGTTAAAGGAAAGTTTTCCCATTGCTTCTGCCAGCTCAGGCTCCTGGAGAGGGATACAAACTGGAGCCACCCTATAGAATTCTATTAAATGGCTTGAGTGAGCATTGTAGCACCTCTGTTCATACAGTTTCATGCATTCATGCATTACTACTATTATTGAAAGAACTTTTATTACAAAGTTTAAGTGACAATGAATACTGTAAAATTTATTAAACAAAATTTTTTTTTATTTTTTAGACAGTGTCTCACTCTGTCACTGAGGCTGGAGTGCAGTGGCTTGATCATGGCTCACTGCAACCTCTGCCTCCCAGGCTCAGGTGATTCTCTCACCTCAGCCTCCCAAGGAGCTGGGACTATAGGCGCCCACTACCACGCCTGGCTAATTTTTATTTTTTGTGGAGATGGGGTTTGCCATGTTGCCCAGGCTGGTCTTGAACTCCTGAGCTAAAGTGATCTACCTGCCCTGGCCTCCCAAAGTGCTGGAAATACAGGCGTGAGCCACCACACCTGGCCAAATGTATGCATTTTTTTCTCCATCTAGCTGTTGGCAGACACTTGGATTACCATACCTTCCTCTGTGTAACTCACATGTTGTAGTATTTTCTTGCTCCTAAAAATTTGACCACCCTGGACAACCAATATTTGTGTCTTAAAATTTTTTTTTTTGTTTTTTTTTTGAGACAGAATCTCACTCTGTCACCCAGGCTGGAGTGCAGTGGCGCAATTTCAGTTCACTGTAACCTGCCTTCCTAGATTCAAGCTATTCTGTTGCCTCAGCCTCCTAAGTAGCTGGAATTACAGGAGTGTACTACCATGCCTGGCTAATTTTTGTATTTTTTGTAGAGACGGGGTTTCACCATGTTGGTCAAGCTGGTCTCAAACTCCTGATCTTATGATCTGCCTGCCTTGCCCTCCCAAAGTGCTGGGATTACAGGTGTGAGACACTCCACCCAGCCGTGTCTTTAAATTTTTTTAAAAAATTTATTTATTATTATTATTATTTAGAGATAGGGTCTTGCTCTGTCACCCAGGAGTGCAGTGGTGTGATCATGAATAGCTGCAGACTCAAAATCCTGGGCTTAAGGAATCCTCCCACCTCAGCCTCCTGAGTAACTAGGCACAGTCATGCCACCAAGCCTGGATAACTTAAAACATTCTTTTAGAGATGAGATCTCACTATGTTGCCTAGGCTGATTTCAAATCCTGCCCTCAAGCAACCCTTCTGCCTCAGCCTCCCAAAACATTGGGATTACAGGAATGAACCACCACACCTGGCCAGTATTTGCATCTTTTTTTTTTTTTTTTGAGACAAAGCCTTGCTCTGTCATCCAGGCTGGAGTGCAGTGATGTGATCTCAGCTCACTGCAACCTCCGCCTCCCAGGTTCAAGCGATTCTCCTGCCTCAGCCCCCTGAGTAGCTGGGATTACAGGCACGCACCACCACGCCCGGCTAATTTTTGTATTTTCAGTAGAGACGGGGTTTCACCATGTTGGTCAGGCTGGTCTTAACTCCTGACCTTGTGATTTGCCCATCTCGGCCTCCCAAAGTGCTGGGATTACAGGTGTGAGCCACTACGCCTGGCTATTTGCATCTTAATATAGCTCTGAACCCATTATTATTTCTTCCTAATTAAGTACTGTTATTGAAGAAAATGTACATGGGTGGGAGTGACTTGGTGAGTGGGCACTGATCTCAGAAACTAATGCAGAGATGAGAAAGTAGGCCTGGGAAGATTTAACGATGTTTTTGATCTTCTTCATGTATTTGAAGTAAAAGAAAATGTTTCAGCAACAACGGATAGAGATTTCTTTTCACTCTTCTGGCAATAAGCTCCAGAGTCTTCTGGATGTGGTGCCTTCACCTCTGGGCCCAGCAGCATGGATCCTGGGACACAGGGTGCGCAGTCCAGCTTTGCTGAGCTGAGCCAAACTGTTTCTTACACCCCTCCAGGGCTGCTCATTTGGCTGCCTGCCCTGTTTATTTCAGGAGCCCACAGACAGCCTTGAGGATAGCCTCCTTTCTTCCAGACCAGAGTTTATCATAGGCCCTGAAGGGGAGGAGGAGGAGAATCCTGCAAGCAAGCATGGGGAGAACCCGGGCAATCGCACTGAGCCCGCGGAACTTGCAGGTAGGTGGGCTCTGACCGCCGGGGAGTGCACTGTGTGCACAGGGCCTGATGTTCAAATCACTGAGTTCTTGGTTTAATATCAACTTGGGCAAAATCAGACATGGTTTCCTTAGTATAAACTCGTGCAGAGGAACGTTTCCCACCAGATTGTAAAGAGAACAGATCTGTTACAGTTCCCATAGAATCTAGTTCCCTGAGCATCTTTCTGGCAGCGGGCTCCAGTTTTCGGTAAAAACTCATTGCCTCCCTACTTACAATGTGTGGTGTTCTCTGTAGACCAAGCCTGGGTGCTGACAATCTTGACAGCCACTCAATGCATTTGGCCAAAGCAGAGCATTTTTGGCTAGAAGCAATGGGGCCCTGGAGGTTGGGCTGCGCAGGTTGAGCTTGAAGGCTACTTTGGTGGCTCTTAGCAGGCACTGGGGGATGTATTCTTTCTCATTTGCCTCAAGGCTCTTGGGTGGATGCAGTGAGGGCAGCCAGACGGCAGACAGCCTCAGGAATCATACTCTAGCTGCTCTCACATGAGGGCATTTAGGAATTTCAGGATGTCACTCCATGTGGCTCTGGGAAAGCTGGATTTCTAGCTCTGAATGGTGGCACTCTGGGGATTTATGAGATCTGGGCAAATTTGGGCAGCTTTTTAATCTTCCTGCATCCATGATCCAGAAGAGATAGAACAGCTTACTCCTGGGAGCCCACTCCGGTATCGGGAGGCATGGGCTTGACATCATTCCTTCAATGAGCAGCAAATATTATTAGGGGACTGTTTTCTGGGGCTCACTGCAACTGGGGGGTGTCTTATTCACACGAAGGTAACCATATAAAATCTTTGGTCAGAACTAACTGCTTCTCCGTGGATCATATGAATGGTGAATTGTGTATGAATATCATAGCTCACACTATTTCATGTCATAAAACTTGCAATTTGAAGGAACACCCTACGTGATCTGGTTCACTGGTTTTCCATGTGCACTTCTTGGAGCTGTTAATGGTCCGTGTGATTTCCTTTGGAATATCCTCAATTGGGGCGACCCCGGCGGCGGCGGGCAGATGAGAGCAAAATATAAAGACCCAGGCTTCCTACCTTGCTTATTGCTTCTGCCAGATCACTCCGACTTGCTCTCTTTCATGTGTTGGGGTCCTTTTTTTTTTTTTTTTTTTTTTTAGATGGGGTCTTGCTCCTTCATCCAGGCTGGAGGGCAGTAGCTTGATCACAGCTCACTGCAGCCTTGACCTCCCTGGCTCAAGCAATCCTCCCACCTCAGCCTCCTGAGTAGCTGGGACCACAGACACGCTCCACCATGCCCGGCTAATTTTGAAAACTTTTTGTAGAGATGGGGTTTTGCTGTGTTGCTCAGGCTGTTCTCAAACTCCTAGACTCAATTGATCCACCCATCTCAACCTCACGAAGTCCTGGGATTATAGCGTGGGCCACCACATCCGGCCATGTGTTGGAATTCTAAGATTTTCTGTAAACAAAGCAGAAAAGAAGTTTGCAATCTGCTGATCCTGTTTAGCCTTTGCACTTGGCAGATGAGGAAAATAATTCCCAGATGGGTTAAACGACTTGCCCCTGGCCATGTCATTGCTACTATTTATTCACAATTTACACTTCATATTTCACATAATTCCACAGCTGTAATGGAACGTCGGAATCACTGAGAAGCTGAAACACCAACAAAAGCTCCACTCCCCAGCTCCAAGCCTGGGTGTCCCTGGGCTGGGGACCTAGGAATTGGAAACAACTAATTAGTGTCAGGGTTGAGACTGGAACCCAAGTCCTCTAGTTTAATTTAGGATTAATTAACTTGCTTTAGGTGCTGCAGCATCCAGGGCCCAGGCCCGCGTTGTGTTTCTCAGGCATTGATGCCTGAGGAAAGCTGGGACTTCACGCATGATCCAATAGCCTGTACTCTTTCTATGCAAATGTATTTTTTAAACCTAAGCTATTACACAGATCAGTTAACTGCCGCTTTTTTTTATATGTAATATTTTATTGAAACAATTGATAAAATTAAGCAATTTCTTTTCTTTTTTTTTTTTTTTTTTTTTGAGACAGGGTCTCACTCTGTTGCCCAGGCTGGAGTGCAGTGGTGTGATCTTGGCCCACTGCAACCGCTGCCCGCCAGGTTCAAGCGATTCTCCTGTCTCAGTCTCCTAAGTAGCTGGGACTACAGGCACCCGCCACCATGCCTGGCTAATTTTTTTTTTTTTTGTAGAGACAGGGTTTTGCCATGTTGGCCAGGCTGGTCTGGAGCTCCTGACCTCAAGTGATCCACCAGCCTCAGCCTCCCAAAGTGCTAGGATTACCAGCATGAGCCACTGCACCCAGCCAGCAATTTCTTTTCAAATGTTATTCTTTTTCTTGCTGAATTGTTATACAGTCCACTTATTAAAACACATGCTCTATTCTCCCCTGAATGCTCCTCCAGCCTCCTGTGGCAGCTTCAGGAGGAGCTCCTCTTTTCCTGCTCAGGCTCTCTGCTGTCTGCAGGATGCAGTTATAAATTGTCTCTGCGGGGGAGCCCCTCTTTTCTTTCTTCCAAAACCAGGGTTCCCTGCTGTTCAGAGCCTCCCTCCTGCCTCTACTCTGTGGGCCTTCAGGCGGTGACCTGGAGATCTGTCCTAGAATTTGGGGGTGCTCTGTTGACGTGTGTTCAGAGACTTCCCCTCTCTTGTAGTGTGTTTCCTTTTTTCCCATCTTGAGGCCTGGCCCCTATTTCTTAGAGCTGTCAGATATATCCACCACCAAAAATGTATTTAAAACTTTCGTATAAAACAAAACTGTCAGGTACGTATGATAAGCATTTAAAATACATTCAGGTGGAAGATTCCCAATGGACTTTTCAGTATTTAGACTGAGAGAATTTGACTGCCTTGGAGCAATGGTCAAAATTAAGCAATTTCCTTTTTCCTTTTGCCTCTGATCCTAGGGATTGCCAAAACGTTAAAATCACATTCTGCACTAGTTCCTGCATCTGGTTAACTTGTGAATTCTTTTCTCTAGCATGCCTCATTTATAATGTATTGCTGCCCCCACTATGGGGGCAAAAGTTTTAGAGATCCTCACGAGAAGGTGAAAAGCATGAGTAGTTGTTCTCATTTGAACCTGTTCAACTGTTTCAAAATGTGCCCCTTTTTGTGAGAATCCATGGGATAAACCACTTTAGTTGCTAGTATGACTTGAACACCTCTCTTGAATACCTGTATGTCTCCCTTCCAATTAGGAAGGCATGGCTAGCAGGTTCCAGGTCTCTCCAGGGAGCAGCAGAACTAGCAGCACTATGCAGTCCATCATGGATTCAGATGTCTGGGTAGGGGTAGCTCCAGGGCAAAGATATCTGAATACATAATAGACTGTGCAGTGGAAAATGGAAACTGGGAAGCCTCAATTTAAAAGATTTCCAGCACTTGTATCATAGAAGGGATATATGCTAATTTGGAGAGCAAATAAAAATATTTCTGGAACAATTTTTACATACATTCTATGTTGATGTTTTACTCCTCTTGGTTTTTATGATCTTGATAAATTGATGAATGATGGGGGAAAGGAAGAGTTAGCCTAATCTTTGTGTAATTATTTCTTCACAGCAGTAAAGAATGATACCGAAAGAAAATTTTGCTACCAACAGCTTCCAGTAACATTGAGACTAATATATACCATTTTTCAGGTATATTTTCAGATGTCTTTGAATACTTGGCTTGGTAGCATTACTGTTTTGGATAACTTAGTAACCGTGTGGTTCTTTGCATAGGAAATGGCTAAGTTTGAGGAGCCAGATATTCTTTTTAATATGCTCAATTGCCTGAAGATTCTCTGTCTGCATGGAGAGTGTTTATACATTGCCAGAAAAGATCACCCTCAATTTTTAGCCTACATTCAGGACCATATGTTGATTGCAAGGTACGTCTTCCTAATGGTTTATTTTGTTTGTTTATATATTAGGCTTTCGTTGTGAAAATTAAAGTTACATTAAGACTTAACTAGCTTGTTTGGGTTATTTTTCAAGCCAGGACAGCTCGATTGCCTATAGGAGCTACATTTATTTTTCTTTTTTAGTCTAATTTAAAAGTATATTAATACGAAGAATGGTAATTTCCATTTGCCGGACACTGAATAAATAGAAAACTTAAAGTAAAAATTATTTTATGCTTTTCACTTGTTAGATGGCTTAAGAATATAGAAAACATAGAAAAATGTGGCCAGATGCGGTGGCTCACGCCTGTAATCCCAGCACTTTGGGAGGCTGAGGTGGGCGGATCACCAGGTCAGGAGTTTGAGACCAGCCTGACCAACATGGTGAAACCCGTCTCTACTAATAGAAAAATTAGCAGGGTGTGGTTGGGTGTGCCTGTAATCCCAGCTACTTAGGAGGCTGAGGTAGGAGAATTGCTTGAACCTAGAAGGTAGAGGTTGCAGTGAGCCAGGATGGTGCCACTGCACTCCAGCCTGGGTGACAGTGTGAGACTCCATCTCAAAAAAAAAAAAAGAAAAAGAAAAATGCCAAAATATATGTTACTATTTACCTAGTATAATTAAGGCCTTATCTACTTTGTTACTTAAAACAGAACTGCTAATAGATATCTAAATCTCTCCATATGCTATCTCATAAGTTATTTTGTAGAGACATTTTGAAAATTATAATAAAATTGTTACCCTAGATTTACATTGTTTTTTCCTCCTGTAAACCTTAAAATAACTCTTGCAATCTTCCTCGAAGTAAATTAGAAACATTCTTAGTTTATATGTATGAGAATGAGTCGGTAAAAAAGGAAAATATTGGTTCAGGTTAACTTGATGACAAAACCACTTTAAGGCTCTACCTTTCTTTACTCATTTTGTTTATTTATTATTCATTCAACAACATGAGGGCTTACTGTATACATTATTATTCTAGGTACTTAGGGAATTTGCAATCTAGTTTGGAAAGGGGTGAATCCTATATAGAGAAAAGGTGACCGTGCAATTTAGTATTCAAATTGGTCTGCGTTTGAGAGTGAAGAGAGGTGGTCTTCATATAGCCCCAAGAGGATGAGTATAAACTCGACAGTCATGGTTAAACTAAGATTAATGGTCACTCCATGTATATATAAGTCACTGTCACTCCAAAGGAATGTGATAAATGACTGCTTTATACAGCTCAAAGGTGGGAAAAAGCATTTCTGGATGAATAATGAATGATGAAAGACTCTGGAGACAGTACCACTTGAATGGGCGTTGAGATAATGACAGAATTTTTACTGGTAGAGATTTGAGATGGGTGGGGCATATTGTAAAGCATGGGAATGTCAAGAGCAAACAGATGGCAGAGTTGGAAAGAAGAGACCAGAAATGAACAGGGCATACTTGGGGGATACTAAAGCTTTGTTTTTGGTTTGTTTGTTTGTTTTTGCTGGATGGTGTGGATGTAAGGGAGTAATGGAAAATGAGGCTGGAGAAGTAGATGGGGACCCAAGTATGAAAGGCCTTGAAGATAGGGATTTTATTTAATGATGTTTGGAGATCCACGGCAGATCTTAAAATAGAGTCAGAGGTATGCTTTAATAAAATGAGTATGGAGGAAAAAGAGATCTTTAGAAAGCACCCACATTTAAGAGAGTGCTCAGAGCACATTGCAAAGGCTTACTGAATATAAACACATAACACAGAACTTTCTCTTGAAAGTTTTGTTAGAAGAGGAAAGGAGGTCAGGTGCAGTGGCTCATGCCTGTAATCCCAGCACTTTGAGAGGCCGAGGTGGGAGGATCACTTGACGTTGGGAGTTCGAGACCAGCCTGATCAACATGGTGAAACCGTCTCTACTAAAAATACAAAATTAGCCAGTGGTGGTGGCATGTGCCTGTAGTCCCAGCTACTTGGGAGGCTGAGGCAGGAGAATCACTTGAACCCGGGAAGTGGAGGTTGTGGTGAGCTGAGATTGTGCCGTTGCACTCCAACCTGGGCAACAAGAGCGAAACTCTGTCTCAATAATTTAAAAAAAAAAAAAAAAAAAGAGAGAGAGAGAGAGAAAAAAAGGAAACATTAGATACTTAGAGAGAAAAGGGAGTAGACATTAAGGATTTTTAGGATAAAGAAAATCAGTATATATTTATGGTCAGTGGGAAAGGACCAGAGAAAGAAAACAGTGGGTCCAAGTTCTGGAAGGCAGGAGAGTGTGCGATCAGGAACAAAGGGTAGGGTGGAAAACAGGAAGAATACCCTTTCCTTTGAAAGAATATAAATTTTGAAGAAAAGAGAAAGCGTTAAGGGGAGTTTATAACAGGTGGCTTAAGCCCTAAGAATATTAGGTGTTGATATCTTCTCCTGAGAGGGGGATGTTAGACATTGGGTTGGGAACTTCAGGAACATGGAAAAGAGTATGGCAAAGCCCATATGAGGAAAGCAGCAAGAAGTTAACAAGAAATAACCAAAGAATCACCAGCTTTAGGGTTCAACTGAGGTTAGCTAGCACCAGTTTGCAGTGGACCAAGTTAGTAGGGGTTTGGATTTCTTTTCCTCTGGCGTTCAAGGGCCTGGGAGTGGATGAGAGCAAATGGGCAAAGGATTTATTCAGGACTGGGGACTGGTGATATGGTTATGATGGAAGCTCAGAGGGATGAGGATTCTGGAATGATGAAGTAGTTGTCTATGGGATCCAGTCTACGATTGGAGGCAGATGAAGCCGGAAGAATTGATATTTGGGAGAAGAGTATGCAAAAGAGGGCAGAGGTATCTCAGTCAGGATAGGCTGGGGTTGGGGGGAATTTGGGTATTTTCAGCCTTAGAGAGGGGAGGTCAGCATCTCATCCAGCAGAGTAAAGACAGAGGCCACTGAGGATGAGGAGGTGTGAAGGCAATGAGACCAGGGTTTGATCTAGTGATGGCATCCAAAGAGGCCTGTGTGAGGAGCAAGACTGAGCCAGGTGCCAAGCTGACCAAAGGATTGGGAGAGGGTCTTGTGCATCAATGTCATGGGTTTCAAAAAAAAGCAGCTGCTAAGAGGAGACCTGGAGGAAGTCTTGGGAAGCAGGAGTCATTTGGGCCAGTGAAGACTGGAGTCCAGACTCATTGAGAGGATTAGGAGGAAATCTTAAGGCCAGGCACAGTGGCTCATCCCTTTAATTCCAGCAGGTCGGAAAGCAGAGGTGGGAGGATCGCTTGAGGCCAGGAATTTTAGACCAGCCTGGGTAACATAGCAAGACCCCATTTTTACCAAAAAAAAAAAAAAAAAAAAAAAAAAAAAAAAAAAAAAA
>NW_022436960.1:9585057-9777174 GCF_009761245.1 Sapajus apella | reverse complement strand
TAACAAAAAAAAAAAAAAAAAAAAAAAAAAAAAAAAAAAAAAGCCAGGTACGGTAGCATAAGCCTATAGTCCCAGCTACTCAGAGGCTGAGGTGGGAGGATTGTTTGAGTACAGGAGTTTGAGGCTACAGTGAATTATGGTGGCGCCATTACATTCCAAAAAATCGTAAGAAATTGTGTTACCAGAAAAATGTGAGGTTTCAGCTATGTGAGGAAGGGGAAGCTGTGCCAGTTTCCAGGCTGCTGTAACAAATTGCTGTGAACTGAGTGACTGAGTGGCTTAAACTTAATGAAGTTTATTCTCTCCCAATTCTGGGGGTCAGAAGTCTGAAGTCCAGGTGTCAGCAGAGCCGCGCGCCCTGTGACGACTCTAGGGGAGGATCCTTCCTTGTCTGTCTCCTGGATTCTCATGGCTGCTGGCAATTGTTGGAATTTCTTGGCTGGTAGCTGCCTCACTCCAGTCTTTGCCACATGGTCTTCTCTCCTGTGTGCCCCTGAGTGTCCTCGCCTCTCCTTATTAGGGCACTAATCCCTCATTCATATTTAGGACGCACCCTATCCATCAGGAACTCATCTTAACTGATGACATCTAAATAAGGCCCCATCTTGAGGTTCTGAGTGGACATGAATTTTCGGGGAGCACCATGCAGCCCACCATGAGAAAGGTGGAGGATCTACAGAAGTTTCTTCCCAATAAAACAGCCACAGTGGGAGGAGGAAGCTGGGGAAAGAGAAAGGGTAGACATGGCCGACCTGGAGTGGGGAAGAGTAGGAATGACCTGGAGGGAACAGTGTGAATTTCAAGACCATCAGCAGATTTGGACAAAAGGAGTGAAGGAACAGGGTCGAGAGTTAGGCAGATGCTCCATGAACTCAACATGGGAACACTAAATGGGCATTTTTTTCAATTGTGAAAGCAACCCCCCAGAATGTACACATGCCAAATGGACTGTTAGTTCCACGGGACCACCCACTCAGCCTTTGGGGTCCATAGTCCAGACTTTCTCCTTAAAGAGTCAGGTTTTTCTCCTCAAAGTGTTACCCTGACACAAAAACCATGACGGATAATGGAAGGACCTGTGGAAAAGATGCTCTGCTTCTTTCCAAACAAGCCTGCCTTAGAGAGCTGGGAAAGCTGTAGGGGGCTGGCCGAATCCGTGGTTTTGTCGTGGAAATGGGTTTCTAGCAGGGCTATATGGCTGGCCTTCTTCAGCTAAATTGGAAGTCCATGAAGGCAGAAATGATGTCTTCTTTTTCCTTTGCATTATTCCTAGGGCCTGTTGTTGTGCCCTGGAAGCATCATCATCCTTGTCACCATGATGGTGATAGCAGCTTGAGGTTTCTGAATACCTGCTATGTGCCACACTCTCTGCACATCTCGTTTAATACAGCCCACACTGGGAGGACATGAAGCTTTAGAGATGCTATGCACATGGTTACATAGCTCATTATGGCAGGGTTGGGATGAGATCTCTATTTGTGTAGTTTCCACTATTCAGATTAAGCATATGGTGTTTGAAAATCACTCCTGTTCTTTCTATAGCTCTGGTAGGTCTTCTGAAAAACAGCCGACTGGAGTGGCTCATACCTCCATATGCTCTCTGTAAAATGGAGAAGGCATGTATCCCTCTTCCCTTCTCTTACCAGTGCAGCATGAGCTTTTTAAAGACACAAATATAGGTGACCCTTGAACAATAGGAGGTGCAAATGCTGATCCCTGTGCAGTTGAAAATTCATGTTAACTTTTCTCTTCCCAAAAACTTAACCTTTAATAGCTTACTGTTGACCAGAAGCCTTATGATGATAACACAAAGAGCTGATTACCACATATTGTGTATGTTTTATGCATTACCTATTGTATTCTTACAATAAAGTAAGTCAGAGAAAAGAAAATGTTATTAAGAAAATAATAAGGAAAATGCATTTACAGTACCATACTGTATTTATCAATTCCATAAGTTTATGCCATCTGTTTACAAGATGAATTGTCTGTTTGAAATGGTGAGCAGCTGCAGACCTCAAGCGATGGTACATATCAAGCAATTCAACTTTTCCTAGTAATGTCATGACTTTTCTCTGCTTCCTGGGAACACTTCCAGCCTCACTAGTGGCACTTCGTATGGGACCCATGGTGCTATTCAAGGTTTATGGTATTGCACTAAACATGATGAAAAAGACACAAGAACTGTGAAGGATCACTTTTTACTGTGATTTGCAATTTACTGGAGAGAGGAACTGCTCACACAGAGAGACAACGCTTGAGCTCACCCGAATAGCAACAGGAGGTGGCTACAAAATTATTACCATAGTATAGGGTGTACCGCAATTGGTTTTATTCAGTTAGGATTTAATACTGCGTCTTTACATTTGCTTAACATTTCTCTCCACTGTGAATGATGCTATATATGGTCTGTATGTGTTTGTGTGTGTAAGTTTTGGTAAATTTTAACTTTTTATAATAGATTCATGTATAATTTATGGTAATAAATGTTAGACTAGTAAGTACGTATAATTTATATAACTTTCCTTAAATTTTTTCACTATTTTGAGGCTACATGGTACATCTGTGAGGTTTTTTTTAAATTGTAGCAACTCTCCTAAAAAAATTCAATATATTTATTGCAAAAAGTCCATGTGCCGGGCGCGGTGGCTCACGCCTGTAATCCCAGCACTTTGGGAGGCCGAGGCGGGTGGATCACGAGGTCAAGAGATCGAGACCATCCTGTTCAACACGGTGAAACCCCGTCTATACTAAAACTACAAAAAATTAGCTGGGCATGGTGGCGCGTGCCTGTAATCCCAGCTACTCAGGAGGCTGAGGCAGGAGAATTGCCTGAACCCAGGAGGCGGAGGTTGAGGTGAGCCGAGATCGCGCCATTGCACTCCAGCCTCAGTAACAAGAGCGAAACTCCGTCTCAAAAAACAAAACAAACAAACAAAAAAAAAAAAAAGAAAGAAAAAAGTCCATGTATAAGTGGACCTGCACAGTTTAACCTGTGTTGTTCAAGGGTCAACTGTAGTTTTGATTCTGATATTGACTCTGGAGTCAAAAAGAAAACAAAATAAAATGGCAACATAAACAACCAAAAGGCATACTTTAAACAACTGGAAAAAAATGTAAACAATAATGTATTCTTACTAAAATAGATTCAATTCAGAATTATTCTGGTAGAACTTGATAGGGACTTAGCTGAAACTTGCTGAGGTGCAAGATGTTATCAGAGATCTCTTTCTCTGTCTTTTCCTCCTCCCCTTTTTCATTCCCTCCCTGTCTCTTAGCCCTGTTCTGGCTTGGCTTTTTTTTTTTTTTCTTTTTTGAGATGGAGTTTTCCTCTTGTTGCCCAGGCTGGAGTGCAATGGCACAATCTCAGCTCACCGCAACCTCTGCCTCCCATGTTTGAGCGATTCTCCTGCCTCTGCCTCCTGAGTAGCTGGGATTACAGGCATGCGCCATCACACCTGGCTAATTTTTTGTACTTTTATTAGAGACGGGGTTTCTCCAATTGGTCAGACTGGTCTTGAACTGCCGACCTCAAATGATCCACCCACCTCAGCCTCCCAAAGTGCTGGGATTATGGGCGTGAGCTACCGCGCCCAGCCTTGCTTCTGAAATGGAACTAAGTGTTGGCTTCTCTGTTAAGTGCAGGCTGCACCTGTGAGATGGGAAGGAGTTTCATTGGAAGCTGCAGGCTGACATTGCCCTTCGTTCCTGATTTCAGGAGAGAGAGCCTCTGTCTGCCAGGGTGCATATCAGTCCCTGAAATAAGAGTTCTGTAATTTCCATGCTTGGGTCATACGCCTACTCCTAGCTAATTATTTTATTCAGGTTGTTGAAGTTCTGTGGTCAGCCTGTGTTTTGTGTTCCCCCTTATGAAAAAGAAGGTTGGGGAGCTTGACTGATGACCGGTATGTTCTTGGAGAGGCTGTTATTAAGAGTAAAAGAGTTGTTCTTTGACATCAGAAGAGGCTGGGCAGGCCAAATCAACCGAACTTTCCAGGTGTTCACTGTAAGAACATTTTTAAAAATCACGTATTTCTCCATCATCCTAACGTAACTAATTTTGACTTTGTACATCACTGAAGCCATTGTTCCTTTATATCGCTGAATTTACATTATGCAGATTTTTAAGTTATAAAATGTAATGTTAAGTGAAAGTGTTTTTCCTCTAGTGTCACACTAAGAGGACAGAGCATAGGTGATGTTTATCAGAGGATTATCCTCTTGTGGATGAGTGAAAACCAAAAGGACCCCTACCACTGCCTAGTAACTACACTTGCTGTAAATTAAGAGGACAGGGTCTTTTTCTGGAAAGATTGTGTTGACTGTCACCACTTCACTTCTCCTTGATTCCCTAGCCTGTGGAGGGTCGTCAAATCGGAGTTCTCTCAGCTGTCTTCACTGGCGGTCCCTCTTCTCCTCCATGCCTTGTCACTTCCTCATGGTGCTGACATCTTCTGGACAATCATAAACGGCAACTTCAACAGCAAAGACTGGAAGATGAGGTTTGAAGCAGGTACCTCTGTGTTAGCTTAAAATTCATTCTGGGTCACACGGTACACAGGTGTCTAGTCACAGGATCTATTTTGGCACCTCCTTTCTCGTCTCTTCTTTTTAAAAGACATTCTCCTGCTTGTTGGTGTCCCTTGGGGGTTCTGCTTTGGGCTTCCTCTCTAAAATAACAGCATTTTGCAGAGTGGTCCTTCGGGGAGGGAGGTCCTGTCCAGTTTTGCGTAGGACAGACCCAGCTTATGCCTATTACTCAAGTGTAACAATTAACTGCACCCATGTTTACTCCCAAACAGGTACTGGCTTGGATGCAGTCAACCTGTTAGTTTACTTGTATCAGAGTTATGGGGAATGTTTGTTAAAATGCACATTATTAGGCTATATCCTAGACCTACTGAATGAAAATCTCAGTGGGAGGTGGGGGTGACGCCAGAAACTGAGATTTTTTTTTTTTTTTTTTTTGAGAAAGAGTCGTGCTTTGTTGCCCAGGCTGGAGTGCAGTTGCACAGTCTCAGCTCACTGCAACCTCAGCCTCCTGAGTTCAAGTGATTCTCGTGCCTCAGCCTCCCGAGTAGCTGGGACTACAGGTGCATACTACTATGGCAGGCTAATTTTTGTATTTTTTAGTAGAGACAAGGTTTCACCATGTTTGTCAGGCCAACTCCTGACCTGAGGTGATCTACTCATCTTGGTCTCCCAAAGCGTTGGGATTATGGGCATGAGCCACTGTGCTGGGCCAGAAATTGAGATTTTTAATAAGAGGTTTGAGAATCTCTGCTGATACCCTTGCCACTGAAGGATCAGGGACCAAGTCTGGTACAGCTTGAGTATAATTTCCTAGTAAATAGAACGGCAAATGCTCAGAGTAATGTGGTAAGGAAGGAACCTAGAAGGGTCCTGTTAGCCTCATGTCTGCTGGCCCACTGTCACCCCAATCTGCTAGTAGTTCCATTCTTGGGGTGGCAGGTGGGGTCAGCATGCATAGTGCAGCTTCTCAGAACAAAATGGAAGTTCCATTAGTGAGGTAACTATTATACCTTTAGTCCAGTTCCTTAATATGTGGCCACTTCAAAATGTTCTTGTTTTTTTAATGCCCACAGGAGTCTCAGGGGTTAGATTATTTATATGATAGCACATCATGTTGTAGGGGTTAGGATTGATCTTCTGAATCATGGCTTTGGTTATGTTACTTTTCTTTCTTGTTTAGTTTAGTGTTTTTTTTTTTTTTTTTTTTTTTGAGTTGAAGTCTTGCTCAGCTGCCCAGGCTGGAATGCAGTGGCACAATCTCAGCTCACTGCAATCTCTGCCTTCTAGGTTCAGGCGATTCTCTTGCTTCAGCCTCCAGAGCAGCTGGGACTACAGGCGCGCGCCACCACACCTGGCTAATTGTTGTATTTTTAGTAGAGATGGGGTTTCGTCATGTTGGCCAGGCTGGTCTTGAACTCCTGACCTCAGATGATTCGCCTGCCTCAACCTTCTAAAGTGCTGAGATTACAGACATGAGCCACCGCACCTGGCCAAGGTCATGTTACTTTTCTACTCAAGAAATTTTAATGGGTTTTTCTCAATGCCTAGAGAATAAAATTCAGACTCCTTAAACTTCCATTCAAATAGTCTGACTGCAAGTGCAGACAGCCGCAATTCCTACTCTTCTTTCTACACACACCGTGGCTGTGTTCTCACTGCTTCCTGCCTCCCCTCATCCATGCGCGGGCCATTCTGGGCTCTCCACCTTTCATCCTCTTTCCTTTAGGGCCCTACACAAATACCACCTCCACTTAATCCACCTTCAGATGCCACCATTGAGGTTCACCTGCTAGGTCCCTGCTGTGGAGAGTAGTTTCTGTATCTGCTGATCTCCCATAGCATTTTATTTATATCACACTAGAGGCATTTCCAACTTTTTAAAAGTTACATTTCAGTTATAGTTGTACAGGTCATCTATTTTAGTCAATTTAACTTTGAAGTCAAGAGTTATGAATGATTCATCTTTCCACTTCTATCTCCTCCCAAGTGCCTAAGATAGTTTCTTAGTGGTATACTTATGTGTGCTTAATATATATATTTTAAAATAAGTGAATAAGTGAATGTATTGAATAAATTAGATATATGCTAGGTACTATGGGAACAATAGAAAGAAGTACAAGAGCAGAGTGCTCTCGTCAGGAGGCTTCCAGTTTAATTGATGAGACCAAACATAAGCATGTAAGAGGTTGACAAGTTATAAAAGGCATAAATATAATCAAGACCACAAAAGAAAATATTTCATATAATGAGCACGTACTGTGTTCATAGATAGCTCATATTCTTAGCACACAAATGGTATATGTAAATTAATGATATGCAAATGAGCAGTATTTTTACAGGCGTTCATAGGATGGAAAGGTCACTCTAAGAGATCAGAGAAGACTTTACAAAACGGAATTTCAGAGAGATTGTCTAAGGATGGTAGAATGTCAATAGGAAGAATATCGTAGGCCAGTTGTGGTGGCTCATGCCTTTAATACCAGCACTTTGGGACACCAAGGTGGGCAGATCACTTGAGGTCAGGAGTTTGAGACAAGCCTGGCCAACATGGTGAAACACTGTCTCTACTAAAAATACTAAAGTTAGCTGGGCACGGTGGTGCCTGTCTGTAGTTCCAGCTACTCGGAAGGCTGAGGCATGAGAATTGCTTGAACCCGGGAGGTGGAGGTTATAATGAGCTGAAATCATGCCACTGCACTTCAGCCTGGGCAACAGAGTGAGACTCTGTCTCAAAAAACAAAACAAACAAAAGCATATTCTAGGCTGCTGGAACAGCTTAAGCAAAATATTGAAACGTCTTAATTGGCACTGCACTATATTGCTTTACTAGTATTGTAACTTTTTTTGTTGTTTTTTTGAGACGAGTCTTGCTTTGTGCCCAGGCTGGAGTGCAGTGGCACGATCTCGGCTCACTGCAACCTCTGCCTCCCAGGTTCAAGCGATTTTCCTGCCTCACCCTCCCGGGTAGCTGGGATTACAGGTGCGTGCCACCACACCCTGCTAATTTTTGTATTTTTAGTAGAGAGGGGGTTTCCCCATGTTGGCCAGGCTGGTCTCAATCTCTTGACCCGTGATCTGCTTGCCTTGGCCTCCCAAAATATTGGGATTACAGGTGTGAGCTACCACGCCTGGCCGCTATTGTAATTTTTTATAAAGCCATGCTTTAAGAGTGGCTGGAATTGTTCCACATTCATTTGCAGAGTAATTAGAAATCTATCAATTAAGGGTATATTTACAGCATGGAAGAAACACCTGGCTTCTATAGCCCCAGGAAATGTCGATTTGGTCTGCCATTTCACATCATGACCTACTAAGAGTAGAGTAGGGGACCAGAACCCAGAGCTAGGAATGGTGGGCACCATTGACAGAGAGATGACTCTCTCTGTCATCTGCAGAGCTTCAATGGAATGGCCACAGTTAGGAACATAGAGGCATTTTCGAATCGTCTGAAATATAGCTGAAAGGTAAACAAATATGAAAAAACTATAAACGACAACCCAGAATTAGATCAAGTCTGCATGGGAAAAAAAAAAGTTCTGCACTGAGTAGAAGCAGTGCTGCACAGATGAAATGTAACACTAGAGATGGTGGCATTAGACTTGCCTGTTGGCATTTAAAATAAACCATGTGGGAGACCCAGAGTTAACTTTTTCTCTGTGAGTTCAGTTATCAGACTGGCTAAATAAATATGTGTGCATGTGCGTGTCTGTGTGTGTATTTATATATTTTGCCTTCTCTTTTACATTGCAGTGGAAAAAGTGGCTGTGATTTGTAGATTTCTGGATATTCACTCAGTGACCAAAAACCACCTGCTGAAGTACTCCCTGGCACATGCCTTCTGCTGCTTCCTGACAGCGGTGGAGGATGTCAACCCCGCAGTGGCTACCAGAGCTGGTCTCCTGCTTGACACCATAAAGAGGCCAGCGTTGCAGGTGACATGTGATGTGTGTTATCTGCTCCGAAGGTGGTCTGTGTCAGCACTACTAAATCGTTGCATTGTCACACATCTTTGTTTGACCTGCTATGACAAAATACCATAAACCGGGTAGTTCATAAACAACAGAAATTTATTTTGCAGGTTGTCTGATGAGGGTCTGCTGTCTAGTTCATAGATGGGGCCTTTGCTGTGTCTAGGGCCTCTTTCATAAGGGCACTAGTCCCATTCATTAGGGCCCTGCCCACATGGCCTAATCATTTCTCAAAGCCCCACCTCCTAATACTGTCACATTGGTGATTTAGTTTCAAAATAGGAATTTGGAGGTGAGGGCCTTGCACACATTTTCAGACCATAGCATCACATATAATATTGATGATGATGATGATGGAGATTTTTTCATTGGAAGATATGTACCAGAACCACATCTTGCTAAAAGACTCCTTGTTGTTATTTGTTGATACCATTTTTTTTAAAGAGAGAGTCTTACTCTGTTGCCCAGGCTGATCATAATTCCCTGCAGCCTGAAATTCTTGGGCTCAAGTGATCCTCCTTCCTCAGCCTCCTGACTAGCTAGGACTACAGGTATGCATCACCATACATACCTAATTTTTGACTTATTTTTTTGTAAAGACAGGGTCCTGCTATATTACCCAGGCTGGTCTTGAACTCCTGGCCTCAAGCAATCCTCCAACTTAGGCGTCCCAGAATGCTGGGATTATAGGCATTAGCTGTAGTGCCTGGCCCATTTGTTGATACTTTATTTTCAGTCTTTGTTTATATGCTGATATAACTTTGGACAAGTGTAATTATTACATAACTTGTGTGTGTGTGTGTGTGTGTGTGTGTGTGTGTGCATGCGTGCATGTGGGGATGTCTGTGTGTGGCAAATTTTAATACTAGGTTGGTTTATCTTATACCACTTAGCTAGCTCCTGGGCTAGAGGCCCCTGTTGTTAGAGGCTAGATGCTAAGAGAAATCAGATAAATTATAGTTTTTTGTATAGTTTTGTTTTGAGTTGGAGCCTCACTTTTTCTCCTAGGCTGGAGTGCAGTGGTGCAATCTCAGCTCACTGCAACCTCTGCCTCCCGGGTTAAAGTGATTCTCGTGCCTTAGCCTCCTGAATAGCTGAGACTACAGGCTTACACCACCATGCCTGCCTAATTTTTGTTTTTAGTAGAGATGGGGTTTTGCTGGGTTTTGCTATGTTGGCCATGCTTGTCTCGAACTCCTGGCCTCAAATGATTCACCTGCTTCGGCCACCCAAAGTGCTGGGATTATAGGCCTGAGCCACTGCACCTGATCTGAATTATGGTTTTAATTAAAGTAAAACATAAGAAGATAAATATGCTATCAAAACAAAACATCACAAAATAAAGCCAAAGAGACAAGAAATATGAGACCTGGAGAGAGTTGTATATTCATTTTGTTTGGAACCTTTATTTTTTAGCAGAGATACCAAGTCTCAGAGAGATAATTATGTGACTTATCAAAGGACACAAAGTGATTTAGTGACAAAATTAAGACTAGAAACTCCAAAGTTCTGATCTACTATTTCTCCATGTTGCACCTGATTTATTATTTTTTTGTTATTATTAAACTAACAATAGAAAGAGCTAACATTCCTCAGATAGCTACTGTGTTTCCAGGGCAGGTGTGTTGAAAGTGTGCTGTTATGCATTATCTCATTTAATCCTCGTAGTAACCTTTTGCGGGTTCTCTTTTTACAGGTAGAGATGCTGAGAGTTAGAAAGGTTAAGACACCTTTTCAGAGTCACATAGCTAGTAAGCAGCAGAGAAAATTCAGGAATGATTCATAATAAGTCCACATTCTTAACTCTGTGTGTGTGTGTGTGTGTGTGTGTGTGTGTGTGTGTGTACACTGTCTCCGAATCCAGTGTAAGCCTCTTCCTGCATTTTAAGCCCAAGAAGCAAGGGCAAGCTTGCACGAACTGAAAGATTGAAGGGCTATGCTGCCTGTGGCATATTCTTTTTCGTGTGTGTGTAAAATCTCCAGTTGTCTTCTGAATAATTATTCTCTGTTGATCTTACCAAGTACTTCTATGTCCTACCCCTTGCTTAGGGCCTGGAACATAGGAGGCACTCATTAGATGACAGCTGAATTAATGAATGGGATGGTTGGATGAATTGCAATTTTTAAGTCTCATTCAGTTAAAAAGAGGGGGAATGGTAAACTCAGACACTAGAGGAACAGGTTCTCAATCCATTCCAACTTTGATTAACATTCTATGTTCCACTCATATTCCAAGAAGACCAGGTGACTTTGCTTTTTTCAAATCATGAAATTTTGGATTAAAGCAGATTTCTAGACCATTTTTTTTTGTATATTCTAAAATGTAGCTTTGAAAATATGCTCCTCTTAATGAAAACTACAGACCTTAAAACCAGATGTGGCCAGGCATGGTGGCTTACACCTGTAATCCCAGCACTTTGGGAAGCTGAGGCAGGCGGATCATGAGGTCAGGAGATGAAGATGATCTGGCTAACATGGTGAAACTCTGTCTCTACTAAAAATGCAAAAAATTAGCCAAGCGTGGTGGCACACACCTGTAGTCCCAGCTACTCGGGAGGCTGAGGCAGGAAAATCACTTGGACCCAGGAGGCAGACTTTGCAGTGAGCTGAGATCGTGCCATTGCACTCCAGCCTGGGTGACAGAGCAAGACTCCGTCTCAACCCCCTCCCCTGCAAAACAAAAGAACAACAACAAAAAAACCAGATGCATTTGACTTGAGAGTATTTGGATTAAGTGATTATTATTCAATGCATTAGAAAATAAATAGCATGCATTTAGTTCAGATTTCTGATTCCAAATTCAAGAGATATTCCACAGTGAAGAGAAATTCCTCTTCTACATTTTTCTTTTCTTTTTTTTTTTTGAGATGGAGTCTTGCTCTGTAGCCCAGGCTGGAGTGCAGTGACATGATCTTGGCTCACTGCAGCCTCCGCCTCCCAGGTCCTGGTTCAAGCAATTCTCCTACCTCAGCCTCCCAAGTAGCTGGGATTACGGGCATGAGCCACCATGCCCAGCTAATTTTTATATTTTTTAGTAGAGACAGGGTTTCACCATGTTGGCTAGTCTGGTCTTGAACTCCTGACCTTGTGATCCACCCACCTCGGCCTCCCAAAGTGCTGGGATTACAGGCATGAACAACTGTGCCCGAACCCCTCTTCTACATTTTTCTTTACTACCAAAACTTTCAATCAAAAAAGATTCCAGTGGGATCATTCTACATTATAAGTTTGAATTGAGTAAGCTGACTTGTTTAATTGACTTTGCTTAGTATATTGGCTTTAAAGTAACTTAGATGTTTATATCTGACTTTTTTTTTTTAATCTCCTTTTCCCCAGGGTCTGTGTCTTTGTCTTGACTTCCAGTTTGATACTGTGGTTAAAGACAGACCCACAATTCTGAGCAAGCTTTTACTCTTGCATTTTCTTAAGCAGGATATTCCTGCTTTGAGTTGGGAGTTCTTTGTCAATAGATTTGAGACGCTTTCTTTGGAAGCCCAGCTACATTTGGATTGTAACAAGGAATTTCCTTTTCCTACAAGTAAGTAAAATGAAAACCGTCACAGTTTCCATTGTGCTTGCTTAGACAAAGAGCAGATATTGGCATGCCATTTAATTCCTCTACAGAGGATGCCTTGACCTCATGCACTCAATTCATTAAATGCTTATTGAATAGCTACTGTAGTAACCTGTAGATTTAAGTGTATCCTGCCATTCCAAAGTCAAAATTCTCATTTCCTTGACCTATGATAAATATATGACCCTGTGTTCCCTAAACATGATTCGATCATTATGTTTATAATGTTTGTGAGGAATTTTGGGAAGCATATTTGTACCTTGCAAACTCACTCTTGCTGCTTTCTAAATTTCAATAGTTTTTGGAACATAGGTGGCTTTTGGTTACATGGATAAGTTCTTTACTGGTAATTTCTGAGATTTTGGTGTACCCATCACCTGAGCATTATACTTTGTACCCAGTGTGTAGTCTTTTAGCCCTCACCTCCTCCCACCCTACCCCCCAAATCCCCAAATTCCATTCTGTCATTTTTATGCCTTTGCATCCTCATAGCTTAGCTCCCACTTATAAGTGAGAACATATGATACTTGGTTTTCCATTTCTGCATTATTTCACTTAGAATTATAGTCTCCAGCTCCATCCAGATTGCTGTGAATGCCATTATTTCATTCTTTTAAATGGCCAAGCAGTATTCCACAGTGTGTGTGTATATATACCAGTGCCATGCTGTTTTGGTAACTATAGCCTTGTAGTATAGTTTGAACTCCAGTTTTAATATGATGCCTCCAGATTAGTTCTTTTTGTTCAGTCTTGCTTTGGCTATGTAGGCTCTTTTTTTGGTTCCATATGAATTTTCTTGTTTTTCTAGCTCTGTGAATAATAATGATGATACTTTGATGGGAATTGCATTGAATCTGTTGCCCAGGCAGGTGTGTAGTGGTGTCATTATAGCTCACTGCAGCCTCCAACTCCTGGGCTTAAACAGTCCTCCCAGCTAATCTTCCTGAGTAGCTGGGACTATGGGTGTGAGCCACTATACCTGGCTAATTTTTCTTTTTTTGTAGAGATGGGGGTCTTACTATATTGCCCAGGCTGGTCTTAAACTCCTGGCCTCAAGGCCTCCCAAAATGCTGGGATTACAGGCATGAGCTACTACACCTGGCCTCTTGCTTAGTTATAAATCAGTTACCTACAGCTCTGAATAGGTGGAGAAAAGACTTTCATCACTCAACTATCCAATGATAACCAAAATTAGATAATTTAATTTTGTGGTCTAGGCAGAAAAAAAAAATCATGATAGGCAATAGTCATTTTTTTTATGTAAGACTCATCATAAAGGGAGATATATAGCCATGAAAAACGTATTTTAATATTGAAAGTCTACACAGATGGATTGTTATAGACTAGGTGGATTACATAGCCAGTAAAGGAGAGTGATAGTCTCTTTAATTCCTTTTGCAAAGCCATCACTGCTGTGAGAACCAACGTTGCTAACCTCAGCGATGCAGCCTTGTGGAAGATCAAGAGAGCTCGCTTTGCAAGAAACCGCCAGAAGAGTGTACGTTCCCTGAGGGACAGCGTGAAAGGGCCAGTGGAATCCAAGAGGGCACTCTCCCTCCCTGAGACCCTGACCTCCAAAATTCGTTGAGTATCTTCTTCCATCCTCCCACTAAATCTGTTTAATGTCTTTCTGAGGCTGACTTGTCTTGTTGAATGTTCACAGAAAGTATAGCATGTTTAACAAACTGAGTTTGTTCAATAAGTTTGACTTTCAGATTCCCTAGAGAATCACCCCAGGGGCATAAATGTCTAGGGTTGCTTTTACTAGTTTGCTGGGATAGCAAAGCCCTGATCCAGTAGTAGAGGTTTTTGAAATGTAAAAGGCAGCAAATGCATTGATGCTTGGCATCCAATTTAGAAGAAACATTTATTCCTAAACCCTAGAACACCAAAGTTTGCACCACCAATCTTATATCCTAAGAGCTTTCTGAATAAGACTTAGACAGCAAGGCCTATGGCGACTAAAGAGGGAGAGCTGAAATTTGGAATGCATTTTATAATGTTTGGGAGAAGCGGCCACACAAGCCCCCTCCCCAGAAAAACCAATAATAATGGTTGCTTTTGAAATAGAGAAATCAAGCTGAGAAGTTGAATTTCTGTGCATCTTCACCAGATAATTTATAAATAAAAATAAGCTTCATTGCCAATTTTTTTTAAAAGACCATATACACGTATTCTATAAAAGGTCTTTCTTTATATTACAGTTTTAAAGGGAATAAAATTTTCCTTAAATTACCAAATGACTAGATAAACTCTAATGATTAGTAATGACTCATGAAGGACAAATAATTAAAAATTCGTCACTAAATCACCATACTAGTGAATGAGTATGTTTAAATATATTACTAACTTGTAAAATTTATTAAATGATTTAATCTTTAAATAATCACTGTGAAGTTAATAAAATGATGCCCCAAAACGTATTTCTTATCCTGTCAGAAGTTGAAAGGTTTGTTTTTCACTGGCATTCATTAGAAGACAGCCTTATAGAACATAACCATTTTTAATCATAAATATGATTTGATTTTATTCATTACATTTTCTCTATTTTATGACAAGCTATGGAAATGTGTTCTTTTAAACTTTGGAAGAGTTAAATATGAATGAAATCCCTTTAAGTAGTCAATAACCCAGTTTTTCAGGGAGCAAAGATAATCATAGGTGGTCATTTAAGAATAATCAGTGATAGTGCTAGGCCCTGGGTGAAACTGTTTAAATCCTAGAAACCAATACCTAGATTAAAAAAAGAAAAAATTTTATATGAGTTTCCCAGCTCTATTTATAGCTTAATTGATCAGTTTGGAATGTAAAGTTTATTTTTTGTTATTTCTTGTTCATTAATTCACATGACAGTTTTGAAGATGAAGTAACATTGAAGGATATTCTTACAATTCAAATAAAAACTGCAAAACTTTTGTTTGCATAAACAACTTTTATGTGATGTTAATTACAAATGGAAAAATGAAACCTGCCCCTACTATCCAATATGGTTAGCACTGAGTATATTTTCTAGGCTCCAGTTGTCTGTAATGCTTATTTAAATAGAGTTGTTGTTGATTTTTAAGCTATGAGGTTGACCAGGCATGAGCAGTCTGCTCCAGCTCTCGGTGGGACACCTGAACAGACGCCAGGTGGGTACTTCTGACGTTGAAGGGCCGTGTGCAAGTGTCTATCACAGGTGGACAAGGTAGAGAATGCAGTGTCTCTAACTGGACCAGAGTGATATACTTAGAATTTGCAAGCTCAAAAGGGTCGTACCCCAGATGTTCAAGTGTTTAAGCACCTGATATGGCAATTCTTTCCATTTTGATACTAACAGATGGCTTTTGATCCCATTAACTTTTGGTCCAGTAAGAAGCATCCTATCACCTGAGTATGCACCTTTCCCCAGAGAGCCAGTATGACTAGAGCTATACATAGTATTTATATTTGTATGTGTCTTTACACATAGAAATATTTTGTTCATATAATCTGCTATAGGAAAACCATACATTTCATTTACATTTTAAAAGGTTATACATTTGAACCACCATCATCTGCTCATCCCCTTAGCCATTCCTGATTCTTTGCAACTCTACATGCATTTCTGTTTCTCAGAGAAAGGAGAATTTCCACTATTTGGAGGGCCGTAGGATCATATTCAGCATGATACAGTTTAATGATCATTTGATGTTCCGTGATATATTACAATTTAACATGAAGTAGCCTAAGAGTTGAAAGGGCATTGGCAAGGAGATTCCACATGAATGGTGCTGGAACTCACTGGGAAGATTGTGAAGGTTCTCAATACCTTCTCATTAGTTAGAAACAAACTTGGTAACTACCACCCATGTTATAGAACATTTGAGTTTTCATCTAAGACTACTGGTTTTAAGATAAACTTTCAGGATGGTACAGACAGTCTCAGAAGGAACATTTATCATGTGTATTTTTATTATAAAAAGGACATTTGAAAGAAAGGGAGTCAGGAGTGGGAGAGGAGAGAGAAAATCCCGGAGATCATGCATGCAGACAGCAGAGGGTGGCCAAAATGTCCTTTCTCTTTGAAAATTGATGAGAAAAAAAGAATAGCAAACATTTGGTAGAGTCCCTCTACCTTGCCTTACACATCACTTGTGTACTCTACTGTGCTGTTCCTTTTTCAAAAAAAGAATACAAATAAGAACTCCTGATTCAAAGATTCATTAGAAATATGAAATTCATGCAGTTCCCCTTCAGTGGGGAATTTTTGAGTTTGTACTTAGGCGGTTTCATAAATTTATTTTACTCTAGCTTGCCTCTTTGTCTTAAGGCTTAGCTGAAAAGCTAGCCTTTCATAATAATTATCCACTTTAACAGTCCAACTCAGAGTCTCCTCACATCTCTGTAGGAAAACACATACATGTGTTTCTCGAGTTAAAAAATGCCTTCAGGCATCTAATTATTCCACCAAAAGTGGCCAGATGGAAAAGAGGCAGATAACAGCATTGTTTAGATTAAATATGAGGCTGAAACTTCAGGAAAGATAATTTACATGACACCATCATAAGCAAAACTTGCTTAGATATGGAAATAGCTGGCTCAGCTTATAAGGCAGTTTCAAACTACTATAGGGTTCCATTTTTACTAGACCCTGACTGTTTCTAACTTGGAAGCAAGGACATGCCAGAATTATCATAAGATCGTGCAGAATGGTTTAAGACAGTCATTAAATGGAAACGGAAGAATTTGCTACGTAACTAACATACTTTTGTTTGGTCCAAGTAATGAATGCCTCTGTGCAGACCTCTTATTGATGAGGCTTGAAATAAAGCAGATGCCCCTTTATATAATAAGACTTATATTAAATTGCTGTGTAGGTTGAAATTTTTGGCATTGGATTTACAATTTGTGATTCTCTGATCTTAGCCTTTACATGGTACTCACAGCAAATGGAATAGAAAATTCTGTTTTCTATAAAAGGTATACTCTGCAAGGTTTGTAGAGAGTCGTATTCCTTTGTGACTTTTATGAGTCAAATCAAAGTCTTTGTGCATAGAAATAAAATTCATAGAATCTTATAGCTGAAACCTTAGCAATGTGTTAACAGTCTCATTTTATAGAGGAAGAAGCTGAGATTCTCACAAAAGAACAAGCTTGTTGGTGACAAGCCCAGAGGTCCTGAGCTCTGTAACAAGGCATGTAACTGCCAGTAGGAATTCAGCACCTTCATTTCATCCTAATTGATGAGATACACAATCTTTTTAATTGCTAATCTACAATTTGTATGATTAGACATAAGGACTACTTTCACTGGTGCTGTAAGAACCAGGAATTTTTTTGTCTTCATGTATTTAGAACACTGATGAAGATTGATTGAATAGAATGTAGCAGTTGTTATATTACATAAGCACAATACTGAACTAATGGTATCAATCCCATGTGAACATAGGGTGCTTAATTATATCATGTTCCTCTTTGCCTGAAATGCATAATTAAACAATAATAGGTATATAATAATGATAATCCTTCATATATATATATATACATATATATATAGTACCATAGTACCTCTTTACTTACAGGAAAACTGATGTAGTGAGGGATTAAGCAATTCTGCTTAGATGATTTCTTAAGGTCATGTATGACTAACTAGTTAGGAACAGAACTGATGCTGGCATCCAAGGGACTTGACTTGCTTTCTTTGCACTACAACTACCTCTTGATTAACTGGTCTTAGGGCATTTCTGCCCTGTGGGACATGAGGACACCAATCTGGTTATGGAGTTGGCTGGACTTTTCAGGCCTGCTATGGAACTTAAGACCATGAGTGTCCAGACCAAAGGACCTTCCCAGTTAGGACCCTAGATTGGCCCAGAGCTATCCCCATCCCTCATGGGACTTGCATACTCCAAGTTCTGCTTCAGCCTGCAGGGAAACCTGGAGGTCTCTTGGCCTGCGTTTGTATCCGTAAGAGAAGGTGCCCAGTACTAGTTAGGACCAATAAAACACTCTTGCTTTGACTTTTCCTGTCTCCTTATTGTCCCAGCCTAGAATTCCAAATAACTTTTCTCTGAGCACTTTCTTTCTTTCTACAGATGGTTTACAATTCACTTCTTCACTAACTTGCAAAATGCCAATTGACCATTAAGATCCATTAAGTCAGAGTACAGTTGTTTTTAAAGGAATACTCTTGTTCGAAGTTATATTTTTGGGAAATGACAATTTTGGTTCAACAAACATTACAAATATTTTTTTTTGAGATGGGGATCTCGCTATGTTGTTCAGGCTGGTCTTGAGCTTCTGGGCTCAGGGGATCCTCTCACCTCAGCCTCCCAAGTAGCTTGGATTACAGGTGTGTGCCACAAATGCTTGTTGAACAAACATTTATTATACACCTACTGGACTAGGAAATATGAAGAATACAAAGATGCATTAGAAATTTTTATACTCGGCCGGGCGCGGTGGCTCAAGCCTGTAATCCCAGCACTTTGGGAGGCCGAGGCGGGTGGATCACGAGGTCAAGAGATCAAGACCATCCTGGTCAACATGGTGAAACCCCGTCTCTACTAAAAATACAAAAAATTAGCTGGGCATGGTGGCGCGTGCCTGTAGCCCCAGCTGCTCAGGAGGCTGAGGCAGGAGAATTGCCTGAACCCAGGAGGCGGAGGTTGCGGTGAGCCGAGATCGCGCCATTGCACTCCAGCCTGAGTAACAAGAGCGAAACTCTGTCTCAAAAAAAAAAAAAAAGAGAAATTTTTATACTCTTAACTTGCTTGTGGCCAAGTAAGGGATATTAAGTATGAACATCAGTAAATCCTCATCTTGAGTGAAAGTGACAGTATGTAGGATGAGTCATGTCAGATGCAAAGGGAGGGGAGCTTTCTACTAGCTGGAGACATTAGGGAAGTTCTCGTGGACAAGTGGCTTTTCAGCCACGCTTGACTGGTGGATGAGATATAAACACATGATGATAGGATGTGAG
The DNA here is from genome assembly GCF_009761245.1 of Sapajus apella. Taxonomy (NCBI): domain Eukaryota; kingdom Metazoa; phylum Chordata; class Mammalia; order Primates; family Cebidae; genus Sapajus; species Sapajus apella. The sequence goes on along the minus strand of NW_022436960.1, from coordinate 9,758,156 downwards.
ATGGGAAGGAGAAAAGGCAGGGATGGGGAGCATAGGAGGACATGAAGTTAGCCACTGCCCCAGCAGTGGACATGTGCACACGCAATGGAACACCGAGGTAAGGACGTAGGGAGATGAGCAAGGCAGTGTAGTGAGAGCTGCCTGTGGAATGGAACCTCATTTACAGTGCTTACTCATTGGCTGCTCTCAACCAAGTGCAGAGTAAGCTTGCCATTTGTTGGTTTGACAGCGGGGTCAGTGAGCCAATTCACATAGAAAAATGTTCCCATATTCCTGCTGTTCTGGGACTTTATCAATTTTTCTCTTATATAGAATATAAGTTCTGACATATTTATTTGAATTTAGTGCATTTCAACAGACATTTATGTATCATAAGCATCTACTGTATGTCAGACATTGGCTCCTATCCTGCGACGGATATAAAAATGGATAAAATATGGCATTTGCATTCAAGGAGCCTATGTTCTTATTGGAGTATTAAGGCAAATGAATACACAAAATGTTCTCCCTCGCATAATTGTCATTGGCCACATGGGAATTAGGAAGTGCAAAAGGAAATTTTCCTCCATTCTTTTACCCTCTCCTGTCTTCCCTCCTTTCTTGTCCTTAGAAACTCAAAGAATTTAGGGATCACATCCAATTGCTGGAAGACTGGGTATATGTAATGAGAATGGCTTTTGGGGACCAGTTGATAGCACAACATTGTAGGGGGACAGTAGAGAACCACCTTGCAAGGTGAAGAAAGCACCATGAGAAAAGGTGCAAAGACGGAGAAATGTTAGCTCCCTCCTGAGATCCACGAGTAGCCCAGCTTGTAAGAATGTCAACATTTCAGGTGAAATGATAGGAGATAAGTCTGGAAAAGCAGATCCTGATCTTGCCTGGTTTCAAATCATCTGAATAAATAATGTTGTGTTACACTTCGGAGTTTCAATCCGTTATACAGCTCTGTGGACAGACTGTAATGGACTCAGTCCACATTAAAGTTATGGTAGGAATAGCTCTGCCTCCATAATTATAATTATAAATATAATTATATTTTCTCTTTATAGAAAATATAAAATCCGACCCCTTAACGTGTTAAATCTCTATGGTTAGGACAGATATAGGAATTTCACAGACTAGCATTCAAAACTAGTAAGCATTTTGTTTTCTTTAGAGAGAATACTTCTAGGCATTTAGTTTTAAAATGGTAATTTCATACCTTTTCTAGGCTAAAACATTAATATTGTCTTTATTGATAGAGAACATTTCAGCTTATCTACAGCTTATTTTTCTTAGGGTTTGGATTAAGGTAACTTTTCTTTTTGAAGAGTGCAGCAGTCACAAGCTTACTCTATTTCAAAGAAAAGCAGTAAATAAAGTGCACACTTGTAAAGCCTACACTGGAGGGTAAATTATTAGCATAAAAAGAGATTAAAATTTTTTATGCAAACCTTTCGCAATTTATCTTTTTTTTTTTCAGTACATTTCTTAAAGATCACTCATTACTTGCTATTCAGGGAAAGCAGCAAACTTAAGATCAGTGAAAATGAATCTACAGTGAGATGCGCATGTATGGAATGACAGTCATCAGGAAAATATGATGTCATAGGAAAACTCAAGGTTACACATTTTTTAGAAACATGCCCACTTGCAATGAGAAGCAGAGTTTTGAAACATCTAAGCTGAAGTCTGATGGTCTGTTTTCTAGACTTGAATTGTGATGGAGGGAAACAGGGACAGGGTCCTAGTTGGGCCTTGCTAGGAGTGCCCTTTGTTCTATATTGAGGTCCCTAGATTCTCAGCACTATAAAACAAAGGAGCAAACTTCCTCTCAAATGCTCTCCAGTTCCAATTTTTAACTTTGGGACTTTGGAATTGAGCCAGTGTAGACATGAGGTGGCTGAGCAGGACTGAGTGATACATGGTCTCTTCAATCTTGCACTGCAGAGCTAAAAGGAGTTGAGGATTGAAGCTATATTGTAACAACCATTACTTGCTGCTACAATAACACTGAACCCTGCAGGGAACTCTGTCATATTCTTGGCCCAAACTTGTCCAAAGCAACAACGTCCTAGTTGTAAAGTAATATTCTGGTGGAAAAAAAAATCAAGAGTAAATATTTTTCTTTTCTTTTTTTTTTTTCTTTTTTTTTGAGACGAAGTCTTGCTTTGTTGCTCAGGCTGGAGTAGAGTGGCATGATCACAGCTCACTGCAACCTCAACCTCCCAAACTCAAGTGATCCTCCTGCCTCAGCCTCCCAAGTAGCTGGGACTATGGGTGTGCCCCACCATGCCCAGCTAATTTTTGTATTTTTTGTAGAGACCGGGTCTCATCATGTTGTCCAGGCTGGTCTCAAACTCCTGGGCTCAAGTGATTCTCCCATCTCGGCCTCCCAAAGTGCTGGGATTACGGATGTGAGCCACTGTGCCCAGAAAAAATAGTTCTGTAATCTTTTTCTATTTTGCCTTACAAGGGTTTACATAGGTATTGTATCTGGTCAAATCCTATATTACAAACATTTAATTTAATGACATACAGTGACGTTTCACATTTCCAGCCTCTCATTGAAATAGGGTGTTCCACATAAATTGCTTTTTTTTCCTGATACATGCCTAATAAGTAATTATAATATTAACAATGTATTGATCACCCACATGTGAAACACTGTAATAAACAAATCCTTAGGTTTTATTGGAATAATTTTATTTGAAAAAGTTTCTCTAAAATATATCATACATATTTATTCCTTCATGAACAGATTCTATGAGACAGAAAAGTGTGAATGTCCTGGACTCATACTGAAATGTGTCAGATGTTTTTCTCTGTGTTAGAGGCTCTCACACTAAGCCACCTCTGTTGCCTCTTCATTTATTGTCAACTGTCCCTTCTCAGCAGTTCACTTTTGAACAGACCAACAACATTCTTCTGATTGTCTGGGAAACTTGACAACCATGCTTGTTACCTTACGTACAGGTCTAAACTGGTAAATTCAGAATTTGACCTTCATACTACTGTCCCAGAGAAAAAGTATTTGGGCTTGAGACAGCAAATTTCTGCAATTCCCAGAAACATTTCTTATGCCTCACTTCTCTTGGCTGTGCCCTGGAAGGCTGAGATTTTGCCAAATGAACTGAGGAGTTAATAGGTATAAATTACTACCTAACCCTTTGTTGCATCCTTTATACCATAATTATAACAGATGTAACCAAGGCTTGGTTTATAATGGTTTGCTACCAAAGCTTGTCATCATTTAGTAGAACATTTCCTTGCAGGATGAGAGATGAGAATGTCAGTGTGCTGATCTAATCCACCAGGCAAAACCTTTGTTTTCAATTTAGAAATTCTAATATTGCTTATCAAAAAAAAAAAAAAAAGGACAAGATATTTTAAATAAGCCCCAAACCATAAATATAGAAGAGCAAATGTCACTCTTCCTTCTCCCAAAGCTCTAATCTAAACCTGCTAAGAAGGGGCAGAAAAACAAAGGGAGGCAGGATAATTTCTGACTTTGAAAAATAACAGAGAAAGTCAATGTCAGGGAGCTGTTCAGATACCATTATTTACTAGGTCAAGAGGAAGCAAGGGCTAAGGTATTTTTTCCTTTTCTTTCCACGTGAACTTTCTGCTCACCTTCATGTGGTGTTTTTCTGTTTTTAAAAGTTCATGCTTTGCTCTCTTTCTGTTTGTGTCCTCTCCCTCCCTTGTATGTTTCTCATGACATACAGCAGGGCTTATAATTTGCTATTTGTAATTTTGACTATTTTATTTAAAGAGTACCTATTGTTAATATTTCATGATTTGGAAAAGAACTTTTTTTGCACCAGCTGATTCATGAGCATAACTAAATTGAGACAATAATTTAAACAGAATAACCCAGTGGTTTTGGCCTCAGTGGAATTTAGACTATAATGTTTGTGGTTATTCTTACATGCTTATTTTACAAAGCTGGAAAAAAAACCTTTATTGCTGAGGATAAAACTTTGCCAAGATATTACAAATTTTGCTAAATGCAAAATTTATTTAGGCATTTCTCTTGCTGTTTGAGGATAATATTCCTCAATAGCACCCTATTTTCCTTTCCATTCCCTTAATTCCTCCAAATTACTTGGTTGTTGATGAACATAATAACTTTTACCCTGGATTAAGTCTCTGCCTATTAGCCCATATTGTGTCTTTAAGTTCCTTAAAGTCTGACTGGAGCAGAAAGTTTAGTAGAAGCGGAAACAAGGGCGCTATGTCAATATCTAAGAGATTTTAGTGTCACTTTACTTGTGAGGGAGCCACCCACTGACAGCCTTTCTTGTACTGACAGGACAACAATCTCCTGAAAATGACAACACCATCAAGGACCTGCTCCCAGAAGATGCTGGGATTGACCACCAGACAGTTCACCAACTGATTACAGTGCTCATGAAGTTCATGGCCAAGGATGAGAGTAGCGCTGAGTCAGATATCAGCAGTGCGAAGGCCTTCAACACGGTCAAGCGACACCTGTACGTCTTACTCGGCTATGACCAACAGGAAGGTTGCTTCATGATTGCACCTCAAAAAATGCGCCTGTCAACTTGCTTTAATGCATTCATTGCAGGAATTGCCCAAGTAAGTGTAATAACAGCTTTCGGAAGTCACACCCTTACGCTTTCAGTAGAAGCAAGGCATTACATTCCATGTGGCCAACATTGGTTCCGTGGAAAGGTTTGTACAAATTGCTTGGTATAATGCAGGAGTATGTGGAGGGGAATGTGAAGATGAGTAAGAATCGGTAGCCCGGCTGAGGAAGAGTGAGAGAGACTCAGGGTGTGTATGTGTAGGTGTGTGTGTGTGTGTCTGTGTGTGTGTGTGTGTATGCGAGAGAGAGAGAGAGAGAGAGAGAGAGAGAGAGAGATGTTAATCTTGTAGCATATGAAGAATGTACCTTGATATGATAGTTACATAATCATTTTAGAATATTTGGTTTCTAGATCACGTGCTTATTTTTTTCAATCTCTAAAAATACTTAAATTTGGTTTGTTAATTCTATTTTAGAAATTGTAATTTTAGTTTATATTAATTTTAATTATATCTTACTAAATCTTTCTAGTTAGAAGGAGGTTCTAATATTCACGTTCTAATACTTTATTTAAAACAGCTAAGTTTGGAGATACGTAAAGCCTTTTTTTCTTTGTGTGGTTCAGCTACTTTCCATTTGGTATTACACACTCAAATTTATATTTATCTATTAAAATTGCCATTGTATTAAATATTTTCATATACAGTAAAAAAAAAAAAAAGAATTGGTACCCTGGTATTATCAAGGGAGTGTGGGAGGTTTTTTTTCTTTTGTAAAATATACATAAAATTTGCCATTTTAACAATTTTTGTGTGCAGTTCAGTGACATTAAGTATTTTTATGCTGTTGTGCAACCATCACCACCATCCATTCTCAAAACTTTCTTACCATCCTAAACTGAAACTCAACCCATTAAACAATGAAGGAGTGGCCAAGTGCTGTGGCTCATGCCTGTGATCCCAGCACTTTGGGAGGCCGAGGTAGGTGGATCACAAGGTTAGGAGTTCAAGACCAGCCTGGCCAATATGGTGAAACCCTATCTCTACTAAAAATACACACACACACAAAATTAGCCAGGCACGGTGGTGGGCACCTGTAGTCCCAGCTACTCAGGAGGCTGAGGCAGGAGAATCACTTGAACCTGGCAGGCGGAGGTTACAGTGAGCCAAGATCACACCATTGCACTCCAGCCTAAGCTACAGAGCGAGACTCCATGTAAAAAAAAAAAAAAAAAAAAAAAGAGAGATAGTATACGATTTTTTTGTTTGTGTAGTTTAAACAAAAAATCCTCTTCCTTTTTTGGCTTCAGGTGGAGAGAGTTGAGTTAATCATGCAACTTCATGCCGCACCGTCATCATTGGCTTTTCATGTGCGTCTGCTACTTCTAACTGCTATATTGCATGCCATGGTGGACATATACCACCCCTAGTGATGGACACTCATATTGCTCCCAATGCCTCACTACCCCCAACGGTTCAGCAATAAGCAGCCTTGTACATGCACCTTACATCTCACATCAACCAATGTGAGAATCCCTTAGGGAGATGGATCCAGAAGAGTCGCTGGGTTGTGGGGCAAATGTACGCCTAAGTTGGTCAGTGCTACAAATCTGACCCTCCAGAACAGCTGCACCAATCTGCAAAGATGTAGGAGTTGGGGCTAGAGAGATTCGGATATGAATTTCAGCTCTGCTGCTGTTATTAGCTGCTAGGGCTTAGGCACTCTGCTTGCTTATTGGTAACACAGATTTCCTTTTCTGAGAGATTAGAGAAAACATATTGCAAACACCTTGATCAATGCTTGTCTACCTTGATCAATGCTTGTCTCATTGTAGGAATTCAGTAGATGATAGTTGTTATTGTCAATTAGCTCAAATAAATTATACTATAATGAACACAGATAAGCAATGTGAGAGCAATATGCATGTCATTGTCCCTTGCTGACGCGGGTAACTGGATGGATCACTGCTAATTCTTAGCTGTCGCTGTTTCAGATACCAAACCCTCCTTCCCTCTTCCCCTACCCTCTGAATCCACATTATGCCTTGTTCACTTTAGAAGTATAAGCTAAAAATTAAAAATTAAATTTTTATATTGAGTTTGTATAACTCCAGAAAACCCATGTCAAAAATAGCTTCCTAACATTTTGGCATATATTGCTGCCTCCAAATTTATACATAATTTCATACTCACATATGTATGTCTACACATTTTTTAAATGATAGGTTCATATTATACATACTGATATATATTCAACCTTTTAAAAATACTTTTATTTCAGTAGGTTTTTGGGGAACAGGTGGTGTTTGGTTACATGGTTAAGTTCATGGTTAAGTTCTTTAGTGATGATTTCTGAGATTTTGGTGCAAGCTTTTTAAACGTAAGATTTATTATGAAGTTTATATCATGTAAATACATTTGTATCATTCTTTTTAATGACTACATAGTATTCTGTAGTTATACAAACAGTATTTTATTTATCTCATCCCATATTGTTGAGTATGGAGGTTGTTTTCAGTTTGGGGTGACTATAAACAAAGCTATGTTAAATTTCTTTATACATGCATTTAGAACACTTGTCTGATTATTTCCTGGGATATATTTAATGGCTGTATGCTTTTTTCTTTGTTTTTTTTTTTTGGGACAGGGTCTCTCTCTGGTAGCCCAGGCTGGAGTGCAGTGATGTGATCATGGCTCACTGCAGCCTTGACCTCCCAGGCTCAGAGGATCTTCCCAGCTCAGCCTCCTGAGTAGCTAGGACTATAGGTGTGCACCACAACACCCAGATAATTTATTGTATTTTAGGTACAGACAGAGTTTCGCCATGTTGCCCAGGCTGGTCTCATACTCAGGGGCTCAAGCGATCTATCTGCCTCAGCCTCCCAAAGTGCTGGGATTGCAGGCATGAGCCACTGCACCTGGAATGTGCTTTTTCTTGTTTCTGAATACATATTGCTAAATTGCTTTCCCAAAAGATTGTACCAAGTTTGGTTGGAATAATAGTCAGTTCAAAGATTGAACCAAGTGTTGCCTGTTGTCTATGAATGCCCATTTCCGCAGGTGGTTACCAGTACTAGGTTTCGTCATTGTCTAGTTTAACTCTGGTTAATAGTTGAATAAATAAAATTTTATTTTCAATAGGTACTGAAATAGATAAATAGATAATTAATTAGATTAAAACGACTTTCATTTGCAAGTTTCAAATTTTTTTGTTAGGTTGGACATTTCCTTTGTGCATACTAGCCATTACTTTGAATATTCTGTGGGATGCCTGTTAAATATTTTGCCTGTTAAAAATTTTAATCACTGGGATGGCTCAAATTTTTCCTTTTAACTTCTGAGTGTTCTTTGTAGCTTTCCATCAGTTATTAATATCTTTTCTATTTCAGGTTATGGACTATAACATTAACTTGGGAAAACACCTTCTCCCCTTAGTGGTTCAGGTGCTCAAATACTGCTCTTGTCCTCAACTCCGGCATTATTTCCAACAGCCGCCTCGTTGCTCCCTCTGGTCCCTAAAGCCTCACATCCGGCAGATGTGGTTGAAGGCTTTGCTTGTCATCCTTTACAAGGTGAGTTTGGTGGTCATTACTGTTTTGGATGTGGTGATTCTCTTAGAGAGTACAGCATTAGGAGAACACCTGAGTCTTTAGCTGAAAATTTTGTAGGATAAAAGTTTGACCTTCAGAAGAAGGATCAAGATATGCAATTACTGTTAAGAACCAAAGAGGTATTGAAATGAAAATAGAAATGGGAGGCCTTTACAATATATGCTCTAAAAATGTTTAAAACAAAGAATGATAAATGGTAGGCTGTTGATCAAGAACCTCTGTTTATACTCAGTCTCGTATTTTATCTAAGTATTCATTATTATTTCAGAAAACAAAGAAGATATCTGAAATTGTATTCATTCTCTAAATGTTTATGCCAGATACTTTTCTTGAAGGGAATTATAACTATGAACTGGCATGCATTGCTGTCAGTGGTTTGGTGCAGGAGGAAAGGAATATGGTCCCTTGTAAAAATAAGGCCATGGGGGAGGGTGTGGTGGCTCACTTCTGCAATCCAGCACTTATAAGGGAGGCCAAGGTGGGTGGGTTGCTTGAGTCTAGGGGTTTGAGCCCAGCCTGGGCAACATATAGAACATATCTTTTATTTCAGTAGGTTTTTGGGAAACAAGTGGTGTTTGGTTACATGGTTAGGTTCATGGTTAAGTTCTTTAGTGGTGATTTCTCTACAAAAAATTAGCCAAGTATGGTGGCTAATTTTTTATGTGCCTGATCCCGCCTACTTGGGAGGCTGACGTGGGAGGATCACCTGAGCCCAGTATGTTGAGGCTGTAGTGAGCCATGATCATGCCACTGCACTCCAACCTGGGCAACAGAGTAAGACCTTGTCTCTAAATGGATGAATGAATGAATGAATGAATAAATAAGTAAATAAATAAATAAGACCATGAGCAGAATCTGCTTTTACCTGTCTCTCTCTTGCTCTCTCTCTCATGTATGTATTTATCCCCAAGAGATACTGCAAAAAGTATCTGGCAAGATTATGTGGAAAAATTCACTCTTCAAAATAATCATTTACTTTTTTCTCCCTCGTTTCATTGGGCAGTATCCATACCGAGACTGTGATATCAGCAAGATCCTGCTGCATCTGATTCACATAACAGTCAATACACTCAATGCGCAGTATCATAGCTGCAAGCCCCATGCCACGGCAGGACCTTTGTACAGTGACAACAGTAACATAAGCAGATACAGCGAAAAAGAAAAAGGTATATATGTAAATTCCATCCCAAACCTAGCTGTAATACCTAATAGATTTCTGGACAATGTTTTCTTAGGAGATAGAGGAGTGTTCCCACATATCATTCTGGAGTCAAAAAAATCACAACTTTCTTAATTTTCCAACCTTCCATGAATGTTGCTGCATTAACTTTGAAATTGAGCATTCAAGAGGAATAATTGATATGCTTCCAAAGCCTATATCGTAAGAAATGATATTTTGTAAAATATTTTCTGTTATTTGATTAAGGAGCCTTTGTAAGTCTTTCTTATGTGTTAGAAGCATCTTGTTTTTCGGCTATAAAGTAAGTCTTGGTTGGCACGCAGTGGAGCCATTCTTTGTAGGTTTCTAGTTTGCTTCTGAACTTTGCACTTATAGAGTTTCAATGGAGGTTAAGCTTGCTGAAGTGTGTTTTCCTAGCCTTTTAATTGAATACAAAGTGACTCAAGGCAAGGGAAATGAAACATTTCTGTTGCATAGATGTATGTTATTTCCACTGTCAACACTTTCTCTATTGCTACCTTTTTCTAAAAAGAGGCAGTAGAATGCAACTTTAGCTAGAGTACAATTGCAGCCTGTTTTCAGGTGAGACATGAAGAACCAGGGTGTATATTTTTAGTTTTTAGTGCAAGTCATGGCTGACTAGATTTTAAATTGACATCATTTAATCTAGTCCTTGGAGAAAGCCAAAGGTCTGATGACCGTTTGTGAGGTTAGTAGAGGTAGGACTGCTCTGGAAATATCTCAAAAGGATAAATTGTAGTCAGTGTTCCAGTGTTTGTTATTGCTGAAAGTTCCAAAAATCTAGTGTGGCTACAGACAGAACTCGAGAACTAGGTTCTTTAAGTTCTGGTACCATTCAGATCCTTTCTGAAGAATATCTTGTCTACCAGTTTAGGGCTTAGTGTCTGGGAAATTGGGGAGATCGGTTAAACTATGGATGTTTTCAATGTGGGCTTAGTGTTTGGGCCAAACCCTGATGAGCCTTTCCGGATGGGAGGCGCCATCTTGTGGTCTTTCAGTCTTCATCCTTCAATGAGTTTTGAAAACGGTTTCAAAGTTGTGTAATGCAAGTCACATATCTATTGGTCGGAAAAACTGCAGTTTTCAAAGGGTATTATTCCAAAAAGGAAATAGAGGAGTAAAACAGATTATTGTGTTGCGTTTCCCCAGAAATATGGGAATTTGATAGGTGTTCTCATCTTTGTGGAAGTTCACTGGATTCAAAAAAAATTCATTTTGATTGTTAACATTTATTTTTATTTGATTAAAAAGATTAGTGTGGTTATTTCATCTAAAATTTACCACTTCAAGTTTCATTTACTTGTAGAATTTTGTGCATTAGAACAGGTTCGGTCCTTAAAACTTGATGCATATACTGCCCTTATACTAAAAAATCTTGAATCATCATAATCACACTTTAGCCTCATTTGTCATATAGGTAGATGTAAGTACATACCAAACATTATGAGTTCAGTGATGTTGAACTTGAATAGTAGGTTAACTCCATGTATTGTGCTACTAAATGCATTTTAGTAGCCTTTTCTGTTTCCACTTTGTACATGGCTTTGGCCTTTCAAAAGGATGAGAGAAGAAAATTGGTTAAGTAAACTTTGTGGGTTGCAACATATCAACTCTTTCCTCATTGACGTACTTTGGGGTTTGTCTTGGATTTTAAAATGTCCACATGGGTAAAGAAGGGAGGATGTAGAAACAAGTTCAACAGGCACTCAAAGTGACTGATTTGTTTATGTAGGATTAGGGATCATAAGCATCAAAGATTCTTTCTGGGATTCATGAGATCCATAATAGTGACATGTGGTAAACTCCTCAGAGAAGAGTCTTACTGTAATAAGAGGAAATGTTATTTTCTTTTTTCTTTTTCCTTTGTTTACTCTTTCAATCCATAATCATTTGTGGAGCTTTTGAGATGACAAGTGGCTTTTCTAAGCTTCTTCTGTGTGTTGTGTGTCTCATTATCAAATGTAGAGTACAGTATTTTGCATTCACACCGTATAAGGTGCATGTACTGTTAGGCTGTGTCTATGCCAGTTACCAAATCCCAGAAAGGCAGATTTTCTTTTTTTTTCCTTTTTTTGGAAAGGGCAAGATTCACTCATTTTGTTTAATTTTCTTTCACCAAATCAGCCTGAAAATCCACACAAAGCAGGCAAGTCCAAGCAGTGTCACAGGCTCCTGGAAAAAGTAGCTGACATCTATGTGTTGCCTGGTGTTCAGTGCACTGGAAAAGTTTCCCAGAAAAGCTCTATTGGAATCTCACGAAGCCTCTCTTAAAAAATGCTGCCAATTGTCATGTGAAAAGTGATGGGCAATCTTGTAACAGCTTGCTCTGTTCAATATGTGGAGAATTTGATGCCTGGATGAAATACCAACCCATGGGTAGACTTGGGCTGGTACAGAAACTACCCCAGACCTTGTTCCATAATGTTTTCTTTGAAATGCTTGTGTAGACACAGCCTAAGAGAGAATAACCTCTTAAGTGTAATTTTGACTTTCTCTCCCCAATTAGAAGAAGATAGTGTTTTTGATGAATCTGATATTCATGATACACCTACTGGACCCTGCAATAAAGAGTCTCAAACTTTTTTTGCAAGATTGAAAAGAATAGGCGGCAGCAAAATGGTGAAATATCAGCCGGTTGAGATGAATGTTCAGAGAAGTATGAATTTTTTCTCTTAGTAATTTTATGCAGAAATGTTGTACTCTACCGTTTGTTTGGGGTGAAATCTTAATTTTATTATGTTATTACACATTTTAATACTGTTGATTTTTATATATATGTATGCACAAACAGTATATATATAGACACATTTATATATATACGTGATTTGACAGATACATCATTAATGTCATGATCGTCTTTGAGGGCCATTGCTTGATTTGATTTGTTGCAAAATGTTTGCTTCTCTTCCACACGATTTGAATACAGTTTCCTAGATCTACCTCAGCCAAAAAATGATCCCCTCTCCTATGCACGAATGAATAGAGCTGAGGAATTATCCCAAAGTCTGATTTTGAAAATCAAATCTTAAACTGCCATTTTGGTTTCTTTCATTCCTAAATTTTCCGGTTTTTGAAATTAGAACGAACTTTACAAACACTTGGCCAGAAAGTTTGTTTTCCCTCCTGGTGGAGCTGGGATTGTGATGATGATTTATGCCAATTGTATGCCCAAGGATGAGGGGAAAAAATGATGAAGTCTCCAAGTAAAATAGTACTAGCTTTCTCTGTTTTGATCAGGTGAAATAGAACTGGCTGAATATAGAGAGACGGGTGCATTACAAGACAGCCTTCTCCACTGTGTGAGAGAAGAAAGCATTCCGAAAAAAAAGCTGCGCTCTTTCAAACAAAAATCTCTTGATATAGGGAATGCAGACTCGCTTTTGTTTACATTAGACGAACATCGTAGGAAGTCGTGCATAGATCGGTGTGACGTAGAGAAGCCTCCGACCCAAGCTGCGTATATCGCACAAAGACAAAATGACCCTGGGCGTTCTAGACAGAACTCTGCTACGAGACCTGACAATAATGAAATCGCCGAGAACCCAGCTATGGAAGGGTTTCCAGATGCTCGAAGGCCTGTCATACCAGAGGTTAGGTTAAACTGTATGGAGACGTTCGAGGTGAAAGTTGACTCGCCGGTAAAGCCTGCTCCTAAAGAGGATTTAGATCTGATAGATCTGTCCTCAGATTCAACATCGGGGCCTGAAAAACACTCTATACTCTCAACCTCTGACAGTGACTCTCTTGTATTTGAGCCTCTTCCCCCTCTCAGAATAGTCGAGAGTGATGAGGAAGAGGAGACGATGAACCATGGTGATGCCGGCCCCTCCGGTAAAAATGCTGCCTCCTCTCCCTCCATCCCCAGCCATCCCTCCGTCCTCAGCCTAAGCACAACTCCACTTGTGCAAGTAAGCGTGGAGGATTGTTCCAAAGACTTTTCTTCTAAGGACTCAGGAAATAATCAGTCAGCAGGGAACACGGACTCTGCCCTCATCACCTTGGAAGATCCTATGGACTCCGAAGAATCCTCAAGGCCAGAGGAGCTGCTGGAGGCCTCCTGCGTTAGTCCACTCACACTGAAGCAAAAACGAGACCTCCTTCAGAAGTCGTTTGCTCTCCCTGAGACGTCACTGGATGATCACCCTGACCCAGGCACCGAGGAGGAGAAGCCTGGGGAGCTGATGCCAGCTTCAGGGGCAAAAACCATCCTCCTGAAAGTTCCTGAAGACACGGAAAACCCCACAGAAAGTGAGAAGCCTGATACCAGTGCGGAATCTGATACAGAACAGAATCCTGAAAGGAAGGCGGGAGAGGATGGAGCTGAGGAATCCGAATTTAAGATTCAGATTGTTCCCAGGCAGAGGAAGCAGAGGAAGATTGCTGTCAGTGCTATCCAGAGAGAGTACCTCGACATCTCCTTCAACATTCTAGACAAACTGGGAGAACAGAAGGATCCAGGTAAGCTCGCCTGTCTTCTTTCTCCCAGCTTTAACTTTAAGTCTGTGTGTCTTCGTAGGTAGGGTACCAGCTCTGAATATGCATCAGACTTAAACTCTTATCATATTAGGATATGACATTGTAATGGCTTCACAGTCGCTCTGAATCCGTCCTGTTTACTGGACAATGTTGGATGTAGATGTGGTTCTACTGGCTCCATAATAAATATTTCTGTTTTTGTTGTTCTAAACTCTGCAGTCAATTCTTGACGACCCTTGGCAATGAGATGCAATGGTAAATTCATATCAGGATAATCCAGGCATCATCTTAGCCTTCCTCAAACAACAAAAGTCATTAACTTGAACTCTTTGCTTTCTTTTTTTTCTCTGCTCTATACTAGTGAGCTATGATATAGTCCAAAGAAGGAACCAATGTGAAGGGCTAAAATAAAGCAAAGAGTGCTTGGAATGATTAAGAATTGACTGTGTAATCATTTACAGGGCATACAGCTGATTGTAGATACTAACCAAATATCAGAAACCAAAAAATACCAGTTACAGCCTGGACCCTAATCCATGGTCATCACTTGGTGATGAAGTTGTCACAGACCATGGATTTCCTGCCTCAGGGCCATTCCTTGTGTTTGCTTGGAGGCATCGTTTCTAAGAAAGAGAACTTGAAAGAAATGGCAAGCCCATGATCCACCTCATCCTATAACACAGTCTTCTGGAATGTTACTGCCATACTGATCAGAACCCATCTTCATTTCTTAGTCCAGACCTTTAAAAAAAAAGTTAATGGAGTTGGCCAGGGATGATGATTTTAGTAGATATACAGACTGGGTATGTTAAAAACTGGTGAAGGTCTTAAAGACCTCTAGCTTAGCCCCTCATATTATGCAAGAAGACACCGAGGCTTAGAGGAGGTGATGCACCAGGTAACAAGGTCAGACAGAAGCGGTGTCTGATTCTAGTCATATCTTCCCACTACTCCACACAAAAGCAACTTCTGAGAGAATACGCTAGGCTTTTTTATCCTCCCCAGGCATTTCGAGAGGTTTCTAGCTGTCCTCTAGCTTAGGGGGCAGAGCTGTCGACCTCAAAAACACTCTGTAAAAATCTGTTGAATGAACATTAGTGTATTTTGAAAGGGTCATGCTCCAGCCAGGCAGGGAAAAAAAGGTCCTTGTTCATAACAAGAAAGTTTAAGAAGTTAAGAAGGCTTTCAGGGAAACTGGGACACCTTTTTATTGTTTGGGGCCAGGAAAATGGCTGCATACAGAAGGAGGATGGCATTGCCCTAGAAACGATGGAAGTCTATAGGGTGGGGACATACGAGGCTAAGATCCACAGGATGAGTCTCTGTGATGTGTAGCTTGCATGTAGGTTCTAGAATGCATGTTTGTATGTTCAACTCTGTTGGCTTCTTTATTTACCCTTATGTTTGATTGTTCCCCAGACTACCAGGGAGGAAAGTAGTTTTGCATTCATACATTTGTTAACAGAACAAAAGAAAAATTATATTGCATAATATGGATTATACCGTCATCATAATTTTATGTCTCCGTAGGGCTTTGCCTCCCACTGCCATACTGATCTCTTCTGCCCCTCCTTGCTGGGCATGAGAAGGAGTCCCGTGTGCTTAGAGCATGACCCAGGCATCCCCAGACTTTCCTGCCTCCATCATCAGGAGTGAGGGAGGCCCAGACCCTTGCCCTTTCAAACCCTCCCAAACACACAGCCTTGCTGCCACTAACTGCTGGGAGTGCAGGACTAACCTCACTGCACACTTCACTCTGTTCACGTCAGCCTCTGGAGTACTGGGTCACCCTACATCTCCGACACTCAGAGCCCCCCAAGACCTTGCATACCTTCTGTTCTGAAGCTTTCTCCCTTGTTACTCTGACTCCTGAAACCCTAAAATCCCTCACACGTGTTCTCTCTCCCGTTTCCCTTGTTTTCTAAGTCTAATGCAAGCCCAGCTCTCCCCGTGGGCATTGCTTTCCCTATAGCCCATGTCACTGGACTTGGGCCCAGGGCAGGCATCTTCCTGACTCCGCACTGCCCCTTTCAGACCCTTCCCTCCTTGTCTGTAGAAAGCCCTGCCCTGAGCTGCATACACTCAGACCACGGCTCCCACCACTTGCTTTGCTACGTCATCACTAGCCCTGGCCCTTTCTCACTTGTTGACAAATTTGATTTGTGGCCCTTCTTACTCTTTCCTAAATTATTCCTGTCTGAATTCCTGTGGATTTTAATATTAGTGTAGATGACACTCCTGACACTCAGTTCCTTGACTGCATCTTCTCCAGCGATTGTTTTTTTTATCTTCCACCTTAGCTCAGCTGCTGACACGCACGGTCACATCACAGACCTTGTTATTGCCAGTAACGGCAACCTCTTCATGATCTCAGTTTCACGTCTCTCATTCTCTGATTGCCATTTCCTCTCTCCCTGGACAATCATGTATTGATTCTAGTATTTTTTGTTGTCCTTCCTCTACTTCATGTCTTTTCTCCTTACTGAACTTAAACTCAGGCTGTCAGTGTAATCCCTCCCTGCCTGCACCCTCTCTGGCCTTTCCCTTTTTAGATTTGCTTGGCTAAACACACCGTGTTAAATCCAACTCTCTTTCTACCAGTACCTGTACGTATCTGATGAACGTGACTAGGTAAAAACACATAGTGTATTGTTCAAGAAGTTAAAAGAAAATTAAGAAACGTGCTTGAATTCCTTAACATGACCAGTGAAAGCATAGATCCGGGATTGGTACGAAATAGCACTTGGGCCAAATCTGCCCCACTGCCTGTTTGTGCAAATGAAATTGTATGAAGTACAACTATACATGCACAAAATAAAATTTAAAAAATTAAAAAAAAACAAAGGCTGGGCAAGGTGTCCTAAGCCTATAATCCCAGCACTTTGGGAGGCTGAGGTGGGCAGAGCACATGGCCAGGAGTTCAAGACCAGCCTGGCCAATATGGTGAAACCCCATCTTTACCAAAAATACAAAAATCAGCCAGGCATGGTGGCGGTTGCCTGTAGTCCCAGCTACTTGGGAGACTGAGGCAGGAAAATCTCTTGAACCCAGGAGGTGGAGGTGGCAGTGAGCCAGGATTGTGCCACTCTACTCCAGCCTGGGCAACAGAGCAAGACTCCATCTCAAAAAAATTTTTTTAAAGCCAAAAACACATAATATTGACTGGCCTCATTTTAAATTAATGGCTATGAACCTCAACTGGGTCCTTCAACCTGGCAAACATATCATATTTTCCTGGTCCATTCACATTTCCAGTCTCCTAAATGACTATTTCATATATTTACAGTCTCCTAAATAACTATTTCATAGCTACTCTTCTCCCCAAACTTTCAATAAGTCTTCCAATTGACATCATTAGAAGGACTGTGCACAGCCTCCTACCACCTTATCTGCCTGCCTTTCAGCCTCTGCACCTACCCACCTGGACGTCGTGGCTAGGCTGTAGGTTAACTGTCTTCCTGTCTATATCCAGCCTTTCCACATGTGGGCAAGATTCTATCTCTCTCACTTACTCAAGAATATATGCCCCTAAAATTCTCCCATCTGTGTCCTACCTTAATATTTTTTTTTTCCTAAAGGACCTTGACTTGAGCATATAAACATAATCTTATTTCTTTTTCTTAAGCAAAAGCACTTGATCCATGTTCTCCCAACTATTATCTCATTTCACTCCTCTCCTTGTAGCAAAACATTTTGGAAGAGTTGTCTATACTGTCTCCAGTGTTCTTCCATTCTGTTATTTCTAAAAGCTATTCATAGGCTGGGCATGGTGGTGCACACTGTTGTCCCAGCTACTTGGGAGGCTGAGGCAGGAGAATCTCTTGAGCCCAGGAGTTGGAGGCTGTAGTGAGCTATGATTGCACTTGTGAATAGCCACAGCACTCCAGCCTGGGCAACATAGTGATACCCTGTCTCTTAAAACAATCATTCCTATGAAGACTTCATTCCCACGATTTCACCAAAACAGCAGTTGTCAAGGTCACCAGTGGCCTTCACTGCTAAATCTGTGAGCAGTCAGCCATGAGGTCTTATGTCGACATATCTGCAGTTTTTGACACAGTTGGATCACCTCATTGGTCTCTTTGGTTCCTCTCTATCCCCTAATGATAGAGTGCCTTGTGGTCCCTGTCCTTGATCCTAGTCTCTTCTTAATGAACTCTTACTCTTTCTATGATCTCATCTGGTTTTAGCCCTTACATGTTGTCTGTATGCTACAACAATGATCAGTTACCTATTGCTGGAATAATGCTGTGTAACGAACACCTCAGCAACATACAACAATAAGTATTTATTTAGATCAAGAGCCTATGACTGACCTGGGGATTGGCCAAGGCTGAGTGGCTAGGCTTTGCTTCTCATGCTCGCTGACCTTGACCCTGAAGCCTGGAAATATTCTCATGGTGATGGCAGAGCCACAAAAGAATTCTCTGTAGGAGAGAAATGGAAAAGAAGCCCAGTTATATAGGCACTTTCCAAGCCTCTGACCATGTTATGCTTGCAAACATTCTGTCAGCCAAAGCAAATCACATGGCTGAACCAAAGTCAAGAGGGGAAATATACTTTTCCTTTTTAGTGGTAGAACGTCAAAGTCACATGGTGAAAGGCATGGATTCGGGGAGAAATGAAGGATTGGGGCCACATCTCTCAAATATTGCATGGGACTGTTTTTACTCATACTAAAATATTATCTGTTGTTTATCTGAAATTAACATTTAACTAAGCATCCTCTATTTAATCTGGCAACCTCAGTCACCTTCAAAACACATTCAGAATGTGGAACCTTCTTCTTAGCTTCACTGTTTCCACTCTGGCCTGAGTCACTGACATCTCTGACCTAGAGGAACTGCTAGAGCCTCCTGACTGGTCTCCCACCTTCTACTCCTATTACCTTCATGTCCTCTCAACACAATAGCCAAAGTGATCCTTTAAAATCGGAGTTGACACTATTCCCCTGCTTAAAACCTTCCAGTGACTCCCTATTTCCTTCACAGCAAAAACTCAAGTTCTTTAAATGCCTGCAAAGCCCTATGTGGTCCCAGTCCTCATTGGCTCTTCAACTGCATTCACACAGTGTCCATCACAATGCTACTTAGCCACAGCGGCCTCTTGCCCAGTCTTGAATACCCGCTCTGTGTTCCTTACCTTTGGTCCTTTCCACTGGCTGCTGCCTCAGCCTGGAACTGCCAGATATGTCTGGCTCATTCTCTCCCTTCTTTTAATTCTGTGATCCAACACCAGGTTCTTTGTGAGGCCTTCCCTGGACTATGCCCCACTCTCCAGCCCCTACCTGGCATCTTGATGTCTCTCTTTCTCTTCTCTGTTTCTCTCCTACAGAGAATTGATCTTCTAACATACAATAATTTATTCACTTTTATGCATATTAATTATTGTCTGTCTCTCCCCACCAAAATGAAAGCTCCTAAAGTCAAATATTTTGTCTGGTTTGTTCACTGATTGTATCCCAAGTGACTAGCAGAGAGCTGGCAAATGTCTGATGAAGGAATGAAGTGATAGCCTGGCATTTTCTGCCCATCACTATAAAAAATTGAATACAAATATCTTAAGCCAAGTGGATAGCTCTATTCAGATATTTGTCTTAAACTTATACAAATAAAAGGTTTCATAAAATGATGGAGGGCTGATAAAAGATTGCTTCACTTACAGAATCTTGGTGCACTAATAATTATTACCGCCTTTCTTACAGTAAGATGTTTCTTTAAAATTAAACATACACCAAGGATTTTAAAAGGCATACCAAGGCCAGGCACAGTGGCTCACGCCTGTAATCTCAGTACTTTGGGAGCCAAGGTGGGTGGATCGCCTGAGGTCAGGAATTTGAGACCAGCCTGGCCAACATGGTGAAACACTGTCTCTACTAAAAATACTAAAGTTAGCTGGGCACGGTGGTGCCTGTCTGTAGTCCCAGCTACTCGGAAGGCTGAGGCATGAGAATTGCCTGTAATCCCAGCTACTTGGAAGGCTGATGCAGAAGACTCACTTGAACCCCGGGGAGCAGAGTTTGCAGTGAGCTGAGTTCACGCCACTGGACTCCAGCCTGGGTGACAAAGCAAGACTCCATCACACACACACACACACACACACACACACGCACAAATAGGCACACCAAAACTCTGAAAGTCTTTTTTTTTTTTTTTTTGAGACGGAGTTTCGCTCTTGTTACCCAGGCTGGAGTGCAATGGCGCGATCTCGGCTCACCGCAACCTCCGCCTCCTGGGTTCAGGCAATTCTCCTGCCTCAGCCTCCTGAGTAGCTGGGACTATAGGCACGCGCCACCATGCCCATCTAATTTTTTGTAGTTTTAGTAGAGACGGGGTTTCACCATGTTGACCAGGATGGTCTTGATCTCTTGACCTTGTGATCCACCCACCTCGGCCTCCCAAAGTGCTGGGATTACAGGCTTGAGCCACCGCGCCCGGCCAACTCTGAAAGTCTTAATAATCTTTCAGAGAATTATTGAACATTAGCTTTGAGCTTTTTCACTAACATTATTGGTGAAATTATTAGGTGTTAGTTGTAGCACGCATAGAATGCAGGCCGGTAACGGTAAGAGAGACAATTATGAATGTTTTTGATTAGTGTTTTGGGGAGGATACCTAAGAGAAAAATCATACCTGATCTCTACTATCTTAACGGCTAAAGTAATTTAACAGCAGTCATTGTTTTATGCTTTATTAACAGGGTTTGGGAAGCTTTATAAGAGTTATGCTTTTTTGTTAGCGAGAGGTTATATTAATCTGGCAACCATACCTACTCAGAAAGACCTCTGAGAATCAAAAATGGATGCTTTGAAATCAGTGCTCAGAAACCTTTCTCCCAGACGCTCACCTAGGATCTGTTCTATAGTTAGCAAGTTTACTTATCATCCAATAATAGAAAGTCATCTGTATCCTTAAATTGTATGTTTGTATGTATGTATGTGATTTGCTCTCTGGGAAGAAAAAATGGTTGACACCATAGAAAGGTTATGGATATTATTGATAGGTTACTAAGACAATATTATATGCAGAAAATATTTCACTTTAGATTCAACATTTGTCACATAGGAGAACCAATGACAGTCTGCTTCTTGCTCAATGAATAAAATATAAAATCTGAAATAATCATGCACATTTATTTCAGGTTAAGTACAGTCCATGCTCCTAAATCACTTAAGGTTTAGCGAAGGTTATAGACAAGCAAACAGACAATTAGATTATAGTGTGGTAAGTCTGGAGAAGGTTGAAGACAAGGTGCTCTGTAATTACATCAAAAGGGCACCTGACCCAGCATTTTTGTTTGTATATTTTTGTGGGGAGAGGTCATGGAAGCCTCCCTAAAGGAGGAATTTTCTATATAAATTGAGATGCAAATAATGAGTAGGAAATTGTCAGACAAAGGTAGAGTATATAGATAGGAGACAGGGATGAACTGTTGACCATATTTACGTCTTAGATAAAAAGAAATTCAGTACAGAAAGGTTGAGGGACTTGTTTGGGGATATGCATTGTGAGCAACTGAGCTTTAGTTCTGTAATTTTGCTATCATTAGTCTTCAAAAGGCAGATCCATAGGTGCAGAATGGCACACAGAATCAGCTCTCCCTGGAACATTGTAACCAGTGTGTATGTAATTCTATGAAAGTAACTATTAGGCCTAGAAAGTATATGAAAATTTGAATGGTTGTAGTAGGGCAAGAGGGAAAAGATACAGAAAAAGTTCTTGAATTTGTTTTTAATCAGTATCCTGAGTTTTAAATAATACTTTTGTTTGTAGATCCTTCTGCTAAAGGACTTTCAACTTTGGAAATGCCACGAGAATCTTCATCTGCCCCTACATTAGAAGCAGGTGTGCCGGAAACAAGTAGCCATTCCTCAATATCAAGTAAGATTTCTTCTGCTGATTATTTCATCTGTACGTTTATTTTAGAACACTATCTGCTGCCTTGTTTTCACTTTTCACAATCTTGGTATTGTACATATATATTTCTAATGTTGCGTCAGCTTCCTTGGTGACAGTATGTTGTATGTTCTCAGAGACCCTGAGGTGTAGGATGGCCCACTTTTGTCCATATCTCAAGTTTGATAAATCGCTATGGTTACTGACTGGCCAAGTATCCTAATTTGTTAAGGAATGATTACTGAATTTCATTATTCAATAACATGAAAATTGTATAGCCTGAACATAAAACATGGAAAACCATTTGGAGCACATGAAAAGCATTGTCTATGGTAGAGTTTTACATGGAACACTTTTCTTTAATTTGAGTCGCTTCCATCATTGACAAAATTTGTTCTCAATTATCTTAAAATAAATGTATGCTATATCATAATCCCAAAGTCATGACTGAATTTAGCTCTTTGGGATTGGAGAGTGGAAATGGCGTGACATTTTACAGGATCTTTAGGAGGCAAGTATTTTAAAACTGGATTCTGTCACTGGGCCGTAGATTTTGTTCATGAGCGCTTGAGTTCCACTGAAGTTCTGTAAGGGTGTCCACCTGTCTTTGTAGGGTTAATTACGAGACTTTAGCATGAGACATTCTTGCCCAGAATCAGAGATACGAGCAGAGGTGCAGCTTCTGTAAACCTTTGTCGTATGTGCTGATAAGTGTTGTGTTCCATGTGGACATTGCCTGAAAAGCTATTTAATAATTTTCATTTGACCATCTTTCAATGATCCTGAAAAACCAGATAAACATCTTAATTTAAATAGTGGACTGGTAGTTTGGAACATCATCATCTTCATTTTTCATTCATTCGTGCATTCATTCATTCAGCAACTATTTATTAAGTATCTGCTGGATGCCAGACACTGTGCTTGGCACTGGAGGTCAAAAGTGAATAAATAAAACACCACTTGTTCTCCAGGAGTTTGCAGTCATTATAGTAATTGTAGCTACTATTTATTTGACACCTATCATGTGCCAGGCACTGTGCAAAGTGGCTCACATGCATTGTTATCTGATCCAATTCTTACATCAGCATGTGCATGGTAGATGTTGTTGGCCCCATTTTATAGATTAGGTAACTGAGGTTCAGAGAAGCTAAATTACTTGCCTAAAGTCAAATACCTACTAAGTGATAGAGACAGGAATTGATGCTAGGCCCTTTAGACTTACAAACCCGTGTTCATTTTTAGTATATCATACTTCCTTTAAATAATTCAAAATCAGCTGTAATAAGGATTATGGAAATTCTAATAAATTATTTCCAAATGACAGTTAATTGCCCTTTTTGTAGCAAAGAAGAATGGCTAGTTCTGAATCTAATTATTCTTATTTTATTACAAAAATCTGTTTGATCACATGATAAAATGCCAATATTATGTCCACATACTAAAATCATGAAAGTGTGTCTTCTCCTAATTTATATGAGTAATCTTTAATAAAATATAATGGACCGGGTTCGGTGGCTCACTCCTGTAATCCCAGCACTTGGGAAGCTGAGGCAGAAGGATCACTTGAGCTCAGGAATTCGAGACTGGCCTGGTTAACATAGTGAGACCCAAATCTCTACAAAAAAAAATAAAACTTAGCCAGGCGTGGTGGCACGCACCTGTAGTACCAGCTACTCAGGAGGGTGAAGTGGGAGGATCACTCGAGCATGGGAGATGGAGGCTGCAGTGAGCTGTGATCATGCCACTCCACTCCAGCCTGTGCACCCTGTTTCAAAAAAGAAATAAAAGAAATAAAAAAAGATAGTGAATTAGAGTATAATTTGAAATAGGATTATTAGCTCAGTAGGACTCAAATGCTGGTTA
This sequence comes from Sapajus apella, assembly GCF_009761245.1. NCBI lineage: Eukaryota > Metazoa > Chordata > Mammalia > Primates > Cebidae > Sapajus > Sapajus apella. The sequence goes on along the minus strand of NW_022436960.1, from coordinate 9,734,577 downwards.
CATATACCATAAAATGAATTTACAAATGTCTCGTGATCCCAAAGTCATGATTGATCTAGACTTTGGATTTGGCTTAGCGCTTCATTAGATTTTCTCCTTTCTCCTCCTTGCCATTAAAAGCATGCTCTTGGTGGTATGTTCTTGGAGGCATCATGCCTGGTGCCTTATACACTGAGCTAAACATTAAGGGTTTTATTCTCAGGGAATTCTGCTGTCTTTAAAAACACCTGAGAATTGAAGACATTATTCAGTCAGTAGAGGTTTTAAATTTTTCTTTGAGTCTTTTAGATGCTGCTAATTTTTAAATTTGTTAAATCTTGGAAAATATTTGTTTTTGAATTTTACTGAAAGCTGTGCTTTTCAAGTGAGTCAGAACATTGTAAGTTTTGCCAATCAGCGACAAAAATCAGAGCTGTTTAGTATTAGATTGAGTAGTCATTTTCATGAATTCAGCTAATATTGACTTTAAGACATAAGAATTCCCTTCTCTTTTGATTAATCAACTGATTATTTTGTAGCTAAACATGTTGTGACCACCATTAATCAAACAGCATGCTAGTCACATTAAAAATAATGTTATAATTGATTTCACGTCACACCAAGTTGCCACCTTGGTGCCATGATTGTGAAACCTGTGTATAACATTGAAGAGTTTCCAGGGGCCATACAGTCATCCCAGTTTCTACCATCCCTTTCTTGGGCATGTAGTTCACAGCTTCAGTTTCTGAAATTGTTCTTATAAGACAGTGAATAACCACAAGTTGTCAAATATACAAGGTGTTTAGGGTCATGTAGAAAAGTTGCATCCATGATGGTCTGCCTCTCACACTGGGCTGGTTGGTAGGGATTGGTGGGCCTGCTGAGAATAGGAGCAGAGGACGCTGCTTTCCAACTCAGCAATCTACTGGCAAAAGTGATTTTCATTGTTTTCTGTTTTGGAAATGCTAATAACTTGACATTTCACTGGTGGGATGTATCTCAATGCTTAACTTACAGGATAAAAATGTTACCACTTTTTAAAAACAAAGCTATGTACTAGAATATACTCGTGGATTGTTAATTGATTCACATTTTTCAAACAGTAGGCAGAGGCTCACACAGAGATTGAAAACAGCTTTTGACTTTGGAGTTGATATATTTTGGTTTTAGGACCACCTCAGTTGCTGACTGGTTCCAAGTCACATAATTGCATTTGCTTGAATTTCTCTCTCTAAAAATTGGGGTTGATATGTGTCATCCTACCCTAAAATATACACGCACACACACATCATGCACACATACACAGATACACCGGGACCTCATGGAACTATGAAGAAGATGGAAACAATGTACGCGCAAGCTCCGTTAAAGAAAGTTAAGCCATAAATTTAAATTTATTATTTTTCTCAAATCCTTTTGGGAACATAGCAGAGTATATAATTTAAAAAGTAGATGAAGATGATCTTATTTCATTCAATTGTAACTGGGATAAATATTTACAGGTGACAAATCAGTGCTAATGAGCACTGTTACCATCTTCACTATGTGAAGAAAGGTACCCGGAACAGCAGAGTGCCTTAGTTTCTCATTTGAACAGAAGCATACAATTTACCAAAAATTATGAATAGCGAATGAAGGATCAATTAAAATTCTACATGGATGTGTGGAGCCTTTGTGTGCTGTGGAAATTTATTATTATAATCATCTCCTAATTTCCTCCATCTAGCTCAGTATAGGCAGATGAAAAGGGGATCTCTGGGAGTTCTGACAATGAGCCAGTTAATGAAGCGGCAGCTGGAGCATCAGTCTAGCGCCCCCCATAACATCAGCAACTGGGACACTGGTGGGTCAAGCTTTTTCTTCTCGTTCTACCTCTTGGATTAGCGAATGCCACTTTCTCTGTGTCCACTCTGCTCCCTTGTTAAAGAATAGATTTTCTCTCATGTTCTTTGGTTCAGATAATTTTTCAAAACCACCTAAAGTAATTAGTAAGTCTATTTAAACTTCCCAAGTGTGCTGGAGGGACACGCTCTTCCATTGAGGCTGGCCCAACTCTTGTTCTCTCTAAGACCCAGATTCCAGACATTAGGTTATCGATCTGGGGAATGGAACTGTGGTTTCATGATGCAAATAAAAAGGAAAACACGCAGCAGATTATCCATATTCTCTGTTGTATAAAAGACAAATTACCCCCCAAATGAGGGAATATTTATAGTAATAATAATAGTGATAACAGCTGTCAGCTTAGTGACATCATGATCTGCCAGTAGGTTTGGGAATATGAGTTCTGTGTTTTAGCCAGCAGGGTCACCAGGTTGCAGCCGCACACCCCCATGCTCATAAGATGGAACTGCATCTAACCTCAATTTTAAAGTAAAAATTGACTGCCATGACCTGTCTATTTGAAACATGATCACTCTGCATTTTCTCAACTTTGTTACCACGTTTTGTACATGTACTACCTTATCAAGCCAGTAGTACTACAGCCGCAATCCTCTTTTAAGTGCCTGCCTTTTCTGTTGTTTTTTCTTCTGTAATTAAATGGGTCATTTGAGTTATAAGATTATAAATTTGAAAACATCTTGCAACATGCATGCATTACTGAAATGTAAGGGCTTATTATGGTGATATGCCCTGGGGCCTACTCTTGGATCAGACTCTTTTAGTATTGTGGTTAATACTTTCTGGCTGCAGTGATATGAAATTATTTTAATATTCTTCCTGATGACTATGAATTATAATATCCACAAAAGCAAAATATCGAGATATTATTATATTCTTCAAAGCCATACTATTTATATACATCATTTTACTTGCTCTCATTATTCTGAAAGAGAGAGAGAGAGAGAGAGAGGGAGAGAGAGACAGAGCTCTAGTCTAGATAACTAAATTCCACACACCATACCCAATCTCATATTTAACAGATAGTTTCAACTCTCCTGGACTTGATAAGGGTTCTTAACATTGTAAAGGTTTAGTGTTTTCTCTTCATTTTAGTGATATGTGGTAGTGAGCAGTGAATAGCCAAGAGCCAACAGGAAAGAAGAGAAGGAGAAAGACTGGACAGCCAACCTCAGGAGTTTGCTGGGTTTAAATGGAGTCTTTCTGCCTACACCAAAGAGGACTGTGCTTCCTTCTTTATGGAGATGAAGCTACGTAAGGAACTGAGAAAGCAGCTTTTGTTTGACTAGGTCTCCGAAAATTAAATGCTAATGTGAGGGCTCTGAAGATGATTTTACTTTGCTACCGTTTTCTCTAGTGGGTAGCTCAGCCTAAGCTAACCAACCAGTTTAGATTCTGACTACAATGACAACCAAGTTTGATGGACACAGTAGTTATAAAAAGGCACATTGATCTCAATTTTCAGTCTAAATTTTAGTTTACCAAATAACCCATTTAACGGAATTTTTCACTTTTCAACCAAATTTCAATCTTGTTCATATCATTCTGGTTTCTCATTCAATACTTCCCATTTACATGCTGTCTGAATCTTTCCTGAGTTCTCCTGGGCCTGTTTTCCATCCTCCAAACTGGTTCTGGAATCACCAAGTCCTACTAGAGCGTCATCTCAATATTCTTATTTTGATTAGTGCTAGAAAAAGTCCTCCTCACATCTGAGCCTGGGGAGAGCCTGTGACTGTGTAATACAATGTTAAGTGGCATGTCACTTTAAACTACACATGTAGATTCAGTGACTTGCTGGTCTCCACAAGAACAAATTTGGCCATTTAGGCACACTGAGAAAGGTAGCCTAAACATGGATCATGATCAATTCACCTCAGCACACACCAGCTTCGTCCTGAGACCTGCCTTTTTTCCATCCATGCATGGCACCATGACTTGCTGCTTTGCCTCATCTTTCATGCAAACAAACATTTTTGAAGCACCACTCCTCCATTTTGCCCCCTCCCCCTTATTCCTGTTCCCCATCCCCCAGTCCCACTCCTGACATTTCCTTCTTACCAGTTCCACGTGTTTTCAGTATGACCTTTCTGGCCATCGCCCCAAATGATCACTTATGTACTTATTGATTTGCATAAAACATTCCTGTCATGGCTGTGATATTAGCCTTTCATTTCCTATCTGGAGATAATGAGATTTGAACTTTTTTGGGGGACAGGGTGGGTGCTTGTCTGGACTTTTTGGGATAGTTGTAGATGCCGTCCTGCTTTTAGTTGCATTTCATGGAACTGAATGGCAGGTTTGTAGTGAAGCCCCAAATAACTCTACCCTAAAATCTAGGATACGTCCTGTAAATGTTAATCATCAGTAATAACAGGGACCAAAAAATGGCCCCAGTAGATAATTGGTTAAATTCTTTGTGTTCTAAATGGCACTAAGATGACCACATCAAAGACTGAAACACTCTGTTTATCCACAGAACAGATACAGCCTGGGAAACGCCAGTGTAACGTGCCAACGTGCCTAAACCCTGACCTGGAGGGGCAGCCATTGAGGATGAGAGGTTAGTTGAGTCACAGAGTGTCAGGCTGTAAGAGCTGAAGGAGACTGGACGTGTTCATCATCTGGTCACCCAGCAGGTGCATCCTTTTTCTTAGCAGCTTCACGAAGTGGGGCTGATCTTTGCTCACACACCCTCAGTGGCTGAGAGTGCGTGACATCTCATCTTTGAACATGGCCAACAGTTCTTCCTTATAGTGACTTTCTAACCCTTGCACATAAAACAAGTCTAGTCTCTCTCATAAATTTTTTTTTTTTTTTGATACAGGATCTTGCTGTGTCGCCCAGGTTGGAGTACAGTGATACGATCTCGGCTCACTGCAACCTCCTCTATCTCCTGGGTTCAAGCCACTCTCCTGCGTCAGCCTCCTGAGTAGCTGGGATTACAAGCATGCATCACCACACCCAGCCAATTTTTGTCTTTGTAGTAGAGAGGAGGTTTCGCCATGTTGGCTGGGCTAGTCTCAAACTCCTGACCTCAGGTGATCCATCCGCCTCGGTCTCCCAAAGTGCTGAGATTATAGATGAGCCACCACGCCTGGCCTCTCCTATAATTTTTTGGATGGTGCTTATTCCCTTAGTCTTTTCTAGACCAGATATTCCTAGGTCCTTCAGCATTCCTCCTCAGACATATCAGTTTTCCATATCATGCCATATCTACTCTTCTGAGCATGGTCCAGCTAATCTATATTTTTTCTAGAATATTGAGGTCATAGGTTAATAGCTTCTTTCCAGCTCTCTGAAGTATGCATTGAAAAGATTCACTTGACTTGATGTTGCTCATGGAAACAAGCTGCAGGTCAATCTATGCTAAGGTCAGAATATTCATTTTGAATTTTAACTACCAAAGTAGTTGTTATTTTTGTTCTTTCTTAATTGAGAAGGCAGATTAACCTATCATTGGTAGAAAAACAACATACCCAGAAAGAATTATGATCACATCTCACAACCAGTGTCTTAAATCAAGTAGAGCTCTTTTCTAGACCATGCCACTCTTGTAATTTTCCTAAGGAATGAGGAGATATTGATATCCAGCTTTTGCTAACATTTCTTTGCCAATGAATAGCAGTTTTAGTTCCTGTAGTGGTTGAGGTGAGATTCTTTTAATCTATGGGGCTAGGAAAAGCTTTGATGAATAGAAGTAAGAGTGGTTGAACAAATCTTTCGTGCTTGTTCATGATCTAGCGACCCAGTAGCAGTAAAAGTGGAATGACATGGTGAGAACACTGAGATGGAAAGTCAGTGTCTTTCACAGTAAACTGAAGAGCCCATCGGTGCAGCTGGGGGACTGATCCATGCACACCTGCTTTGAGACAAACATCTTCATAATTTTTCCTGTCTCCAAGACTCCCAAAGGGACTTTTGTCAAAATCTTCAGCTTCAAAGTTGGGCTCTGGAGGTGGGCCCCTCTTCATTCAAGTTTCTGAGAGCCCTCTGTCTCTGCTGTAGAGTGCACTTCAGCTATTCAGAAGGGGAGCCAGTAGTGGAGGCATCAGAAATGTCAGCAGCAACTTGAGGGTGATAGGGACTGCCTTTAACATTGTAGACTTATTGTAACTGAAGTATAACCAAAAGTGGCTGAGGTCTGTGACCTCCTTTTTGCATTTCCCACCTTCTCCTGAGTACTCTTTGTTCCCACTTTAGTGGTAATGTTTAGGAATCCATTGATTCAGCCAGTGTTGCCCATGGGGGCCAGTGTTCAATAACTGAACCTGTTTGCTTTTATAGATGACGGCTCTAAAGATGGCATCATACATTCATGCTGTCATATGGAAAAACAACTTCACAATGCTGTTGTCAAAAACACCTTTTTCTTGGCATTTGTATTAGGTAATAATTAGTTTGAAACTACCAGAATGACTTTGAGTTCCTCCCTTTTCTTGACTTTAGTTGTGATTACTGTATAATAGTAATTGGCAATACTCTTCTGAAAGGCTTGACTCCGAGGTTTTTAGTTAAAAAATCAATTTCTTATGTTTCTAGTAAGTCTATGTCCATATCACCATATATTGTGTGGGCTGAATTTTTCCACTTTTAGCACAGGCATTTTGACATCTGGTCCATGCGGTCTGTCAACGTTTTAAGAAATGTGGAGTATTGGATTTAAATTTTCTGTGTCTTGGTCTCTTGAAGCAACTTCATGCTCTTTACTGTGCTATTTAATAATAAATTGGCGTCTTCATTTATCTTGGCCTATTTCTTGTCTTTTCTATTATTAATCAGTGTACACTTATACCTGTAATACTGTTGCTTCCACTCAAAGTAACATCTTTATGAAACAAACAGTTGGAGATCTTTGTCAATGATACATTTGTGTATACTTAGGAAAGGATGTTATCTTGGACATAGCTTATAAAAATGGTAGTAAGATTTGGATTCCCATTTGGGAGCTTAGGAAGTGACATAAATATATTTTCAGATACTTTCCTTTGCAGTTTGGATTTGCAAATGTTCTGCTTCTCATGCTTTTTTTTGTAACCTTTGATCAGGTAAAGGAGTCTGCAGTATGGAAGCATCTTGACTTTTCAAAGGCTCAACACCATTTTTTCCTCCGAAAATTCAGATTGAAACACAATGCCCACTTGGCTAGCTTTGTGAATATTTTGATTCCTTTGGAAACTCATTGTCTGAATCATTATCTTTCTCCTATTTGAGGAAAGATCGTAGATCATACCAGGTTTTTTTTTTTTTTTTTTCCTCCCGGCACCAAGATACTAATTCCTTGATGAGAAACAGTATTTAATGACTATTGAATTTTTCTGCCTTCTTTCCTGTTTGAAGAACTTAGAGTTTTAGTTAGTACTTTGTGGCATATGGCATTATTCTGGGTGATCACTTTGAGATTCTTCTTGGGGTACCTCATTTTCATCTGAGATTCTATCTTGCACTAGTGGCTTTCTTAATGGAGAACAGCTTCCTGAATCTCCAGACTGATTTACTCCTCCCTGGAGCATGTTGCTAAGATTTCTTGCCTCAGATTTCTTGGAAGGCATCAAACCCCAAAGTTTTAAATACTGTGGTATCGATTGGCTGACGTGGAATGAGTCACTGGATGGTTCCTTCAAAAAATCTTGATATTTCATTCATAAATACTTCAGTTTGAAAAATGGAAGGCCAGCTGCAGTGGCTCACAGCTGTAATCCTAGCACTTTGGGAGGCTGAGGTGAGAGGATCCCTCAAGCCAAGGATCTCATGACCAGCCCAGGTAACATATTTTGTCTTTACAAAATACTTAAAAATTAGCCAGGCATGGTGGTATGTGCCTGCAGCCCCAGCTTCTTTAGTGGCTGAGATGGGAGGATTGCTTGAATCTCGGAACTTGAGGCTGCACTGAGCCATGCTCACGCCACTGCACTCCAGCCTGGGTGACAGAGCAAGACCTCGTCTCAAATAAGCAAGGAAACAAACAAACAAACACACTGATATTTCTTAGCTCAAAGATCTTCCATTGCTTAAGTGCATGGAATTCTGGGATCTTACCACCTTCCTATATTAGCAAAACTATAATGTTGATATGCATTTGTGATTTTAGAAATGCAGTATTATATGGGCAGTTTCCATTTATGCCTACAAATAATGTTTGTAGCTCATTTAAGGGTACCCTTGAATAGATTTCCCCCTTTGTCTTTTATCTTTGTCTTTGGACCCTGCTGGCACACCTAAGAGAGACAAGTCTAGCTCTTCACTTCATCTAAGCGGAAACAAATCACAATCGTTCTTGACTTCATTTCATGGTTGAGGGCTTTCTACAGTACAATTGGGATGTCCACGTTGCATTCCAGGCAGTGTGGTCCTTGGAGGGTTTCCAAGAGGAGAACCAGGCCTTTCTTGGCCTCTTGAAGCTTGTCTGTATTCACTGGTTGTCCCTTTGCTGCTTACCCAGGTGCCACCAAATCCAGCCTGCTGTCCGCACCGAGCATAGTCAGTATGTTTGTGCCTGCACCCGAAGAATTCACCGATGAGCAGCCGACAGTGATGACAGACAAGTAAGCTCGCATAGTTATTTTCTTCACCGTGTATACAGAATTTGAGTTTGGTCACCACAGTGGTGAGAAAGTTTCAGAAGAAGCATGCTTTGCTTTTAAGTCATAATTTGTTCTTCCAGTATATTGCCTGGCACACAGATGCTTGTTCAGTGAATATGATAAAGAGTAACCAAAGCATGTGGATTGCTTGAGCCCAGGAGTTTGAGACTAGCCTGGGCAACATGGCAAAACCCTGTTTCTACTAAAAATACTAAAATTAGCCTGGTATGGTGGTGTGTGCCTGTAGTCCCAGCTACTAAGGAGGTTGAGGTGGGAAGATCTCTTGAGCCTGGGAGGTCAAGGCTGCAGTGAGCCATGATGGCACCACTCTACTCCTGCCTGGGTGACAGAGTGACTGTGTCAAAGCAAAACAAAACAAAACGCTTTTAGGATTTCGAGTTTAGAGAAATTCCCTTGGACCAGGAAGCCTTCTTGGTAAAGGTGACCTGATTGATAAATTAGGTATGTGATATGGTTTGGCTGTGTCCTCACCCAAATCTCAGCTTGAACTGTCATAATCCTCACATGTCAAGGGTGGGGCCAGCTGGAGATAATTGAATCATAGGGGCGATTTCCCCCATACTGTTCTCATGGTAGTGAATAAATCTCACAAGATCTGATGGTTTTATAAATGGGAGATCCCCCTGCAGAAGCTCTCTTGCCTGCCACCATGTAAGATGTGACTTTGCTCCTCCTTGCCTTTCACCATGATTGTGAGGCCTCCCCAGCCATGTGGAACTGTGAGTCAATTAAACCTCTTTCCTTTATAAATTACCCAGTGTTGGGTATGTCTTTGTTAGCAGCATGAGAACAGACTAATACAATATGCTTCTGATAAAAGGTGAGGAGGGTAAGGTAGAAGGGGCTGGTGTGAGTATCCCTGTAGCTGGCCACCCATTATTCATTTGTAATGAGCTGACAGCCTTGACTGAAGAAGCAGCAGTGCCTGTCTTGTGTAGGTGCCTTAGAAGGTCCACATGAGTCACTGAGTTGCCGGCAGAGGGCTCTCCCCAGCTCTTCCTTTGGTATTATCCTCCTCCCCAAGTCTTAATCTTTCTTAGTTGCCTTTCTGTGCACTCCATTTCTTTTCTTTTTTACTTAGTAATATGAATCCTGTATTTTAAAATGTCAATTTGTAAGAAATTTTTATGCTTTTCTGGGGGCCTGTATTTAGGAAGGTTTCAGAAGGAAAAGTCACAACAGCAGTCGTAGTTCTTGTTTCCCTGCTATTCCCAGTAGACTTTCCCTTCCCTTTATAAAACCTCTCACTTTGTCAGCTGGCTTTGGTTGAGTTGAATGAAATGGACCCTACATTAGGACACTACAAAGAGCAATAAGTTGGAAGCTACCCAAGAGCGGGTGGCATTGTTTGTGCATTTGTATATGACACTCGGCAGGCCTGGTGAGTTCATAAAACTAATCTGAGTGAGTGGTGGAGAAGAGACTTCCTCGTCTCCTCAGGCTTTCCACATGGTTCTGTAGACTTGACTGCCCTGTCTCTTACCCACAAATAGAACATTTTCTGAAAGCCTCCATTCATGCCTGGGCATTTTTCAATTTTAACATCAACAAATGAAAAATCTAGTTACTGACTTTTCTCAGCAATAATGTCACATGCATCAAATCCTTCATCCACAGGCTTCAAACTGTTGGCACTCATTCTAAGCAAGAGCAATCACGCATATGCAGGACAGATGCTGAGGAACTGAAAGAATATTTTCAGTAATCTGAGGCATCTTCATGGTCTCTGCCATGTATGCTGTTTCTGTATCTGTGGTGATGGCGGCACTGGAATCCCCTACCGATTACCAGAGCGGGGCCCCCCCATCTCCTTTTGCAGACTTTTCCAAGACCTGCTAGAAATGGCCATGTCTGTAGTACATTATATTTTGAGAGCATGGTTCTTTCTTTCATGGAAAGCATGTCTCTGTTTTCTTTGCAGATGCCATGACTGTGGGGCCATTCTTGAAGAATACGATGAAGAGACGCTTGGACTGGCCATCGTGGTCCTCTCCACGTTCATTCACTTAAGCCCAGACCTGGCAGCCCCGCTGCTGCTGGATATCATGCAGTCTGTGGGAAGGTGAATGTCAGCTTCTGTTTTGTTTGGTAGGAAGGTCCTTTATTCAATCTCTGTCTTGAAGTAAAAACTACCAGTTTAAAAGTGAAACATTCAGCCATCTTATAGATACTGGGAATTGTGAGATCGACTCAGACTAGTTTTAAAAACCAAATAGACCAGTCTTTCAGCTGAATTCTCCATCTGTGTAGGGTCATGAGTCACAATGTCAGAGCAAAGCTGGTGGCAACTGTGCTAAGAAAACCCCACTGTTTGTTATTTCCTATCACTAGATTAGCTAATGGATGTAACCACACTCAACAACTATCAGCAGTTGATAGTAAGCACTTCATAAGTATTAGCTGTTATTATTTCTCTTTACCTTTTCTGAGATGGATTTTCTAGGCATTTGCAATCTCAAGAGCACCTCATTTAACTGTAAAATTTGGGACATTGCCATGTGAGGAGACACACAGTAATTATAGCAGGTTCACATTTCCGACTCAGATAAGGGAAGGATACACACATCTGGGGAACAGGGATTTCAACCTGACTGAGCGATTATGCTTAGCGGCTTTGAGAGTGTTCATGCTAAGAAAATTCTATTTAGTATATAGGGCATTAGAAGATAAATGATGTATTTCATAGATATGAAGAAAGCTCAAATTCAATAACAAACTGTAGTCCTAGCATGCACAACCTATAGGAGAGGATTGAATTAAACTCCGCATGAATGTATTAACGCTTCCAATCTGTGCTAAGAGTGCCAGGTGCTTTAGGCTGCAGGCATTAGACAGAGCTCTTGCCCTCAGGCACTCTGCGCTTAGTTGCTGTGACAGTTACTGTGGACTCATTGACTAGCCGTACAAGACAGGGGGTGATTAAGTGCTGTAATGAGTGGTATGAGAGAGAGCTAAGTGCTAGAGAAGATTAGTATAGGAAAGATTTCCTAAAGAAAGTTTATAAGGAGGAGGTAGGACAAGAACTGGATTCTGCAAATTCTTGGCATTTGGGGAAAGGAAAGAGAATGAATCTTAATGGAGCTAAAATTTAACCTGTTTTTTAAAATGAAAATTGCTGACTTCAAGTTGGAGACAAACAGGAAAGCACTGTCAGCTCCTCAATCCCAAGAGGGGATGGCTTTCTTATCCTCCCTCTCTCCAGTGTTTTTGGTAGTGTCCTTAGGAGTCATATAGACAGAGATTGTATAAAGGTCAGTGTGACTATTGCATCTGGAGACTTCAGAATAGCCCATGTGCAAAGTAAGGGATGGATATGGGGATATGGAGAGATAAGAAAAGATGAATTACTTCATTTAAGCCCTGGAGTTTGAGCTAGTCATAATAATTACAAAATAGAAACTCTCAACACTTGGGGAGTTGAGAGTTTTTATTAATACCAGGTCACAGTTTCTACTGTCAATACTTCTTAGTTTCAGAACAGATAGAATTATTGTTCCAGTCTGTTATCATCTCTTTGAAACAGATGATCTAGGTTGTCATAGCTATATAGAGGGGTTTGTTTCAGTTTTGGCTTTTTGTTTGTTTTAACATAAGTGAGAACAATTCATTTTCAAACATTGCCAACTGTTACGATGGAAACACATGAGCTTTGAAGAAAAGCAAGGGAAAACCAGTGGCAGATACATTTTTACATATTTACATACACATATACTAAATCTCTACCTCCTTTGGGTAGACTAGCAAGAGACAGGGTGTATATTTAGTGCAAGCTACCACAAGTCTTAGCAACCTAAGCCTAATCACGAAAGCTACCATGAAAACAGATTTCAACTGCCAGCTAATTCGGGGCTTCCTGGCATGCCCCACTTCATCATGAAGAACAGATGAGGCCATGTGGTTTTACAAACACGTTGTTTATTTGTGCTAGTTATGACCACAGGGGCCATTCCCTGCATATTCTAAAGGTTTGTAAGCTCAGCATAACCCTTTCATCGATCACCCAAGCTCTTCCATATGATCTCCTACTTTGCTGTCTGCTTAGATCCCTCTTAAATGATCCCTTTCTCTAGGTATATCCTTTAAAGTCGTATTTGCTGCACCATTAATTACTGTTACTGTTTAGTTCACCTGCCAATGTTTATCTATTTGTTGTAGTGACGTTAGCATGAGAGGGTCTGTAAACAAAACAACTGGGAGTGGTGTCAGGTGTTAGTGGTTGCTGGGCCCTCAGTTCCTCTCCAAGTGGATTCTTGGCTCAGCTCACTCTTACACAGGTAGTCCTAACAAAGTAAATAAATTTGCAACATTCTCCTTTTCTGTTTCTTCAACATCTTACTCATCCAGACATGTTATTGTAAACCCACCAGTATAGTCCATTCTCTTGCCATAGGATAACATATGGAATATTTCCACACATACAGAACCAAATAATTACACTTTTTTGGAAATTACATGCTTTATATTGTTTACTTAACCAACACATTTCTCTTCTTAATGTAACATTTCTCTTCTCCTCATTTCAACCCAACAACTGACAAATATTCCTGTTATCTATTTTACTATCTTATGGAGGCTTTTATCATTTGTGATTTGTTTATAGTTAGGTCTCGGAAGTTATACACAAAGAAATGAATTTTGAGTTAATATGGAGAGGGACTGGGTCCAATGTGGTTCTGACCACTGTTTGACCTGGCTGCAGGAACATTCTGTAGAAAACCAACTTTCTGCAAACCTCTCCATGAAAATATCTAACTTGACATAGCAGATCTCAAGGACTGGGTCAAGTTTAACTCTAGAGACTGACCACTGAGTGGGCCCTCTGTCCTCTGTCAAGGGAACTGTCAACATTATACATGTCTCCCCATCTAAACCGGAAACACAATAGGTCCTCCTCCCACATTACTAATGCATCTCATCATGGAAATCTTAGATATTTGTGTGACTCTCTTTACTTTATTTCCTAGATTGGCATCCAGTACTACCTTTTCTAATCAAGCAGAAAGGTAAGGTCCTAAAGTGAGCCCAGATCTCACTTTCTTTTCTCCTCTGAGAATGTTCATCTGTTTCTAAAACACCAGTGTGGGGCTGGGTGCAGTGGCTCATGTCTGTAATCCCAGCACTTTGGGAAGCTGAGGTGGGAGGATCACTCAAGCCCAGGAGTTCGAGACCAGCCTGGGCAACATAGCAAGACCCTGTCTCAATAAAAAAATAAAAAATAAAATGCCAGTTTGTGCACCACAGAAAGAATATTGTTAGGCCCCAGTTGTAGCTCCAGAGAGCACTAGTTGTTCATTTTTTGTTCTTGCCTTTATTTATTCATTCACTCATTCATTCACTCACTCACTTATTTCAGCCAACAAATACTTTTAAGCCCACCCTGTGCTAGATACTTAGGGCTTCACTGGGGGCAAAACTGACATGATTCCTGCCCTTATGGGGCTTATAGTCTATCCATGAAGCCAATGCAAATAAAATATTTGTACAAATTCATAATTGTAAACTGTGCTAAGTGCTATGAAGAAAAAGTACAAAGAGACTTATGTAACAGTAATTCATTCAACAGGTATTTATGGAGTGACTACTAGTTACTGATGTTATAGTGGTAACAAAACATCAAATCCTGGCTCTCATGGAACTTACATTCTACTTGATGAGGGAGAAAACAAGCAAATTAACCAACAGGAAAACTGACTCTGTAATTTAATATCATTTAGTGCTAAATTCTGTGAAAATTAATCAAGCAAGTCCGGGAGATAGAGTGCGTGGAGCTGGTGTTTTAGATATAATAGTCAAGGACAGCCTTTCTGAGGAGGTAATATTTGAACAAAGCCTGAATAAAGTGAGAGAGTGATCCATGCAGTAATTTATAGAAAGAACATTCCAGGCAGAGGGAGCAGCAAATATGAAGTCTCTAAGCCAGGAAAATGCCTCATATATTTGGAAAACAGACTAATGTGCCTGGAGCAGGTTGAGTGTGAAAAAGAGTGGCAGGAGATGAGAAGGCAGAGGCAGTGGGGGCCAGGCCAAGTAGAGCCCTGCAGGTCATTTTAAGGATGCAGCAGGGAGCCATTGGAGTGTGGGGTGATGTGCTTTAACATGCTGTATTAGTCCATTTTCACACTGCTGATAAAGACATACCTGAGACTGGGTCATGTATAAAAGAAAGAGGTTTAATGGACTCACAGCTCCACATGGCCTGGGAGGCCTCACAATCATGGTGGAAGATGATGGAAGAGCAAAGGGACGTCTTACATAGCGGCCAGCAAAGAGAGAGCTTGTGCAGGGGAACTCCTGTTTATAAAACCATCAGATCTTATGAAACGTGTTCACTACCACCATAGTGAATGACTGCCCCTATGATTCAGTTATCTCCCTCCGGGTCTCTCCCACAACATGTGGGAATTATGGGCGTTACAATTCAAGATGAGATTTGGGTGGGGACACAACCAAACCCTATTACTAATCAAGGGGCATGAAGTTTTAGTCAAGCTGGATGAATGAGCTCTGAAGATCTGCTATATAGCATTCCACCTACAGTCAACAGTAATGTATTGTACACAAACATTTGTTAAGAGGATAGTTCTCATGTTAAGTGTTCTTAACATAATAAAATAAATCTTTTTTTAAGAAAAAAAAAATTTAAAGGATCCCTCTGGCTTCTGTGTTGAAAATAGATTATGGGGAGGGGTTAAAAAGTAAAGCTGGGGACCAATTTGATGACCGTGTTAGTGGTGCAGGTGAGAGGTTAGTGGCTTAGTCTAAGGTGATGAGAGGTAGTCACATTAAGGATATATTTAAGAAATATTTTGAAAGTAGAGCCAATAGAATTTGCTGCTAAATTGGATGTTGGGTATAAGAGAAAGTGAGGAGGCAAGAATGACTCCCAGGTTTTGGTCTAAACAACTGGGTGGGCGGGCGTGGCATTTGCTGAGAAGAGCAAGCCTGGATGAGAGCTGACAGTGTGAGTGGGTGTGACAGGCGGTCCCAGTCTGGTCTTGATAGTGGTAGAGGAGGGGAGAAGGAGGGAAGGGCTTCCCTTGAGAAGTGATATTTAAACTAAGATATGAAAAAATGAGTTTAACTTAATATGCACATAGTTATGGAAAAAGCATGATAAAAACGGTGTGTAGGAGGAACTATGAAAAAGCCAGTATAACCACAGCACAGAGATGCAAGAGCTTGCTGAGTCTGACTGCTAGCTTGTGCATGACTTATAAACCACAGTAAATATTTTGGACTTCCTTCTAGCAGCAGTGGGAAGCCAGTGAAGGATTTGTAAGCAGCAAGATGCATGCGTGCGTGCGTGTGCCTGTGTGTGCGTGTGTGTGTGTAGCACGTAGAAAGCCTACTTTGACTGCATTGGGGAGGAAGAACCAGAGGAGGGCAGGAACAGATGCTGTCTTTGACTTTGGCCACACTGATCTCTCTGCCTTAGTTTCCTCATCTGTAAAAGAGAGATACTAATCTATGCCTTCTTGTGCCTCAGGAGTGTTTTCTGTGGCACATATACCCAAATGATAGAGTGTATATGATAGCGTAACTGTAACACGTCCTACAAACACGAGATAATATTATTGTTGACATTGCATTTCTATAGCTTATGGCTTTAGGGATGTTTGTTTTTCTTTCTTATGCTCTATTCAATGAATGGCTTTTTAAAAAACTTTTTTTCTTTACTTTTTTTAATGAAAGATTTTAAATATACTGCAAAGTTGAAAGAATTATACAGTGAACGTTCATATACCTATCACCTAGATTTTAAAAGAAATATTTTATTTTCTTTATCATGTATCCAATCATTTATCCATCCATCATTTCTTAGATGTATTTCAGAGTAAATTTCAGATATTAGAATATATTTTCCCCTACATACTTTTGCAAAGTTAGCCTTAACTCAGGTTCAATTTCTTATACCTTTGTTTCTTTTTTCCTCCAGCTTTATTGAGGTTTAATTGAGAAATAAAAATTATATATATTTAAGGCATAAATGTGATATTTTGATGGATACGTACATTGTGAAATGATTACCACAGTCAAGCTAATTAACATATTCATCCCCTCATGTAGTTACCTTTTTATTTTTTGGTGAGAACGTTTGAAATCTACTCTCTCAGCGAATTTTAAGTGTACAATACGTTGTTGCTAACCATACCCACCATATTGTACATTGACTGTGGTTGTTTCTTTTGTATAATTTACATACAAGGAAGTATACAAATCTTAAGTGTTCATTTCTTGAGTTTTGTCAAATGCATATAACTGTGTAATCCAAACCCCTGTCAAGATATAGAACACTACCGTTATTCCCAGAAAGTTCTCTCATGAACCTTTCCAGAGACCCTCTACTTCCATAGAGGCAAACACTGTTGTTCCACATGGATTAATTTTGCCCCTTCTAGACTCCCTGTCAATGGAATCCTACTGTCTGTGCTCTTTTGTGTCTAACTTCTTTTATTCAGCATGATGTTTTTGAGATTTATCCATGTTGCTGCTTTTATTAGGAGTTTGCTTCCTTTTCAAGGCTGAATTGTATCCCATAGTTTGCTTTTTTATTTTCTTATTGAAGGACTTCTAGGTTGTTTTTGTTTGGGGCTTTTAAAAATAGAGCTGTTGTCAACATTCTTATGAAAGCCCTTTTTAAAACAAGTGATTTTATTTCTTTTGGGTAAGATATCTAGGGATGATATTGTTGGGTTACAGAATAGGTATGTGTTTAATTTTATAAGAAACTACTGGAGCTTCTCTTAAAGTGGTTATGCCATTTTATATTACCACCATCAATGGATGAGACTTCCGGTTGCTTCATACTCTTGCCCAACTTTGGCATTGTTGATCTTTTTAATTTTAGTCATTCTGGTGGGTGTGTAATGGGTATTTCATTATAGTTTTAACTTGCATTTCTCTATGCAGAAGGACTGTGTCCTTCTGCGACCATGTGACCTTTGTATGTTACCTCTTCTCTCTGGGCCTTATAACCTCCATGAGTACATTATGGGACCTGGAACGTGTCTGGGACTACTCTGGCATTTCATGGTTCTCTCTTTCTAAAAAGTTGTTGTTAGCAGGGATTAGCTTTGAGTAGAATATTTCCTTTCACTGATGAACATGACAGTGAGATATCTCATAAGAGGAATGGTGTGCAGATGTTTGAATTCTAAGTGAATACCTAAACACATGCTCCCTGGCCTATGACCTCTTGCCTTTTCTCCCCCTGTTCCACTCCAGCATGATGGTTCCCGGCAATGCAGCGGGGGTGGCCAAGCAGTTCTTGCGCTGCCTCTTCCACCAGCTGGCCCCCAACGGCATCTTCCCACAGCTGTTCCAAAGCACCATCAAAGGTAACTCATCCTTTGAGGATCCAGACGCCACAAATTTGACTCGTCCCAGATGCTCAAACACTAAATCTGATTGTTGACTTTCCAGATGGGACTTTTTTACGGACCTTAGCCTCATCTCTGATGGACTTCAATGAGCTGAGCTCCATCGCAGCCCTCAGTCAGCTCCTGGAGGTGGGTTTCCTTTAGTGACACCCTAAGCCCCAGCCGAAACTCTAAGCCCCAGCACAACTGTGGGTTATGTTTCTTTGAGTCCTGCCACAGGGTACTGCTGAGAAAGGATTTCAATGTTATTTAATTTAAAAATGAAATCTACAATTTTTGAATTGAAAATACATATTAAAAATTTTAAATGCATAGGCCGGGCGCGGTGGCTCAAGCCTGTAATCCCAGCACTTTGGGAGGCCGAGGCGGGTGGATCACGAGGTCAAGAGATCGAGACCATCCTGGTCAACATGGTGAAACCCCGTCTCTACTAAAAATACAAAAAATTAGTTGGGCATGGTGGTGTGTGCCTGTAATCCCAGCTCCTCAGGAGGCTGAGGCAGGAGAATTGCCTGAACCCAGGAGGCGGAGGTTGCGGTGAGCCGAGATCGCACCATTGCACTCCAGCCTGGGTAACAAGAGCGAGACTCCGTCTCAAAAAAAAAAAAAAAAAAAAAAAAATTTTTAAATGCTAAGGGCTGAGTGCAGTGGCTTATGCCTATAATCCCAGCACTTTGGGAGGCTGAGGCAGGAGGATTGCTTGAGGCCAGGAGCTCAAGACCAGCCTGTGCAACATAGCAAGACCCCCATATCTACAAAATAAAAATTAAAAAAATTAGCCAGGGTGGTGGCACATGCCTGTAGTCCCAGCTACTTAGGAGACTGAGAGGGGAGGATCACTTGAACTCAGGAGTTGGGGGCTGTAGTGAGCTGTGATCGCTACACTATGCTCCAAGTTGGGCAATAGAAAGAGACCCCAACTCAAAAGAAAAATAATATGAAATGCTAAAATTTAAAATAATTTAAATTTTATAAAGTTAATTAAGAAATAGAATTGCATAGAAAAGTGTCAGTTGAACATTGCTGCTTTGCATGGATTTACTCTTCCTTGAAAGCTTCTCCACACTCCCAACTAAGTCGTGACCTTGCCTCCACAGAACAACCCAGTTTTCCAAGGGCAGAGTGGTGGGTGGAGCTATGGGCACTGGATCAAGTGACATGGGTTCAAGTCTCAGCGCCGCTGCAGGTCAGCGCTCACGGTTTGCTTGCGGGCGATGCTCACTGTTAGAAAGAAAGCTGCTGCTCCTGTAATTCTATGTTCAGTCTTTGTGCTGGGGATTATTTCCAGTGAGCTTCATTTATTGTTTTCTTAGCACCGATCCACAATGGAACGCCTTGGAAGCTGTTTCCTATTTCTTGCTCACATTTCACCTCTCACCAATTTTCTCCCATAAGTTTGTCTGAACTTGTCAATTTTTCTTGATATTCCTCCAGTCTATCGCAGGGATTGGCCTATGTAGTAGGCACTGAACACGTTTATAGCCTGAAGATATGACTTTTAAACTGACCTTCACCAAATAGCGCTATGCATTCCCGTACTGTTTCAGCAGTTGATTGCCTATGCTTTTGTGTTTTTAGGGTCTAAATAACAAAAAGAATTTACCAGCAGGGGGTGCTATGATACGCTGTTTGGAAAACATTGCAACCTTCATGGAAGCTTTGCCTATGGATTCTCCTAGTAGCCTCTGGACCACAATCAGCAACCAGTTTCAAACATTTTTTGCCAAGCTGCCTTGTGTTTTACCTCTGAAGGTAAGCTGAGCCGAAGATTTCATTTTCAATTAATTTGTTACCATTTTCAGACCGTTTATTTATAGAGAACAACACAAGTAGCAGAGTCTTGGGTGATTTAATGTATCGCAAAGGACAATGAGAAACCTCCGTCAGCCATGAGTGAGGAGGCTTATTTGGGTTGTTCTGTCCTCTCTTAGGGAATGACAGGAATGCAGAGTGAGCATTTTGATCACTGATTATGAACATGCATTTTTCCAGTTGATTTAAAAAAAAAGACAGCCAGAAAGACATTAGTAGATGGTGTTTATCCAGCTATTTTTCTCTGGTAGATATTAAATAAGTAAGTAAATAAATAGTTTTATCCAAAAGCAGCCCAGACATATAAAATTTAAATTTTAGAGAATTATCTAAAGGGAAGTGATTGCTGTGTTTGTGAATGATGCTATTTCTGCTTGACTGTTACCCTCTATACCATACCATCCCCAAGAATATACACACCTACCTGGAAATCTAGTGGCCCAAGGATCATCGAAAACAGGAGCCCCGTAAATGCAATTAAGAAGCCAATACTGTTAGAGCTGGAAGAAACCTAAAAAGATCATCCTTTCCAATGCCCTCATTTTCGAAATGAATTCTGCAAATTCAGAGAGGTAGTGTAGCTTCCGAAGCAATGCAGTGGTGGCAATGTGAAGATCAGAACAGAGGTTTTCTGACTCACAGTCCAGTGTCTGTTTCACTAACAGACTCTTTTTTGCTCTTCTATGACAGGGTGAGTTGAAGGCATTCATGTCTCTAGAGCAGGGTATGGGGAGGTGGCTGGCAGTGGCATTACTGGCTTTGGATCTGACCTGCGCCATGAGGTTTTTTGTGCTTTCTCTGTGCAGAATACACAAGCATTTAACTGGCAACAAAATGAATCAGTTAGGGCATAGCGCCTCACACCTGTAATCCCAACACTTTGAGAGGCAGAGATGGGAGGATTGCTTGAACCCAGGAGTTTGAGACCAGTCTGGGGAGCATGGCGAGACGTCATCTGTATGAAAGATTTTAAAAACCACAGCCTAGGCAATATAGTGAGACTCTGTCTCTTAAAAAAAAATAGCTGGGCATGGTGGCACCTGTAGTCCCAGCTACTTGAGAGGCTGAGGTGGGCTCATTGCTCGAACCCAGGAGGTTGAGGCTGCAGTGAGTCATGATTGCACCGCTGTACTGTAGCCTGGATGACAGAGAGAGACTCTGTCTCAAAAATAAGTAAACAAATAGAGAATATTTAAAAATTAGCCAGGCATGATGGCATGCACCTGTTGTCCCAGCTACTTGGGAGGCTGAGGTGGGAAAATTGCTTGAGCCCGGGAATTTGAGGTTGTAGTGAGCCATGTTTGTGCCACTGCA
Source organism: Sapajus apella (assembly GCF_009761245.1). Taxonomy (NCBI): domain Eukaryota; kingdom Metazoa; phylum Chordata; class Mammalia; order Primates; family Cebidae; genus Sapajus; species Sapajus apella. Next base: position 9,713,585 of record NW_022436960.1, on the reverse strand, counting down.
CTCCAGCCTGGGCAATAGAGTGAGACTTTGTCTCAAAAATATAAAATAAAATAAAAATTTTAAAAATTCTGATAGAAAAGCAAAAGAATCACTTGTTGATTTTACAAGTGAGGGTACATATTAGTAGCTCCACCACCTCTACAATGAGTATTATGTGTACATAAGATATTTGATAAAGATTAACCACCTGTGATAATACATTTTTCCAAAGGGGCAGATACTACTAATAGGTCTACATGGTATAATTCAGGGACCCTTAGCTCAGCATGTGCCCCTTTGAGCTTGGAGTTACAGTGAGAAGCAGGAGTGCAGAGGAGGGATCTTTACCACCTCTTATAGTCTATGATCCTTGTTTGCCCACAGATCTGGAGTAGCTGAATAAATCCAAGCAAGGAGGGTCAGTACTTTGAAAGTGTGTATCTGTATAGCTACTGTACATCCACACATAGGAAACCTTGTGCACAAATTTTAGGCACGTGGAGCCTCCTAGGACCCGAGAGCCAATCAGGGCTTCACTGCTAAAGAGCCGCACACGCTAAGAGAAGGGATGGTATGAGGTATGGCAAATTCAAATGCCTGCTTGCCGATGTGACTATCAGAAGATTTCACTTGAGCACAAAAGAGTGACAGGTGTTGCCAGCTGTAAACAAGTGGCGTGCCTGATTTGTGACAATCAGCCCTGCCCATAGGACCCTGCCTGCAGGATTAATAAAGGAGATAAGATTATAAGCAGAATTGAGACACTTGGGAACTAGAATGTGCCAGTCCTTCTACGAGGTCAGTGGATACTCACACCTGCTGATTGTTGTTCTGTGAGAACGCAGGCCCCCAGGTTATCTGTCTTCCCTTTTTTTCACAAGATGACATTTTCTGATTTTTAAATCACTGTGGGGACCTGATGAGCAGCCAGTTTTCAGCGTTTGGTTTAAAGTAATGTAAATGTCACATCAACTCCGATGAGTATCGAGCAGATTAAATAGACCCCAGTGGTTACCTTAGAAGGCACTTGTGAAATACTTTCAGAATCTGTGTAAGAATTTGCCCCGCTAGGGCAGATCTGGGCACTGCCTCTGATCATCTTCTGCCTTTGTTTTTAATCTCTGGGGAAAATAATAAGCCACTGAAACCTTCTATGGTTTGTTTTCATCAGTTTATAGAAGCAGATCTCAAGCGTTAATGTGTATCAATGCCCCTGCAGGACTTGCTGAAACACAGCCTACTGGGCCTGACTTGGGAGTTTCTGATTCATGTGTCAGGCTTGAGGATTTGCATTCTAGCACGTTTCTAGCTGCTGGTTCTGGGATTCCACGGAAAACTCCTGGCTTAGTTTGTACTGTCTTGAAGAGGTTAATGTATGTGTACGCAGCTGCAGAAATATAACTATAGCCTGCTATTGTGATGTTTATAAAGTTAAATCGTATCATTGTTTATTCTTGCTGTAATGTTTTCCCCCAATCCTAGTAAACTCAATTTTAAAAAGTACATTTTGATGTGGAATCTTGTCAATATAGAACTCGAATGGATAGGTAAGGCATGATTTTCTTTTGTAGAAATTTTACTGCATTTTCTCGGATTTCTGTCATGTCACTTCATAGCAGAGAAAAGGCAGATGAAACTGGTTGTTATGTGGATTAATGGGTTTTGCAAATAGATCTAAGAAGTTTTTGTTTTTTTTTCCTAAAATGGTCTTTCACAAATAGGTGTATCTCTTTAGAGTTAGATACATTTAATATCTACCCAACAATTTCTGTTCATTGTGTATCCATCCATCCATCCATCCACCCATCCACCCACCCACCCATCTCTCTGTTCAACTGTCTATCTCATTAATTTTTAGGGCCATATCTTTGAAAATAGTTTAGGAGCTGTGTTTAATTATTTAACATTGTACAGTTGTTTAATTAAAATTGTTTTAACATGAGAATGATTTTTTTCAACAAAGATATTAGGGCATGTGAAACTGTGGAGAAGCAGTCATATTTCATATTTTTCCTTTTGCTAAAATAAATGTGTTCAGGACATATTTGAAGCAAAAGGCATATTAAGGTGAAAACTGATCTTTACTTTTTTTCATATTTATTCACAGTGTTCTTTAGATTCCAGTTTGAGAATTATGATTTGCCTCTTGAAGATCCCCTCTACCAATGCTACAAGGGTATGTATGTTCAGAAAAACATAACCAATTGGTTAGTCAGTTATTTTTTAACCTAAAGAGATAGGCTTGTAGCAATACTGAAGATAGTTATTGCATACTGAATGCTTCCCTTTCAGCCTCCTTCTCTCTCCTCATGCTGGGTCAGTGCCTTCTATAAAGAGCTCTATCTAATACCTCACAATGTCATGGTTTGTCATTGGTCCTGCTAGCCCTGGGCCATCCCCACCAATCCACCTGCCATACTACTAACTAGGTGGTCCTTCTAAACAGGATCTTATTGTGTTGGTTCCTTGCTTTAAAATCTCTGAAAATGCCTCTTTTCTTTCAGGATGATGCCCAGATTCCTTAACGTGGCATCTAACATGTTACTTCATAACTCTCCAGGCTGCCTTTCCAATGTAATCTTTGGCTACATGTCTTATTCATCCATTCCTCCTATCCACTTTCAGAATCAGCATTATCATCATCATTGAAACAACAGTCACTGTTTGTTATCATGTGGCAGACATTGTGCTTAATGCTTCAGATATATAATCTTATTTCATTTAATACTTCCTTGCCTTTGCTTAGGCCATTTCCTTTGCCTGAAATGCTTTATGGCCTTGTTGGTGTGGTGAACTCCTTCTCATTCTTCAGGGTTCCATTTAATGAAAAAAGATGTTGATATTATCTGTAGCAACTTTCTCCTGTATCAGCTCCCACAGTATTTGATAGAGCTCTCTATAGTAGCACTTACGTTGTCCTGAAGTGATCCCAAGGAAACCACAAGTTTCAAGAAGTTCTGCACCGTGTGTCATTCACTTTTGTCTTCCAGGCTCTATTTCCGGGCTGCATTCTATGCAGTGGTACAATAGTTTGTGTTGCTATAACTTGTAATTACTGTTTAATATACCAATGATGCATGTATCTTGCAACTATTTAACTTGACTGTGCTTTCATAGACTCGTGGTTTATGCTAGAAAGTTACAAAGATATCACTGGGTTCAGTCTGCTCATTTACAGACGAGAAAATAGGCTCAGAGAGATGAAGTGTCTTGACCAGGATCACACAGCTGGTTAGTAGAAGATTTGAGACTTGGACATAGGTGCTTTGGGTTCATATTGCCCCATAATTATGCTGCTCTTCTAGATTCAAGAGCAAGTTTCCATATAGGCTTGAATTCAGGCTTATCTTTTTGACCAATAAAGATACATTATGTGCAACATGAGACATTCCTGTTCCATTCATTTATTGTCAATGTTTCAAGACAATAGCATATATATATATATATATATATATTTTTTTTTTTTTTAGATGGAGTCTTGCTCTGTTGCCCAGGCTGTAGTGCAGTGGCATCATCTTGGCTCACTGCAGCCTCCGCCTCCCAGATTCAAGCAATTCTCCCTGTCTTAGCCTTCCAAGTAGTTGAGACTACAGGCATGTGCCACAATGCCTGGCTAATTTTTGTATTTTTAGTAGAGCTGGGGTTTCACTATGTTGGCCAGGCTGATTTTGAACTCCTGACCTCAAGTGATCTGCCTACCTTGGCCTCCCAAAGTGCTGAGATTACAGGCATGAGCCACCGCACCTGACCTCAAGGCAATAGCATTTATATGGAGCAAAGAATAATGAATCATTAGGACTATTTCTGTGAGTTTCTTTAAGATATCCTATATGGGAAGCATCACATAGATTTCTGTGGGGAATATAAATAAGTAAAAAATAGAATTCCTATCTTCAAGGGCAACTAACACAGAGTACATTCATTTTCGTATCAATAAGAAAAAAGAACCTCAAATATGCTCATATCCTTTGATTTAGTCATTCTTTTTCTGGGAATCTATTCATGGAAGAAAATGCAAATGCTAATTTCATGTAAAATATATTTATTGGGGTATTATTTATAGTAAAATGTGGCTTTGTGGCCGTTAGAATAGATGATTATGAAGAATTAAATGGCACTGGGAATTTCTTATATTAAGTTAATAAAAAACAAGATATAGGATTGTATATGTGTAATATTTCCACTGAGTATCAAAATGTAATCATGAGGCGGTAGGACTCTGGATGATTTTTATTTCCTCATCCGTCCTTTCCTACGTATCTTGAGTTTGACGTCGAACATGTATTACTTTTGAAAACCAGACAGGAAGCACTGTAGATAATGAGAAGTAGTGGAAATCATGGCTTGGAAGTGTTTTGGAGTCCAGTTAAAATCCTATCTTCTCTGCAGAACAATTCTACCTCTGGAAAATTGCCCTAGAACTTGGCTTTGAATTCTACTTCATACCTGTATGGCCTTAGGCAGATTGCTGGCCTACTTAACTGCCTAAGCTGCAGAGTAGGAACAGATACTAAAGCTTCAGAAGGTTAATAATGAAGATCATAGCTAACACTGATGGAGAGCTTACTGGTACCAAGTGCTTTACATATATTACCACTTTGAATTCTCATAATTTGCACCCTAATGATGTGGAAGCCATTATTATCCCTGTTTTACAGAGGAGAAAACCAAGTTCCAGACAGATTAAATCACTTATTCAAGGTCACAGTAAGCTAGAGTGTGAAATGCCTTGTGTCAGAATTTAGTGCTTGTGTCATTACCTATATTATAACACACTGTCTCCTGGGATAGTTATGAGAAATTTGAATAAGATAAACTATGTGAAATTATCCATCTGACACTCAATAAGTACTCCATAAATGTTTCTAAATGACTTAAGAAAGCATATAGAACTAAAACTGACCCTTTGTGGGTAGCATTCAGGGGGAGAAACTGAAACAGACTATGCCTTCCTGACAAACATTGGCAGCAGGCTGGGTTGTGATGAATTTTATGTAAGTTATAATACTTTAGTACTTACACAAGGATGGTTTGCGCTACTTAACCCAGAAGACAGTCTTCCAGATCTGAATATGATGAACTCATAAACACTTAAATGTTCTGAAAATAAAGTGGAAGATCCTATTGCAAACCTCACACTCTTGATTGCTTAGGGAGGACATGAAGACAGCGGTGTAGTTAGGTAAGTTTATAAATGATGCCACATGGAAAAATGAATGTCTTTTTGAGCAATTAAATGATTTGATCCTGTTCTTTGAGCCCTTGACTGAAGGTGCAGTTCTGTTTTTATTAGGCCGACAGGATGCTACAGGAGCCACCTGGTAACAGATTTTAAATTAATAAAAAGTGATTCTATTAGTTAAAGTATCATAAGACTTTAATACTTTTTTTTTTCAATGAAGTGATCAGCAATTGACTTTATTTGGCCTCAATCTCATTGCAGAGTTTGTTGGAACCATTTTCAAAACTGCTCAGCTTTGTAATTCAGAATGCTGTCTTCACTCTGGCCTACCTGGTGGAGCTATGTGGCTTGTGTTACCGGGCTTTCACTAAGGTAAGCAAGCTTCCATATGTGTGTTCCTGTGAAACTGAAAACTGGCAGAAATATATTCTTTTGAATCAGTGTCAAGTCCCTTTTAGGTCAGTTTCTTCCATATAGTTAAAAATGAGTAATTCTATTGAAGTCTAATAAATATCAGGGTAAGGAAACACTTTAAACACACACACACACACACACACACACACACACACACACACACACACACAGTCTAAAATATGTACTTATGCAGATTTGGAGAACTGACAGTCATGTGGTTAGAACAGAAGTGGTATTTTTGAATAAAAAGAGCCAATGGTTGACATGATGCCTTAAGGTCCTTTTCAAGTTCACCTTTCCTGCTTTATTTTTCTCCATACGGTATATAGTTTATTGATTTGTTGGGTTTATTGTCTGTTATCCCCTACTAGAATAGAAGCTCTATGGAGATAGATATTTCTGTTTTGTTTGTTTTTATACCCAAAATAGAAAAATACCAGCTTGTCATTTGTAAAAGCCTCTGAAGGGCTCCTTAATTCTCATCATTTGTCTGTCTCTCCAGGTCTGAGTTCTTGGCCTCTGAGATTGGAATCTCATCTTTTGTCATCTTGCCTTAATAATGGTTTCTCTACTGCATTATCTGTAGCTCCCATGGCCCACTACTGAGAAAGTGGAAAAGTACTGCTGGCCCAGTGGCAGTAGCAGCCTTGGGGAGCTGCTAGATGCTGTCCTAAAGGAAAAGCAGAAGGCAGGGCAAATTGGGAGCATTTCTGTCCTTAAGAACAATGTACAAATGTTTCCCTTTCAATTTCGAAATCTTCCAAGTTTGTTTTCGATGGGTCTCTGTTTCTGTTGTTCTCTCCTGAACATTCAAAATGTCTCTTATTCATGTTGTCCGTTTCTATAAGCCCTTTATTTTCCTCATAAAAATCTAATTTTATACTAAGGCTTTCATTCTATTTAAAGCATTCTTATTCCTTTTCTTACCAACTTGTGTCTGTTCTGCCATGTTAAGTGTTCCATGGTAATCTTTTCTTTGTTTTTTTCTGATTAGAAACTATTTATTACTGTGCCTGCAGCAATATGTTTTCTAACTACCAAGATGGTCAGCATTTTTTTCTTCTTTTAGAATCTTCTCGAAAGATAACTTCTTTCTTCTTTTTCACTTAAAAAAGTAGATCTTTTCAGCACCAAAAAGATTTTCTATTTCTAGAAACTATTTGATTTCTTCATTGTCTTTATGTTTATTTTGTTTAAATTATACCTTTTTGGGGGAAGAATCATGATGAGTTTATACTTTCTATGTTGCACACTATAGGTATTAATTACAGGGAACCTTCTAGAATTTGAATTCAAGATAATTCTCGGTTTTGAATTCAAGATATTCATTACACATGATATCTCCTAATAATCCATCATAACTTTAGTGGTGTTATTATCATCTACCCTTTCTCACTCCAATACAAGATGATGATTACTTGTAGAAAGCTTCAGTCCAGGGTGTTCCTACCTTCCTCACAGATAATAAGAAACTTTAATAAATAGTTTAAAAATAGCATCAGCTAATTGAGTGGTCTTGCTTATATAATCAAAGAAAAGGCACAAAAAGGTAAGAGCTTTGTAGACTTTCCTTTCTAGCAATCTGGTAGTCTAGATACCCTGAAAACCATCCCACTTAAAATACTGGAAGTGCTGGATGAAATGTAATAAAGGTGATTTTTAATTTAGAGCTAACTTTATAAGAATGAAAGGGGCAAAAATGAAGTGGGATTGAGAACCAGAGTGGTAAGCATTTAAGTAGTCCTGTGGTGGGGTTGTTGCTTGCCTCAGTAACTTAGGCGCTAGAGTTATCATTTTTTTCTTTTTTTGAGACAGAGTCTCGCTCTATCACCAGGCTGGAGTGCAGTGGCGCGATCCTGGCTCACTGCAACTTTCGTTTTCAGGTTTCAGGCAATTCTCCTGCCTCAGCCTCCCAAGTAGCTGAAACTACAGGCACACACCACCACGCCCAGCTAATTTTTTGTATTTTTAGTAAAGATGGGGTTTCACCATGTTGGCCAGCATGGTCTCGATCTCTTGACCTTGTGATCCACTGGCCTCAGCCTCCCAAAGTGCTGGGATTACCGGCGTGAACCACTGCGCCAGGCCGGGGCTAGAGTTTTAAAGCCCATACAAGGAAAGGAGATGACATCTCGGGACTATCCAGGCAGGGAGTTGGAGCTGAGTTATCCCTAGCAAAAGGTCAGAGCCCTTGAAAGGCTGTACACTTGGTAAAGGGATGGTTTGGAAAGAATACATTCTTATATAGAGGTGACAAAGAATGGTATCTGTCTCAGTTTGGGAACTGGGAGAAAGATTTATAGTCTCCCTTGAGAATTAGTAAACAGGGGCCTCTCTTAGAACAGGTTTAGAGTTTGAATTTATAATACCTGCATGCTCTTGGAACTCCCAAGCTAAAGAGTCAAATAACATTAGTGCTGAGCAAGTAAAAACCTTGAAATATCTGGTAGAAGCAAGATCAGAACAAGCCCCAAACCTCTCTGGAGGAGTATGTCTCCAACCTAGGCCCAGCACAATTCCTATAGTTAAAATCCTGATGAACATGAGCTGATAATCTAAAATTACAAAACAAATGAAGAAATAACCCACCTCAATATAGATTAGGAAAGTCGACAAGTAGCAAGACCATTTCCCACAAGAACTTTCAATATTAAAACTATGTGATAGAGACTATAAATGTTATATATATATAATATCATAAAAAATGACAATATATAAGTAACTATACTTTAAATAATATGCATATGAAGATTATATATAAATATTAAAATATAATAAAAATATAAATATATAAATGACTATACTTTAAATGATAAGCATATGAAAAATAAATAAAATAATAGAATAGATTTAGTCATTTACAAAAAAAGATGAACCAGACAGATTTAAACAAAGTAGAAATTCTAGAAATGAAAAACAATCACTGACATAAAAAATTCAATGGATAGTTTAAATAGCAAATTAGACATAGCCAAAGAGAGAATTGATGACATAGGAAACAGATCAGAAAAAATTACCTAGAATGCAGAAGAGAGAGATAAAGAGATGAATACAAAGAGAAATTCTAATACATATCTAATAAATATTTCAGATAAGGAAAACAGGCTTTTTATCAATTCTAGAATTGCTGAAAATAATTAAGTTTTGGATTCAAGAAACACAATGAGCCCTAAAAGTATTATAAATAAAGTTTTACCTGATCATGCCATAGTATACATGAGTCAGTATAACTTGTTGGAACAGCCAAGACAAAGAAAATATTTTAAGAACAACTACGGGAAAAGACACTCTAAAAACGCTCTGAAGAACAACCAAGGGAAAAGACAGACAATAAACTTCTCAACAGCGCAATAGAAGGAAGAAGATAATTGGGGAAAAAAAAGTCTTAAAATGATAAGAAAAAAGAACTATCTACCTGGAATACTCTACCAGCTAAGCTATCCTTCAAGAGTGAAGGCTAAATAAATATTCTATCAGGGAAATAAGAAAGTTTCTAATAGATTCTTACTGAAACAACTACTAAAAGATTTAAGAAGGAAAGTGAACCAAGAAGGAAAGAGTGAAAGGTGTGAAGGAATGATGCTCAAATAAATTGGTAAAATGTGAAAATCTAAGTAATAATTGATAATATAAAGAATTAATAATAATAATGTTAATCAGATGGGCTTAAAAACAACACTAAAATACTAGAAAATAGTACTCTGTAAGGTGTGTGTGTGTGTGTGTGTGTGTGTGTGTGTGTGTGTGTGTGTGTGTGGTTGGAGACTGGAGTTAAAGCATTCTGTATATTATACACAAGAAGGGCAGAGATAATGAATAACTTTAAACTCTTAAGAATACATGTAGACATTTTAAGTGTAAACTCCAAAAGGCAGAAATATAATGTATAAGTTCCAAACAGAGAGTAAAACAAGAATAAAAATTCAATCAAGCCAAAAAGAGTATCATAGAACAAGCTGTAATAAGCAAACATAAGATGATAGAATCACAATAAATATAAGTTTACTAGACTCACTAGGGATTGTTCATTGACTTTTAAAAATTGAGCTACATCTGGCCGGGCGCGGTGGCTCAAGCCTGCAATCCCAGCACTGTGGGAGGCCGAGGCGGGTGGATCACGAGGTCAAGAGATCGAGACCATCCTGGTCAACATGGTGAAACCCCGTCTCTACTAAAAATACAAAAAATTAGCTGGGCATGGTGGTGCGTGCCTGTAATCCCAGCGACTCAGGAGGCTGGGGCAGGAGAATTGCCTGAACCCGGGAGGTGGAGGTTGCGGTGAGCTGAGATCGCGCATTGCACTCCAGCCCGGGTAACAAGAGCGAAACTCTGTCTCAAAAAAAAAAAAAAAAAAAAATTGAGCTACATCTAAAATATGTCTAAAGACACCAAGAAAGTTTAAAAGAAAAGGTTAAAAAAAGATATACCAGACAAATACTAATGAAAAGAAAGCTGAAATCAGTCCATTGATTTTAACTTGAAAAGCATTATTATAAAGAAAATTACCATATATTGATAAAAGGAGCAATTCACCAGGATAATGTGACAATTCTAAAATTCCATAGAGCTAATAATATAGTTTCCAAATATATAAAACAAAATATAATAGGCTTACAAAGATAAACTGATAAATTCACAGTCATACAGGGAGATTTTTAATGACCTCTTTCAGTTATGGATAGATCAAGCAGATAAAACATACAGTAGATTCGAGGATTTGAGCAATACAGTGAGCAAAGTAGATGCAATCTTGAATCAATCAAATTTAGAACATATTTTAAAATGTGGAAGATTTTAAAATGTGGAACAGATAGTAGGCAATAAATTAAGTCTTAACACATACTGGAGAGTCAGTTTCAAGGAGAGCAAGTTCTTTAATCACAATGCAATTAAATTATAAATCCATAACAAAACCATCACTGCACATAGATGTTTAAGAGTGGCCTGAACAAGCCTCTACATCTAAGGGGACACCGTTCACATCTTAGATGTATTAAATTTTGTTGAGTATTGAGGCAGGTTTAGAAATTTGGGGCTTCCTGATTAAGTCCTAGAGCAGTTGGAGGAGACATCCCGGGCATAAAGCCACACCAGCTCAGGGCCCTGCAGACATGGAGAGAAGTATACATGCACACATCACTGGTACACACAGGTGTACATGGCTGTGCCCTGGCCCAGCTATACCCAGGAGATTCTTCTCTTGACCACCTCCTATTGTCAGATGTCAGATTTTTGTCCCCCTGCCAGATTCAGACCCAGTCACTTTTCCTAAATCCTATCATTGTTCAGGTTTTGCAGTCATATATATTTGTGTGTGTGTATCCGCACTTTTTCCAATTCGTAAAATGAAGCTGTGTGGGTTAATGGTATCTGGGACTTGTTATATTTAGAAATTTAAAATATGCTTTTTTTTTTTAAATTGTACTTTAAGCTCTGGAGTACATGTGCACATCCTGCAGGGTTGTTGCATAGGTACACACATGCCTGGTGGTTTGCAGTCTCCGTCCCCCCCATCGCTTACATCAAGCATTTCTCCCAGTGTTTTCCCTTTCAAATAATTCATAGATCAAAGGAAATATGAGAATTTAGAAAAATATTTAGAACTAAACAATTATAAAACCATTACATTCAAAAACCTGAAAGATATAACTGCATAGAAATTTAAAAGAAAATTTGTCTTAAATAATTAGAAAAAAAGAAAAACTAAATGGGCTAAAAACCATAAATTTGTTAAAATAAGAATAGCAGAGTAACCATAACAAAATTTAAAGAAAGGAAACAGTAAACATAAGAGCAGAAATTAATGAAATAGACAACAGGTGTACCAGCCTGGGAAACATAATGAGATCCTGTCTCTACAGAAAAATAAAACAATTAGCTGTATACACCTGTAGTCCTAGCCACTCTGGAGGCTGAGGTGTGAGGATTGCTTAAACCCAGGAGTTTGAGTCTGCCATGAGCTATGATTGCACCAAGTGTACTCCAGGCTAGATGACAGAGCAAGACCCTTCCTTCTTCTTTGAAAAAAAAAAAAAAAAAAAGAAGGAATGAAGGAGGGAGAGAAGAGGGAAAGGAAGAAAGGGAGGAATGAAAGAGGGAGAGAAGGAGAGAAGGAAGGAGAAAGGAAGGAAGGAAAACATAGATTCAATGGAAGACAAATACAACAGAAAGGGGGCTTTTTGATTAGACTAATAAAATAGAGAAACCCTTGGCAAGACTGATCAAGCAAACCAGATAAAAGACATGGATAAAGAATATTAGCAATGAAAAGGGGAACATAACAGCAGACATTAGAGATTTAAAAATGAACAACTTTATGCCAGTAAATTTGAAATCTTGGAGAGTATAGGCAACTTTCTAGAAATACATAATGTAGAACATCCAGAAAAAAAGAAAAAGAAATAACTGACTAGACTTAGATGTCTGAAAAATGGAATCAATAATTAAAAACCTACCCTCAAAAACTATTCCAGCTTTACAGACAACTTCTACTAAACATTTTAGAACTGATTGAACTCTTCTTTATACAAACTAATAGAATATAAAAAAGGGATCACTTCTCAACACATTTTATGAGGCCAGTAGAATTTTAATATCAACCAGAGAAGGACAATAAGGGGAAGGGAAATTATTGGTCAATATCCTTCATAGATGTAAAACTTTTGAATGAATAATAGCAAATCAACGCATTAAAAATAGGGCCTCATGATATAGTTGGAAATTTCTTGAAATATAAAAATGTTTAAATATTAGAACATCTATTAATATCACCATGTTACCAGATTAAAGGATAAAACCTTTTTATCATTATTCAGCAGGTACAAGAAACTTATTTTTTATAATTCAGTAGTCATCATAAACTCTTATCAAACTAGGAATAGAAGGGAAATTTCTTAACTTCATAAAGTGGGTCTACCAGAAACATCTAGCCAGCATTATATTTAATGGTGAAATGCTAAGAGTCATCCCTTTAAAATCATAAATAAGACAAGAAAGCCTGTCATTCCTGGTTCTATTTATCATGGTGCTGGAGGTACCATTCAGTTTTGCAAGACAGGAAGAAGAAATCAAATGTATAAGAATTAGAAAGAAAAAATACAACTCTCATTTTTCATAAGTGATATGATTACAAATGAACCAAACGGAATCTATAGACACCTTTTTAGAATCTACAAGAGAGCTCAGCAAGGATGCTGGATACAAATGGATACCCAGAAATCACCAAATTTTAATATTCAACTACAGATGATTATAAAACATTTTTAAAATGTCAGTAATTGTGGTGACAAAAAATGAATTGAATAAAAATGTGCAACGGCTGGATGTGGTGGCTCATGCTTATAATCCTAGCACTTTAGAAGGCCAAGGTGGGAAGATCACTTGAACCCAGGAGCCTGAGACCAGCCTGGGCAACAAGGCGAGACTCCATCTCTATTTAAAAAAAAATTAGGCTGGCCAAATTAGCTCATGCCTATAATCCTTACAGTTTGGGAGGTGGAGGTGGATGGATTGTTTGAGCTCAGGAGTTGTGGTAGCCCAGGGTAAAATATTACATGCCTTGTATGTGTATTAAGGTAACACTGCACCTGGGCAACATGGCATAACCTCATCTTTATAAAAAATAAAAACAATTAGCTGGGCATGGTAGTACATGCCTGTAGTTCCAGCTACTCCAAAGGCTGAGGTGGAAGGATCGCTTGAGCCCAGGAGGTCAAAGCTGCAGGGAGCCACGATTGCACCCTAACACTAAACAAACAGAAAGCTCTTTGAAGGAAGATAACATTTCAGGCTGCAAATCATTTCTGCAAATATCTTCCTAACAAAGCATCCAGCAATCAGAGATAACCAGACACATGAGGAGGCAAGACACAATGAGTGAAAATGAATAGGAAGAACAGACAGCCCCACAGGGACTCTACTTATTTGATTCGGAAAGGATCAAGACAGGACACACAGGGCTTCTGATACATTTGCAATGTGCTGTTGTTTGCCTGGGTGGTGATTACATGAGTGTTCAGTCCATCTTCTGAGAGTAGAAAAACTCAAACTCAAACCATGTTTCTCCTCTGCTCTCAAAGTCATCAATGCCAAAGACTTCTGTGATCAAATGTGTGGAGATTTGATCCAAAAAGCAAGCAATGGATTCTGCAGAATAGATACAGTTCTATTCTGACACTACTTACCTGGAGATAGCATCAGATCCCACGGGTTGAGGGCTCAGCCCCCGAGACTGTCCTCCAGCCCCCACCTTCACTGCCAATTGCAAGCTTTAGTTGTTTTACCTGTGCTTTTGTCTAACTGGTTATAGATTAGAGATCCTGAGCCTTCCTCTTTGGGCTCAATTAATTTGGTAGAGCAGCTCACAGAACTCAGAAAAACACTTACTTACATTTTATTTAGCAATTTATTATAAAGGATATTACAAAGAATACAGATGAAGAGATGCATAAGACAAGGCAATGGGAAGCGGCACAGAGCTTTCATGCCTTCTCCAGGCATGCCACCTTCCAGGAACCCCGCCATGTGTTTAGCTATCCAGGAGCTCTCCAAACCTTTTCCTTTTGCGTTTTTATGGAGGCTTCATTATGTAGCCATGGCCATTGGTGATCAACCCAGCTGTCAGCCCATCTCCCTTCTATAAAGGTTGAGGGGTGGGGCTGATAGTCTTAACGCTCTAATAATTGTGCCTTGATCTTTCAGGTGATCAGTCCTCTTCCTAAAGCTACCTAGGCTGCCAGCCATCAGTCAACTCATTAGCATGCAAAAAGACATCAGTTTGGGGCCGGGCGCGGCGGCTCAAGCCTGTAATCCCAGCACTTTGGGAGGCCGAGGCGGGTGGATCACGAGGTCAAGAGATCGAGACCATCCTGGTCAACATGGTGAAACCCCATCTCTACTAAAAATACAAAAAATTAGCTGGGCATGGTGGTGCGTGCCTGTAATCCCAGCTACTCAGGAGGCTGAGGCAGGAGAATTGCCTGAACCCAGGAGGTGGAGGTTGTGGTGAGCCGAGATTGCGCCATTGCACTCCAGCCTGGGTAACATGAGTGAAACTCTGTCTCAAAAAAAAAAAAAAAAGACATCAGTTTGGAGGCCTAAGGATTTTAGGAGTTGTATGTCAGATACAGGATTAAAGATCGAATATATATTTTATAGCATCACATCCTCTGAATCCATTTAACTGTATGCTTATATTTTATGTACTTTTCTGCACATGTATTATATTCAACAGTAGAAAAGCCTTACAAAATTGAAACCAACTCAACATTTCATCAACAGGAGGACTGATCAATGAATTTTGGTATATTCATACAATAATATATTGTTAGATTGTTGAGTTGAAAGAACCAGAGCTACATATATCAATAAGGATTAATTTCAAAAATACAATGCAGTGAGTAATTACAAGTTGTGGAAAGATATGCACAGTGTAACATTACAGAAAGTTAAAAAATGCAAAACAATATTTTACATTATAATGGAGACATACATATGTAGTTAAAGTGTAAAAACATGTATAACATAATAAGCACTAGATTCAGAATAGTGGCCACTTCAAAGAAGAAAGGAAGAAAGAAAAGAACACTTGTATAGGTAGCTTCAGCTGTTTCTGTGATGTTTATTGTTAAAAAAGGATGAATCACCTTTCAACAAGGGACTAATCCAGAATATACAAGGAACTCTAACAACTCAACAGTAAAAAAACAAAAAACAAATGTAAATAATCCCACTAAATAAATAATCCCACTAAGTAAATAATTCCACTAAAAAGTGGGCAAAGGACCTAAATAAACATTTCTCAAAGGAAGACATTCAAATGGCCAACAGGCATATGAAAAAATGCTCGACATCACTAATCATGAGGGAAATGAAAATCAAAACCACAGTAAGATATAATCTTACCCCAGTTAGAATGGCTATTATCAAAAAGACAAAAAATTACAGATCCTGGTGAGGATATGGAGAAAGGGGAACTCTTGTGCCCTGTTGATAGGAATTTAAATTATAAAGCCACTATAGGAAACAGTACGGATATTTCTCAAAACACTAAAAAGAACTGTCCTATGATTCAACAATGCCACTACTTGATATTTATCCAAATGGAAAGAAATCAGTATTTCAAAAGGATACCTGCACTCCCGTGTTTACTGCAGCACTATTCACAATAGTAAAATATGGAGTCAACCTAAGTGTCTATCACTGGACAAATGGATGAAGAAATGTGATATGTATACACAGTGAATTACTATTCAGCCATTAGAAAAGATTGAAATCATGTCATTTGCAGCAACAGGGATGGAACTGGAATTTATTATGTTAAGTGAAATAAACCAGGCACAGAAAGACAAATATCATATGTTCTTACTCATATGTGGATGCTAAAAAAATTGATTTCATGGAGCTAGAGAGTGGAAGGATAGATACCGGAAGCTGGGAATGGTATGTAGGGGGAGAATGAAGAGAGGGTTGGTTCATGGGTACAAACATACAGTTAGATAGAAGAAATGAGTTCTAATGGTCAATAGCAGAGTGGAGTGACCAGAGCTAACAACAGTATATTATACATTTCAAAGTGCTGCAAGCGAGGACTTGAAATGTTCCCAACACACAGAAATGATAAATACTCAAGATGTTGAATAACCTAAATATTCTGACTTGATCACTACACATTCTGTGCAACGAAATATCACATGTATCCCATAAATATGTACAAATATTATGTATGAATTTAAGAAAGAATGAAAGAAGCTAGGATTCCAAAAAAAGAATGAATCAAATAAAGTAAAACGATGTGATCCAACAAAGATGGGTGGTAGGTGCACACACTGTTCCATTGTTTCCAGTTTTCTAGATGCTTGAAATAGTCCATTTCCGACATAAGTTCCTCGGAGAGGCCACAGAATACTTTAAAGAGTTGTATATGTTTCTCTCTAAATCATTTGTATTGAAAAAATGCTTTTAGACTGATTTAATTGCTGCAGTTCTAGGAACCTGTTTCCCGTGAATAAGAACCAAGTACTGGGGCATCAGTGCTTAAGAGATAGCCTAACTTTTTCTTATCCATTAAATTATTTGTCCTCAGTGTATCGGTAAACTCATTACACCACAAAAATGCTTTTTTTTTTTTTTTTTTTTTTTTTTTTAGTTCTCATTTTATTTCTTAAGGACACTTCACTGTGCATTTTTAAATACTGTTTTTTATTTCTGACCCGTGAATCTTTTGACATAGATCTACTCTAATTGAATGTCTAAAGTCACTTACCTCCTTCTATTTTGTTTTCTTTAGGAACGAGATAAATTCTACTTGTCTCGTAGTGTTGTTCTAGAGCTTCTGCAGGCCCTAAAGCTCAAATCTCCTTTACCAGATACAAACCTTCTTCTGCTCGTCCAGGTAAGCATATGCCTGATTTGTAAAACTTTTCATGAAATCCATGTATGTTTGGAAAGTTAAGAGAGGTGTAGGGTGTATGCATAAAACCAAATATCTTTACCCAGAGATGAGAAATAATACATCTTATATGGACCGTGATCTAACTAACAGTATGCATTTAACGCTTCCACTGGCTAAAAAGTCCAAGAAGAAGTACTGATTTTGTTCCAACTGTGGAATTAGTTTTGTGGGGGTCAAAAAGAAGAATGAAACAATAATTTTTTTCTTCAAGAAATGCATGATCCAGTAGGTTAGAGGGGCAGGTCAGTCACCAGAGCTGAGACAGGTCTACTGAGGCCAGAAGTCGGGGAATAGGCTGAGGTCTGCTGCAGAGTCAAATGAGTATGGGCGGTCCCTGAATCTTGGTGAAGCGGAAGTGAAGGAGAAAGTGGGCCAGGCCAGAGACAGTCATGTGGCAGGATGCGCTGAGTGGTACCCAGGGTAGGGGGTAGGTACACTTCAACCGTCAGGGGACCTCTGAGGCCAAGAAGCTTATAGCCTATAAGGCAGGCTTTGGAGAACCGGCAATGATTATGCTTTTGGCTGTATGGCATCTGAGGGGCTGAAGCCTTCTACCCTGCTGTCCTTCACTCAGCATCTTAAGCAGATATGCAGGTTTTGATGAGCTGAGACAGGCTATGATAGTGCCATGAGAGAAAGAGATAAGTAAAATCCTGGGGAGAAGTTGAGAGCAGGATGGATCCCACCCCTTATGGTGTGAAATCAGGGAAGACTTCATGAAGGAAGTAGCATTTGAGTTGGGTCACAAAGGACTGGTGGGTACAGGCAAATATCTTTGCCTGGGATTAGGGTTCAGCCTAGAGAGGTTGACTGGCTTCAAGCATAGGGGAGAGTTAGGCAGGATGGTGGAATACATTTAGGGATAATGGCATGAGGATAGGGTTGAGAAAAAGTAGACTGGCTGTGCCAGAGGAATCAGCAGTGGTTCAGGTAACTTGGGACCCTGCCTCTCACCAAGGCTTGAGGCTAGATTTAGAGACTTGGCCATGAGCTACAGCTGGGATCAGGGTGTCATGCGATGGCCTTTGGGCAAAGTGCGCAGCCATTGCATCACAGCTGTGTCAGCACTTGCTGATGAACATTAAGAGCAGTCCCAGGGTCTAGGCCTGCAAGTTGGGAGTTAAATGACTGAAGGAATATCGGAGCTTGGTATCAAGGAACTAGACAGGTTTCCCTGAATCATAGGTATTCATTTGGAGACATGAGAGAGAAGGGAACACTAATGGAGGATGTATTATGTATTAAGCATTTAATCCTTACGGCCTTGTGAAGCATGGGTTCTGTATTGCAGGGGGCCGTGGCGGGTGGTGGTGGTTCGGTGGCTTGCCCAAGACCACAGTGCTGTCCTAAGTGATAGGTGGTATCAACCACCTGATTTCAGTGTGTGAGGACTCCAGAGCCTGCCTCTATTCGGTGTGACATACAGCCTTGTCAGGCCTTTTCCATCCCTTACCTGGATTACTGTAACAGCTTTTAGCTTTTTGCACCTCCTTCGTCTCTTTCCACACGAAGCCACTCTTCTGGCCTGTGGCTGCCTAGAGGAATTTTGCTGAAACTCCACTTTTCTGATGCAGATCACTCTTGCATCAGAAACCTAGAGTGGCCTCGTAAGGTCTGAACTACTCAGGTCTTTCATCATCTGGCCACATCTGACTCTTCTCCAGTATTTCCCACTATTTACTGACCACCTATCTTGGGCTGGGTTCTGGGAATATAGAGGTGTGACAGGCATGTCTTGATAATGTGCCAACTACTCTCCTGAAAGTCTACCTGGCGTATAAAACACTATGGAAGAAGGAGTGGCAAACAGCCTGGGAGACGGAGGAAGGCTTATGAAGCATTATGAGGCCTGACATGGGCCAGGTGCTCTTTCTGCAGCATGCTGGGGAAATAGAAGAATCAGCCATGACCCCTTCCTTCCAGAAGTTTATAATCTAGCCATTGAAGTTGACATGTAAATTTAAAAATTCCTACATAGTGCAACAGGTACAGTAGTAGAGATGCATACTGAGTAAGGAAGTGTTTGTAGAAGAGAGTTCACATGGACTTTGAAGGATGCACAGAATTTCAGGAGTTGACCCAGTAGAGAAGAGGAGGAGCAACCCTTATCCTTTATTGTTGAATATCCACTGCCTGGTCTCCATGCTTCCCCTTCGGTGACTACTAATCATTAGGATCAGAACTGAATTTTCTCAAAGGCTTGAAATTTAATTAAAAGTTTGTGTACTTTCAATGAATGGTCTTGAGTTGTCTTTGAAGAGCTTTCCAGGACACATTGAACTCTCAGAGAGTGATTGCTGGAAAATGACAGCAATGGATGTGGGGAATGATGTCATCAGAATAAAATGGCTCTTATTATACTAAGATGCTGGACAGCCCAGATGGAAGACAAGCAAAGTCACAGCCAGAAAATATCTGTTCTCCTAAGGAGAGACCAACTTTGCATTTCTCTCTATGCACTGTGTTAGCCAGGCCCTCCTGTTCACATAGCAGCGCAACATTGCCTTTGAGAACAAGCAGTGTTCACACAGACTTTTTTACTTATTTATTTTTAATTAATTAATTAATTAATTTTTAAGACAAGATGTTGCTCTGTCACCCATGGTCTTAGCTCACTGCAACCTCTGCCTCCTGGGCTCAAGTGATCCTCCCACCTTAGCTTCCCAAGTAGCTGGGAATACAGGTATGGGCCACCATGCCTGGCCAATTTTTTAACATTTTTAGTAGAGACAGGGGTTGGCCATGTTCCCCAGACTGGTCTCAAACTCCTGGACTCAAGCTATCCATCTGTCTTGGCCTCTCAAGATGCTGGGATTATAGGTGTGAACGACTGCTCTTGGCCCAAACAGACCTTTTTAAAGATTCATGGGATGTACACTGGCTTGGAGGAGAGCACAGGTGAACAAGGCTTGGGGAAATATCCCGGGAGGGATGTAACGTTAGCAGGTTGACCGTGTCTGGAGGTCACTTGCTTCTGAGAGTGTTGCAGTTGGGGATGTGCCGCCTGAAAACCACCTAGACTTCAGGTTACTGAAGGTGCTTTCCTGCAGACGCTGAACAGAATTCCCTTAATTGCCCTTTGTCTTGAGCAGAGCAGATCTGTGTGGCTGACCTTCTTGGGGTTTAGCCCTCCACACTGTAACTACTGGTTTTCAATGAAATACATTAGTCAACTGTAATAAGCACTTGTCACAAGATGCCAAAAGAGCAGTGAGAGTTTAAATTACACAGTGCTTAAGGAAAGCACGAAAACAGTGATTATTGCATCACAGTTAGGTGAATAAATAACAAAAACAAATTAAGAAGAAAGATGGCAGAAAGATACTTCCAAATCTCTTTTATGGATCTTCATCTGCCATTTCATCTTTTTAAAACAAATGTGTGACTTGTCATTGAAATCATTAAGTTAAAAAATGTCAAGTTGTAAAACTATTCAGATTGAAGGGGTATTTTGGAGACATTTTGAGATCATGTCTAGGAAAAACAACTTTATGGAAATGTTTCAGTCTTCTCCAACAAAAAATGTTGAGCATGGTTCATTGCTGGGTTTCAGCACCAAAAAAAAAAAAGGTTAATCCATTTCAAAGTAACAAATCCTTGTTCTACCTGTTCTATAAACTCTTAAGCAATTTTTATTTCTAATCAGAGAAATAAAAGTGAGGCATATATTATAACAGAGTAGTTCCCTTTTCTGTCCTGTGGTCCTACCTAAGTCATGGAGTGAAGTCTTTTATGGGGCCACACATGGTGTATTAGTTTGTTCTCATGCTGCTAGTAAAGACATACCTAAGACTGGGTAATTTATAAAGAAAAGAAGTTTGACTGACTCGCAGTTCCACTTGGCTGGGGAGGCCTCGCAATCATGGCAGAAGGTGAATGAGGAGCAAAGTCACGTCTTACATGGCAGCAGGCAAAAGAGCTTGTGCAGGGGGAGCTCCCCTTTATAAAACCATCAAATCTCATGAAACTTCTTTACTACCATGAGAACAGTATGGGGGAGATCACCCCCATGATTCTACCTCCACCTGGCCCTGCCCTTGACACATGGGGATTATTACAATTCAAGGTAAGATTTGGGTGGGGACACAGCCAAATCATATCAGATGGGATGAGGAGAAACGTTGTTTTCTGCTGCTAGTAGTGCTCTTTCTGTAGAGTTTCTAGGTTGCTTTTTTTCTTGCCCTTGACTGCCTGAGTCCTCCAGGTATTCTCTAGAATAGTGGAAATGACAGTCTGTTCTTTGGTAGCTTCTTTTAGGCCAGAGGATCTAGGCTAGAGTCAGAAGGAACCTTTCTCCATTACCTATGGGCACTGTCAGCTCCTGGCACCTGGACAACCAGGCTTATAGCAGGGACAAATGATCTGCCAGGAGTAGACAGGGACTTTCTTTATGGATATCAGTGACCATCATCTGAAGGTCACCCCGTGAAGGTGGGTCTAGTTAACTGAAAATGCGACTTGAAAACATTAAAAAAAAAGCAGTAACTGGAAGGAAAAACTCTCTAGTGATCCATTATGAATGACACTGGTCCCTGTGCTGAACAGAGTCCATTGCTCCAACGTTGAGTTTCCCATTCATTCTTTCAGCCCAAGGGAAACTCCTGGTATTTCCTCTACTACTTTTCTAATCAATAGTAGACAGATGAGCTCACTAAGATAGAACCATTGCTATTATTCTCATAGATAGACCATGCCTTTGTGTTACCAAATACTCTGGCAGTAAAAGAGGTCCCTTGAAGAACAAATAGAATCCTTGTCCAAGAAATGTGGGATCACCCAAGTTTTAAACATGTCAAGGCAGTAACTGGTACCAATCTGTTTTTTAATTCCTGGAGGCCTGCATCATGGAAAATTCCCCAGCCTGCTCTATTGTGGTTATCTAGCCATAACCACTGTTGTTTACTTATGAAGCTTTTTTACATAAGAAGTTACGTGTGTAAAAACAAACAAACAAACAAACGAAGTTACATATGTAAAGTTTATGCATGAATTTGCATATGAAGCTGGGTGGCCTTAAATGTTCAAGTGGATTTTTTTTTTTTTTTTTTTTTTTAAGAAAAAGAGGCATGGAGATAGGAAATAATTTGCTGAATAGAAAAATGTCATTTCAGAGTCCAAATTGTTGATCCCCAGGGCGTAGTTCTCTTTTTGTGTTTTGGACAGATGCACTAGCACATTATTTTAATTCCGATCTATTGACATTTTTGCTTTTTGTTTCCAATATTTTCTCTTTTGCTGATTTGCTGTAGATATTTTACATGTAATAGGTTATTATAATTGTTCTCAAGGTAGATTAGAGTTTTCATAATAAGTGATAACTCATTAAAAGCCACCATAAAGATTGTTTAAGTTCAAATCAAAAAGAATTTCCTTAGCTCCTATTATGTGTCAAGAGTAGATATTCTGCTAATTTGCATGTGCTACTCCCACTTTGTGGGATATACCTGCATATTCAAGTTATGAGAAATCAGACTGTTGAAGAAAGGTTTTCTTTTAAAGATAGACTCATTGTGGGCTGGAGGACAAAGAACCAGTGGAGGTACAGCTGTTGTTTTTAATTCACAGAGTTACCATTGAATGGGGCTATTAATATCAGTTGAGTTAGTAATAATCTGATCACTCCATGAGATGACAGGTGAAGACACTATTTTGGGTGTCATTTTGATAATGAATTTAGTAATGACACGTAATAGATATCGTGTTTCTTTTGTGTTCGTGGAGGAATGCATATTTCAGTGCCCGATTTCCCTCAAAGTACAGAACTCTTCCTTCAACAGCAATCATCATTCCTTCTCTGATTCTTATTTATCATGATACTATACTTTGAGCAGTTCTTTAAAATCATAATAGACTTTTTTCAGATTATGGTTGGCAGCCATATAAAACGAAGACAGAAAGGTTTATAAGGTTTTAGTTGTGCATCTGATGTAAAAATACACTGGATTACAATGCATGGATAAAAAAACATAGATGATATTTGAGGCTTATGCACTTTTATTTCCTTTAATATGCCAGATTCTCTGTGCACCTCCTTTACTTTTAGGGTGATTTTTAATTAATTCTGGCTAGTAAGTGTTATCATAAATCAGATAGTTGGATCTGACCTCAGATCTTGGCGCTAACCATGCTGAAACGTGCTTACATTGTGCTCTGTGCTGCACTTTGCTGAGGACGGTGGGTGGGAAAGTCATCTGCCGAAGGGAGCTACAGACATTTAAAATTTCGCTTCTTCACAAATCTTATCTTGACCTCAAGGGCCCATCCAGGTCCAGGACTTTAAACCATCCTTAAGGAGACAGCTCTAAGTGCTCGCCTTAGCTCATATAGTAGATATGGCTCTCTCTTCCCTACAGCCTCTCTTAGCTGTGCAGTCTCATTTCTGTTGTAAACAACTTAATTAAAATTAATGCTGGTGTCCTCTCAGAAGTTTTGGAACTCAATCATTAGTTGTTTGTCTTAGAGTGAAGACTTAGATAGCTTTTTATTTAGTTATATTTATTATTTGTTTATTTGAGGCAGAGTCTTACTCTGTTGCCCAGGCTGGAGAGTAGTGGTGCCATCTTGGCTCACTGCAACCTCCACCTCCCAGGTTCAAGTGACTCTTCTCCTGCCTCAGCCTCCCAAGTAGCTGGGATCATAGGCATGTGCCACCACACACAGCTAATTTTTATATTTTTAGTACAGACGCGGTTTTACCATGTTGGCCAGGCTGTTCTCAAACTCCAGGCCTCAAGTAATACACCCGCCTTAGCCTCCCAAAGTTCTGGGATTACAAGCATGAGCCACCACACCTGGCCTAGATAGCTTTTTAAAATGAATTTTATGGGAAAACATGCAATCTCTTCCAGGAGGTTGGGTTGAGAGTGTTCCTTCTGCTCACTGTGTATGTCTATCAAATATTTCATTGTGGTTTTTTTTCCTTATAGGTTTTGGCTGGAGTTAAAGGCTTTACAGTTTTTAAAACCTAATTTTTTACTTTTCCTTATGTTAGAAATAAGCTTAAGATAGGTGAGCAGACATAGAAAACCTGAATGAGATCATGGAAAATGCTAGATGTTCCCAGGGTGTTACCAGTTGCCACTTTCTATGCCAGGTTCAGAGTTAATGGCCAAACAGATTCTTCAGTTTTCTGTAACTGTATTTGAGGCAAATGGAAATGACAGAATGTTAATGTAAAGATCTATGTCCACTCCCATCATGTGGCTCTTGGGGGCAGCTTTGTTTATGCCCTCTTGCCCCCGACTCAGTTATATACACTTATGTGCTTCCCATGGAGGACACCCCTCCCACAATTGAAGACCAGCTCTTGGCCCTGAGCAAGAAGTCTAAGGGTTCCTTGGCCTCAGGAAGCCTTGGGTTAGAGCTGTACCCAGTTAGCCAATACCTGCTACCTGTTAATAATGCTTAGATTTAAACCTCTGACTAGCCAGATAATATGCTGGTCTCTGTTCCTTTGTTCCATGGCTCCTCATCAGGCCTCCTGAAGATTTACTCTGCGACCCCAATTCCTTTTACTTCTCCCCAGTGTGACAGGGACTGGGCCTGCCTAGTTGACTCATGATCTTGACCCATTTAGCTTCCCTGTGCCTTCCAGTATGAGAATGGAATGAATGAGAAAGTGGAGCAATTGGTGCTGAAACTTCTGAACTCTGCACAGCAGCAGTTTCAGATCCGAAAGTTGTTAGGGCTACTGACCAAAGGCCAGGAAGATAAACAGGTGCTAATTGCTCATAGCAAACTCTACTTCAACATTTTCCCCAAGACTGTTAAGAAATAGTTGAGTGTTGCATTAAGTGAGAAACACCTGTCAAAATCTGAAATGAAGTAAATTAAATTGTAATCTGGAAAATCCATTCTTGTAATGATCCCAAGTCATAACTGGCTAATGGATTTGGTTCATACACTCTCACTGAGCCCCTCTGAGACGCCCGGCACCAAACTAGGGCTGGGGATGAGGCGCATCAAGTCTCTGCTCTTGAAGAGTTCATAGCAGGTTGAGAAATAGACTCATAAGTCACTGCAGTCTGATGTGGTGACTGTTACAGTGGAGGTGTGTGAAAAATCCTGTGGGCACACAGGGAAGGAGTGGGCGTCTTTAGTCGCACAGAGGATACATGTGGATGAATGGGGGCAGGAAGATGAGATGCTGAAGTTCCTCTGTGGGGAAGAAACAGGTAGAATACTCACTTTGAGGTTGATTGTTTTTCTAGTTTCTTTCTAAATATATGATATGAAAATAGAAATCATGAAACTCTATGAAATGTGCTTACAGTAACTGTCAAGAAGTACTAAACAGTAAATAGAATGACTTCATCATAAATCTGACAATGCTAACGTCTTTTATTTTTTCCTTGATTGAATGTACCATTTTAGTGCCACTTAACAGTCTGGGTAAAGTAAGACTTTGTGTGTTAATTTCAGTACTGTGATTCTTAGTTTCTGATAGGAATGAACCATCATGGTTAGCAAATCTGATCTATCCAAGGCAGATCATCATGAAAATGAACACTAATTAATTTAAGCCAAGTTAATAAAATGATAAATTACTTATTACTGTCCAGATACCCTTAAAAATAATTATACTTTCACTTTTTTTATTAGTTTATTTGTGCAGATGCTGGAACCAAACTAGCCGAGTCAACAATCCTGAGCAAGCAGATGATAGCCTCTGTACCTGGAGTAAGTCCCGACCAAATTCATTGTCTCTGTACTTACATTTCATAGACTAGTAGTTAAGAATGCAGGCTTTAGACTTACATAAGGGTTTGAGGCCTGCCATTTACTAGCTATGTCACTTTTGGAAAGTATTTTAACCTAAGATTCTTTGATTTTATCATCTGTCAAATAGGATATAACAGGTTTTAACATACAGGTTGAGGATTGATTGAGATAATGCATGTAAAGCATATTAGCAAGGTGCCAGACATAGTAAATGCCATGAAAATATTATCTATTAAAATAATATTAACAAACATTGCCTACTTTTGGATATTTTAGTTATTTTCTATATTTTTCTCTTGTAATTAATATGCAAAGAACATCTTTATGCTTAAATCTTTGTCCATACTTCAGACTATTTCTTTATAATAGATTTCTGAAAGTAGAATGACTAGACTGTTTTTTTAAGTGTTCTTGATAGTGTAATACAAGGTTCTATGAGACAAAATCCCAATTCTCAGTGACTTATGAAAGTTTATTGTTTGCTCATGTGAAGTTTAAATGGGTATCCTGATTAGTAGGGAAAGGTGGAATTTCCATGCGCATACTCAGGAATCAGTTTTCTTCCATAATGTACAGTCCACTGCAATCAGCTTGATTGTGGCTGGGGAAAGGGAAGAGAATATGGCCCATGAGGTTTTCACTGGCCAGGTCTAAAGTGTGTTTTTTTCCTACCCACATTCCATTGGCCAGACCTCAGTCACATGACCACACTCAACTGCAAGGGATGATGGGAAATGTACTCTAGTTGTGGACCAAGGAAGAAGACAGGCCTTGGGAGTAGCCAGCCAGTCTCTGCTGCATACTGGCTATTTCCTTTTTGTTTGATTCTTTAAAACTCAATATTTGCTACCTATGCAATAGCTAGAAAATAACATCCCTGGCCCTGGAGGGCCACTGACCCTGCTGGAGATAAAGGATACAGAGAGCTCCCTCAAAAAGAAAAAGAAAAAAAAGAAAATAACATCCCTAATAATAAAAAGGTTATTGAAATCAGTAATTAAAAGACAAACATTCCAACAACAACAGAAAAGCAACATATAGGTCCCTTTCTGATGATCAATAAGCCATCCAAAATAAATCTTTTACTCCCACTAGCAACCAATAAATTGTGATTATGAAGTATAAAAATATTTTAAAGTATAAAAATTAAAATTGGCTAGCTAATTGGCAAGCTTTTCTCTTTTTTTTAAAAAAAAAACAACACTTCATCAAGGCAGGAAGGACATATAGGAAGCTGTACATCTTTAATGTATGTGACTTGATGAGTTTGAATATGAGTATATATTCATGAAACCACCACCGTGATCTATTCCATGAATATACCCACCATCTCCAACAGTTTCCTCCTGCCCTATTTATTTGTTTTTTTGCTTTTGTGTGTTTAACATTAGCAATATGAGCACTTTACATAAGATCCACCCTCTTAGGAAATTTTTAAGTATGTAATACAGCATTTCTAACTGCAGGCACTACACTGCCCATGAAATCTCTAGGATTTACTGACCTTGAAAAACTGAAACCTTGGACCTTTTGACTAATACCTCCCCCTTTTTTCCTCCCCAGCAGATCTTTCTCAATGATTAGACTTACTGGTGGTGAAATGAAACAAACATTCTTGTAAGCCACTAGTGGTAGTAAAACCAACCTTGCGGGAGGGCAGTTGGACAATCTTCTTTTAGGAATATGTCTGAGAAAATAAATATGCACATGTTTATATCAAGTTTGTTTATTAAAGCATCATTTAAAATAGCAGAAATATGGAAACAAAGTAAATATCTAACATCATGAGGATATTGATTAAATAAAATAAGGTGCATCCATAAGATAGACTATTATGTACTTATCAAATCAAAGTTTCAAATAATATTTTAATGAATTAGAAAATGCTTATGATATATTTAATTAAAAAACAAGTTAGAAAATGTTATCTCAATCTTATAAAAATTATATGTATGTTATATACATTAAAAAATTTTTTTTTAAATCTTGGAAGAAAATACTAACAGTAGTTTTCCCAGAGGTGGAGGATTATGGTGATTTCAATTTTAATTTTAGTGATCTGTATTTTCCAAATTTCCTATATTAAACGTGTTACTTTTATAATCTAAGAAATGTAACTTTAAAATCAAATATAGGTTTTGAGGAAGAATTGGATATGATTTGCTTTAATGCATGAGTTTGAGTTTTAAAAATATCTAATTTTTTAATCATCAGTTTTTTAATGAAATAAATATAGATCCTCTGAAACAAATGGAGCTTAACTTCTTTTGTTTTGTTTCTTAAACAACACACCTAAGGTTATTCTTAAGCTTTGCAAAGTAGAAAAAAGGGAGGAGAAATTGGAAATTATATGTTTTGTTAGGTATATGTGGCTCGCTAAGATTCTCCTGACCATGCAGTGAATTTTAAGGCTTTTATTAGATGTAGTTGGCTGTCTCTAGAACAAAAGTGACTTGGTAATAGTAAATTCTTTGCTCTCAATTTTTTGAGATTCAAACTTAAAAGACAAATATTGGATAATGCTCCTAGTAATTATTTTCGGTGACATTTGCCCAGTTGAAGTGGTATAAAATATTGCCTATGAAAGAAACAAATCCCTTTCAAGAAATTCAAGAACAGAGTCTCCAGTCCTATTTGCATGACATGTGAAAGGTCAGAGAAAATGGAATAAATCGGGGGGAAATCCTTTCTTGCACGAAAGGATTAATATTCCAAAAGCAGGAACACAATAACCTTTTATAATTCCTTCACTTGATTTAAATTAAAAGAAGAAAACTTTGGAAAGTACGAAATGCTTGGAAAACACTCTGACAGACTGCCAATGACCTTATTTTGCTGTTTGTTATCCTGTCAGAAGAACTGACAAGCGTAACATTCTAGAAAAGAGAGAAGGTGATATAGTTCAGTGCCGCGCAGATTTACATGAATATGGGAAAATGAGAGCCACTGGGTGAGCTAGTTAAGTCTATAATGTTCCAGATTTTCCTAAAGAAAGCCGAGGAAGGCCTTTAGCATAGTATTCATCTGGCTTCAAAGACGGCCTCGTTTGATCCACTTGATACCCGGCCTGATGTGTGGCTTCTCTCATACGGCTTTGATATGGCAGCCTGCTTGTTCATTCTCCTTTGCTTTGCTTATAGTCTTAAATTCACTGCATTCTCATGGAGAGCAGGTCGATGCCATTTAACAACCTGAAACACAAGCTTGCTTGCTTTTCCTTCAAAACTTTTCAAACACACTTTGAGCGTGTGGGGAAGATGACCATTTCGTTTCTTTCTCTTATTTATCCCCTAGCAAGAACTTGACAGTAATACATGTATCTGTTTAACAGTGTACCTACTGTGTATAAGAAGTTAATTTGCAAGTGACTTGACTTGCATGAGAATTTTTGACTCTTTCAGCAAGCACGATGCTTGTTCCTATACTTTTTTGACAGAAAACAGATTCAAGATTCTGGTGGTAGAATTTGGTGACACATATTTTATGTGTAGCTAAGACTTCCCTAGAATGAGAATGTGTTGCTATGTTTTGGTATGAATGAGGTCCTAAAGACTCTGATACTAATGGCATTACATAGGCTGAATCTTTACATATAAAGCAGTTTAAAAGCAAGCACGCACACACAAAATCAGTCCAATTACCCAGTGGATAAAAGCATTTAGTCCCATCTCCCATAGGCCTCTCCTGTTTCTTTGTTCTCCGCCACAAACCTTCTATCAATTTTTGTCCAAATGCTGGGCAGACAGTCACAGACTATACTGAGAGTAATGGAGTGAGTCAGAGATGCAGAAAGTGAAACTCCTTAGTAAACAATGTGAACCCAGAGTGAGGCAATCATTGCAGTCAGGGCAAAAACGAAGCTGTGACCCAGCTTTGTCCTTGTGTTTCAGTGTGGGACTGCAGCGATGGAGTGTGTGAGGCAATACATCAACGAGGTGCTGGATTTCATGGCAGACATGCACACGCTGACCAAACTGAAGGTGAGATGACTGCCACCTGCTCATCTCTCAGGTTCACGGCATAGAGATGCTTTGAGAGAATTAAGCAGACCGTGGGGAACTTACTGCTACCTGGGGAGGCGGCTGTGGCACTGCTGAACCAGCCCTTGTCTTGGGGGATCGAAGAGCCAGGGTCCAGCTTTGCAAAGAGGAAAAGAGGAAGGGAAAGGACGGTCACATGGCATCAGCCACATGCATAGCTTTACTTTTGCCATATAGTCACTTCTCACAGTACCTCTGTGAAGATACTAGCCCCATTGTACAAATGGAGAAACCGAGGCTTGGGGTGGTGTAGTACTTGCTCAAGTCACACTACTAAGTGGTAAAGTCGAGGCTGAACCTAAGATTCTTGTGACTCTCAATTCATTCTCTTTTTACCACATAGCATCATTTAATTACCTTGGGCCTCAGTTTCCTCATTGGAAGAACGGATCTAATAATCCCTACTTTGCCTGACTGTTACGATGTTTGATAAAAAATAATGTACATGAAGAGACTTTCATAAACTGTAGCACATTATGCAAGCATACACCATTTATTATTTTTTGCTGCTTTGAAGCTATTTTCTTAAAGAAAATCATTAATGAAAGGGAATAGAACAAAAAGTAATTTGCATATGGACAAATCCCAGTGAAGTTGTTGAGCTTATTGAGTTTTTGCAGGGTGGAATGAATTGCTGATGCAGGTTCACTTTCCTGCTATGATTCAACCAGGGAGCTAAAAGAGTAATAGTTTGAGAGATCTGAGGAAGGCCCTAGACAGAGGGCAGAAGAGAATCCAAACATGGTCCAAGGAGCAGCCAAATTGCAATCTGGCACAAAATGGTTCCTTTTTGATAATTAGGACCTAGCGATCCCAGAAGTTTAAAATACGGTCCCTTAATCACTGAACTGTTCCCTGGCTCTGCTCAGATGATGAAAGTGGCTTTTGGTATAGTGATAGATTTGCAAATGCCAGGCAGAAAGCAGAATCAAAATTTAAACTGATAATATCTCACGATATGTAAGCCCAGTCATTTCGTAATGAGCTCCCCTATCGTTCGCTCCTGTGCTGGTTACTGCTTGCTGAATCTAATTGACCACACTTAAATGACTTTGCTGTACAAAGAAGAGGAAACAATTATTGCCTAAACATGTTTAGGTTTTTTTGCAGATGCTTTGGAAAAATAATAAGTAAGAACCACGATTATCAAAAGATTGGGAATACAGACATAATCTAACCCTCCGATTTTACCCTTAGGAAACAGAGCAGAAGGATCAAGTGGCAAGTGGCTTATCTAAGGCCATGGGACCAGCTAGGAGATACCTGGGTCTAGAACCTCAGTCTCAACGCCTAGTTCAGTGCTCTTCCCACTGAGCTCATAGTGAGCAAAGAAATCTTTCTAAAGTAATTCAACAAATATATATGAATACCTATAATGTCATGGCACTTTTCTAGGCATTAGAGATGCTGTGATGAGCAAAAGCGGCCACAGTAGCTGCTTCCATTTAATTTATAGTCTGGTAGTGGAGGCCAAATTTAATGAACATTTAACACAAAGTACAGTAAAAATTTGTCTCTCACAATTGCTATGGAAAGAGGTAGAAAGCAACACGGACCTGGCCATGGAGGTCAGGGAAGACTTCCCGGAGGAAGTGACACTTGAGCTAAAATCTAAGCAATTAGGTGAAGAGAGGTAGGAATGGCATTCCAGACAAAGGAAATAGCAGTGGTAGGGAACATGGAGAGCCAACGCAGCTGGAGCTGCAGGCTGAAGGGGTAAGATGCAGAGCTCCACAGGAGCTAGATCTTTCTTGCTTTGTAGGCCATGCTAGGGAACTTTCCCTCCCTTTTTCCTTAGAACAACGGGAAGGCTCTGAAGAAGTTTAAGCAGGTCATGTGTTTGGAGTGGCGATAAGAGGGGTGGAAATGATAACCTGATCTTTTCAAAGAATGGCCTGGAATGAATCCAGGTGTCGGCTAGAGTTACAAGATACCATTTGGTTTTGTAGAGCCACATGAAGACATGTTCCCAGCCTCTGCATGAAGATACCTTTGGTGGACATCTCAAAGTGGGGCTGGCCCAGATTGCAGCCATGGACATCTCACGGGGCAACCACAGAGATAACAAAGCTGTGATCCGCTATCTGCCTTGGCTCTATCATCCCCCCTCCGCAATGCAGCAAGGGTAAGACCTTATTATTCCGGGAATGAGGGTAAAGAAGGCAGGAAACACCCCTGAGTTTCCTGGGGCTCAGCGGGAGTTAATGAGTACATTGAAGATTTATGAGAGTGGAATATACTTGGTTAGGAAGATGGAAATCAAGTCCCATCTCCATACGTACTTGCTGACCCATAACGCTCTGTGACATGCTGCCAAAAAATAAACTTGTCCTCCCACAAAAACCTCAATCGTCCTAATGAAGAATGAAAAATTTGAGCTTAGAATTACCACTTTAATGCTTGATTTCAACTAGTTAAGTAAATTAATAGGTGTCTATCAATATAGTGTGGTCTTTGCCTTCAAGCAGCTTAGATTGTAGCGGAACAAAAGCTATGGCAGAGATGAAATTGGTGCAAGGTGGTGCAAGCCCCTGCTTCTGCCTTTTAGGGAGGCTAAAGAAGAGAGATGCATGTGTGGGTTTGTTGACTTGGGAACTCAGGGCAGGTTGGAGCCTGCCCTTTTGCATGGCCAGCCTTCCTGTCCAGAGGAAAAGTGTAGAGTGGGAATGAGAAGGGCAGAGGGAGAGAATATCTCCTGCTCTCTTTCCTCCCCTCTACTGGGGATGCCAGAGAAGAAATTTCTAAAGACAGGAGTGGAAAGAATTTAGAAAGAGAAGCTAGTCAGAGAGACAGCCAGGTTTATGGAAGAATGCTGTGTAATCCTGTGTCACTAAAGGCTGTTCTTTTCTCAAGAAGCTGAGATCCAGGATTACAGTGGAAAACAAGAAAAACAGATACATCTTTTTTTGACACTCAATTGCCTTGGCTTTTGGTTTTATGTGATTGCCTGCAAGACCACACTTTTAATCCCCGTCCTTCAATAAGCATTTGTTATGCACCCAATGAAACAGAAAACGTAAGATCATTCTTTAACACTTCTTCTTCTCTAATAGACCTAAAGAATTCATAGAGTGTGTCTCCCACATCCGACTGTTGTCGTGGCTGCTGCTGGGTTCTCTCACTCATAATGCAGTGTGCCCAAATGCCTCCTCTCCCTGCCTGCCCATTCCTCTGGATGCAGGCTCGCATATTGCAGACCATCTTATTGTTATCCTGATTGGATTTCCAGAGCAATCAAAGGTAAGTGATTTCTGCAAGATTAAGACCATATGTACCACAATTGCTAATGGAAACCTTATCAGCCAATTATGTTTCTTCTGAGAAGAAAATGCATCTTATCACTTGCCCTCCTGTGGATGTTAGAAACACAACTTTGTGCTAATGTCTCATTTAAAGTTGTTTAGATTCCCAGACTGTCTTTCCCCCGTCCCCAAATTGTTTTCCGGGTTACTTTTATGAAGATAAATTATGGAAGCAAGGAAGAGTTGGCTTCCCAAGCTCTTCTGTCTCAAAATAATGAAGAGAAATAAAAGGCTAGAAATATAATCAAAATTCTGTGATCAGCTTTTAAAACCAAAGACAAAATGGAGGAAGATTTATTCTCTATCTAATTCTTCATGTACCATCTTTTCAACTCAAGTCTCTAGAGATATGAGAAAATACAAAATGAAAACAAGAAGGCCAGTTGGGAACTCACTAAAGCACACATTGGCATGACCTACACAGGGGAACTTTGTAAAATTGCAGAGACAGATAATGTGCTAAAGGGAAGAAAGTAAACCCAAGGCAGGCACCCATCATGAGCCCATCCAGGCAAACCAGACACATTGGTACTAATCAGCCCCGAGGAGCCAGGGGACCTTCACAGTGTTTCGGCAAGTTCTGGGAGGTCACAGTGGCCCTGGGGACAGCTCGGGTTTGGGACAGGGCAAGCTGACGATGTGAAAAATAGCGCATCCATCCCAGTGATCTGAATGATGTTCGCAAAAGGAATTAGGCAGTCGATTCCTAATATTTCAACTCAGATCTGGGTTTGATTCCTAACTATGGTACTTGTGATTTTGTGAGCTTGACAAATGTATCTAACCTCTGATATTCAGATTTTCATCTGTAAAATAGATGAGGGGATGGTTGGAGAGCGGTGGTGTTGATCTAGGAAAAGCCTTTGGCGCCGTCTCTGGCATGTTGTAGGTGCTCTCTCCACGTGCTTTCCACTAGGAGGAGAATCTCTAGGAGGATCTCTGCTGCTGCTGCTGATTAAGAAGTCTGGGCAGTGTGTTCACATATATCACCTCCTTTACTCCCACTCTTTGAAGAGGCTGCTATTATCCCCATTTTACAGATGAGGAAACATCCCAAGATGGCAGAATGATTATTCTCCCTAATCTAGTTTAGGGATGGGAATGTCAGTTTCATTAAAGGGCAAGGGGGTGGGTAGGTTTCTTCAGCAAATTAAGGTGCCTTCTCTTCAAAAATATGCTTTGTTCTCTGAGCACACTCCCACTGGGGGAGAAGAGAGCAGACTATCTTAAGATGATGAATCATGACTTTGTAACTCTGAGATAATGCCTTTGTGCTTCGACTGTGCTCCCTGGCAAGACCGAAGCCATGCGAGGAAGGCTCCGTGGAGGGCCACAGCCTGCTGGGATGCAATGCACAGATGCTGTCTTCTTCCTTTCCAGACCTCCGTGCTGCACATGTGCTCCCTCTTCCACGCGTTCATCTTTGCTCAGCTCTGGACAGTGTACTGTGAGCAAAGTGCCGTTGCTACAAATCTCCAAAATCAGAATGAATTCAGCTTCACGGCGATACTGACAGCACTAGAATTTTGGAGTAGGGTGACACCAAGCATCCTTCAGCTAATGGCCCATAACAAAGTGGTGAGTTCACGGACAAGTTTTCCTTCTGAGATGGACTCAAAATGTCCACACCACTCCCAATCCTCACACTCCCTGTTATCACAGATCTCAGTTGTAAGGAGGTTGTATAAATGGATTGGGGATTTGTTACCTTAGAAGCTGGATGTTCTGCTTGTGTAAGCATTTTGATGAAAAATAAGCATTTTGATTAAAAACAAAATAAACAATAGTTCAAGAGATCTATTGTACCTCATGGTGACTACAGTTAGTAACAATATATTGTATTGAAAATTGCTGAGAGAAATTTCAGATGTTCTCACTACAAAAAATAAGTATGTAAGGTAATACACGTTAAATAGCTTGATTTAGCTATTCTATCATGAGTGTATATATATATATGTGTATATATATACTTTTATATTGATATATAAACATAAAAAAGCAAACAAATACAGTTATTAATATTAAAAATAAGTTTTATTTTTTTCTGCCTAACAGCAAATGAATGTTGTATGAAATTTCTACCTTTAAGGGTTGTTTGATGTTATAATGTCAGAAGCTTAGGAATGAGATTCATATTATTTGGGGATTTCAAAGCAATTTGGAAAAACCTTAGCCAATTAGGTTATCTATTTGTGGTGGTTTAAGAGTAGACTGACCACTGGTGTTCATTCCACTCTGGGCTCAAAGCCTGAAAAGAGCCTTACCTTTGTGAGTTGCTTTATAAGGACCTGTGCTCCCCAATCTTCAAATCCAGTACATTGAATGTAGGTAGCTTACTAAGAGAGGGGCTGCTCCAGAGCTCATTTGAAAATGTCTAGGGTATGGCTAGCCTAAGCCCACTTCATTGAACCAGCATGGAGTATTCCTCCTGTAGTCAAGGTTGGAGGACGTATGGAAGGAATGTACAAGGGAATCCTTTGGTCCTGACTCCTGTATTGGAGGAAGACTCTCAGCTGGAAAAGCTGCAATCAGTGTCTTGGTTATGGGGACACCATCAGTAGAGTTCTTGTCTGTGAGGAGCAGGGGACCTGGAGGGACACCATAATGATGATTTCAGTGTATCCGAAACCCAACTCTGCACTGCCCACAAAAGGCAGTAGAAATGTTTTTTTAATTGATTGCATAATAGTCTAAGAAAGGTTTTCTTTTGGTTCTTAATTAGAAAGGGGATTGTATATTTCCTTTAGTGAATCACTTTGTTCTTTAGAGATGCAAAAGATACAGGCAATTTTATGTGTAGAGAGATGTTTTAGTTCAATTTAAAGGAAGTTTATGGGAAAATCTTAGAGCGTGAATAGTTTTGACTGCTATGGAAAATAATTACATTTATTGGATCACAGATTCTGGGACTAATGAAGAATTTGGAGATCAAACATTCTATTCTGTTATTTCACAGACAACAAAACTGAGGTCTTAAACTTAAGCTAACTTAAGCTAGTGATTAAAAATTTTCCTTCTATCATTCGTTTTTTGATACCAAGAAATACCTCTCCTCCAAATCACTCTCCAAATTCATGTCAAATTTGTTGCACATGAATTTTATGCAAATGATATTACAAAAGAAGTTTAATTAATTTCATTCTGAAAATGATGTTAAACCATATAAGCCAGTCTGGTAAAATCTCTCTGGAATGTTTAAAATCCCGCCTTAGGCATTTCTGATGAGGGACATCACCTCTACTGTCTTTTGAGCTGTCGTAAGCATGGCTGCCTTGTCCCACAGAAAATAAAGCCTCGGAGGCAGATCTGCGGTAAATTAAACAGTTATTGCAGATGAAGATGCTGTGTAGAAAGGATCAAGATAGAGAAAGGGACTTACATCCAAAGAGTTCTGTAGTTAGAAATGGAGGAAGTAGAAGCCATTTATCCCCTGGTGTGAGTCAGTGCAGTGCAGATTAGTGAGATCAATACCTAACTTCCATTGGCAGCCCTGAGTTGAATGAGGAAGGCATGACAATTACCAAGCCTCTGGAGCTTTTTAAAATTCTGTTTCTGGTTCGAAGTTTCAGAGGTGAATGAACACCACTGAATGACTCCTATGGTCATTACGCAGAAAGACTTCGTGGGCGCACGGCCGGGCGTTGTGGCTCAAGCCTGTAATCCCAGCACTTTGGGAGGCCGAGGCGGGTGGATCACGAGGTCAAGAGATCGAGACCATCCTGGTCAACATGGTGAAACCCCGTCTCTACTAAAAATACAAAAAAATTAGCTGGGCATGGTGGCGCATGCCTGTAATCCCAGCTACTCAGGAGGCTGAGGCAGGAGAATTGCCCGAACCCAGGAGGCGGAGGTTGCGGTGAGCCGAGATCGCGCCATTGCACTCCAGCCTGGGTAACAAAAGCGAAACTCCGTCCCAAAGAAAAAGAAAAAAAAAAAAAAAGAAAAAAAAAAGACTTCGTGGGCACAGGACATCGGTCTTCTGCGGCTACAAACAAGTTTGCAAGGTTTCTGTATCACTGGCAATGGAATTAACTTTCATATTTGTTGTTTCAGATGGTAGAAATGGTGTGTCTCCATGTGATTAGTTTAATGGAGGCATTGCAAGAATGCAATTCAACTATTTTTGTCAAGGTAGGAAAACCTATGATTTTTATAGACCATTTCTTACTGCTAAAAACAAGTGTGGATTTATGTTGAAGGTACTTTCTGAAGAGAATTTAGTTTTAACATTCAGAGTTGGGGCTGGAGAATTCAGGCTCCCATAACAATCCCTTACAAAAGGGTTATTGTGTTAATTTTGCTCTTGGTCTCCACTGTGACCAACTTCACCTGGGTTAAATACATCAGACCAGGCCAGGCATGGTGGCTCATGCCCATAGTCCCAACATTTTGGGAGGCTGAGGCAGGAGGATTGCTTGAGCTCGGAAGTTTAAGACCAGCCTGGGCAACATAGTGAGACCTTGTCTCTATCAAAAAAAAAAAAAAAAAAAAAGACCAAGATTTTATGTAACACAAGTGCTTAAAATATTACTGGGGAATATTGATGTGAAAATTACCTTATACTAATATAAATCCCCTTACCTTGCAAAAGATACCCAGAAAACCAAGGAAAATAGTCTGTAATTGTCTGACTTGGTATCTGGTACTTTCTCTAAGATAAATAAATTTAGTTCCAAATAATATTATTTTAAATCATCATTATACGGGGTACAAAAGTAATTCAAGCCTTTGTCATCTACCCTCCCTGCATATTTTCCCCCTCATCAGAAACAGACTAGTGTGATACAAAAACGAAAGAGTAGAGAACTTGGTTTCCCATTTTGCTTATCTTTCTGCCTCCCCTCTTTTTCCTGCCTTCCTATCATTCCACCTCTTTGTTTCTCTGTTCCTTCTTCCTCTTCTTGTATCTCTTGTATTTCTTTTATCTTTCACTTCTGTATTCTATTGTCTTGGCCACCATCACCACCCACCAGGGGGCATCAGTTTGGAACCTTATAACTTGCTATTTCATTCCTTAACTCCACTCTTCAACAAAGAACATTTGTCACATTCACTAACACTATGCTGAAGAAAAGCAGCCCATTTTCAGGGAAAACTCGACTATTACCAGAACAGCACAAGATCATTGGTTCTAATAGGTTAGATATATCATATCTAGCTTGATATAGCAAAAGTCAACACTGTTAGAGCACAGTGGTACAATAATGTGCATATGGTAAATGGTACATATTTAAAACACACAGTTTGGTAAGTCTTGACTTACATTATGTCATGCACCACAATCAAGGTAATGAACATATCCATCACCTCCAAAAGTTTTTTCAGGCTGGGCTTGGTTGTTTATGCCTGTAATCTCAATACTTTGGAGGCTGAAGTGGGCAGATCATTTGAGGTAAGGAGTTTGAGACCAGCCTGGGCAACATGGTGAAACAACTTCTCTACTAAAGATACAAAAATTAGCCAGCTGTGGTGGCACATACCTGTAACCCCAGCTACTCAGGAGGCTGAGGCCAGATAATTCCTTGAACCTGGGAGGTGGAGGTTTCAGTGAGCCGAGATTTTGCCACTGCACTTGAGCCTGGGAAACAGGACGAGACTCTGTCTCAAAAAAAAAAAAAAAAACCAAAAAAAGCAAACAAAATAAAATTATTTTCATACCTCTTTATAATCCTTCTGTTAGGTTACTCGTCTCCTGTCCCCAGACAACTACTGATCTGCTTTCTGTCACTATAGATCAGTTTGCACTTTCTAGGATTTTCTTTAAATGGATTCATGCAGTATATACATTTTTTAAACTTTCTTTCACTTGTAATAATTATATTGAGATTAATCCATATTGTTGCATGTATTAGTGGATCATTACTTTTTATTTTGGAGTAGTAGTCCATTGTATGAATATACCAAATTTTGCTTATCCATTTATCAGTTAATTGACATCTAGGGTGTTTCCAGTTTGGAGCTTTTACAAATAAATCTGCTATGAAGATTTATGAAGATGTCTTTGTGTACATATATGCTTTCATGTATGTTGGGCAAATACATGGGAGTAGAATGTCTGGGCCATATGACAGGTGTATATTTACCTTTTAAAAAATTGTTTTCCAAAGTGTTTTCCAAAGCTGTTGTGCCCTGTTACACCCAGTATATGAACAGTGTATGAGCATTCTAGTTCCTCCACATCTTTGTCAACACTTAGCTTAGTTAATCTTTAAGATTAATTATTCTAAGAGTTGTGTATTTGTATCTTGTGGTTTTAAGTAGCATTTTCCTGTCTGCTTGGTGAAGTATCTGTTAAAATTATTTGCCCATTTTTTATTGAATTGGGTTTTTTCCTTATTACTGAAGTTTGAGATACAAGTCCTTTATCAGTATGTGATTTGCAGAGATTTTTCTCTGTGGTTTGTCTTTGGAATTCTTAATTTTGATGAAGTAACATTTACCAATTTTTTTTCTTTTATGAATCATGCTTTTGATGTTGTGTTTAAAAAAAATCTTTGCCTAATCCAAAAATCATAAAGAGTTTTATTTGTGCTTTATTCTAAGTGTTATCTATTTTTTCACTTGGTGTTAGTTTATGTCTGTGATCTATTTTGAGTTAACCTTTGTATATGGTGTGAGGTGTGGATCAAGGTACCTTTTATGAATATGGATAGTAGGTTATTCCAGCATCATTGTTAAAAATACTACCCTTTCTCCATCAAATTGTCTTTGCACTTTTGTCAAAAAGTGAATAACTATACAGTCCTATTTCTGGCTTCTTGATTCTGTCCCATTGATCTTTTTTTTTTTTTTTTTTTTTTTTTTGAGACGGAGTCCTACTCTGTTGCCCAGGCTGGAGTGCAGTGGCACAATCTCGACTCACTGCAACCGCTGCCTCCCAGGTTCAAGTGATTCTCCTGCCTCAGCCTCCTGAATAGCTGGGATTAGAGGCACCCAGCACCTTGCCTGGCTAATTTTTGTAGTTTTAATAGAGATGAGGTTTCGCCATGTTGGCCGGGGTGGTCTCAAAGTCCTGACCTCAGGTGATCCACCCACCTCGACCTCCCAAAGTGTAGGTATTACAGGCGTGAGCCACTGCACCCACCAGATCTCTATCTAGTTTTATAACACACTGCATTACTATGGCTTTTTAATATTCCATAAATTCAGGTAGCATCAGTGCTCTAAATTCATTCATCTTTTTCAAAGTTGTTTGGCTATTCTATGTCCTTGGCATTTCTAGATAAATTTTAAAATTGGTTTGTCAATTTCTCTAAAAAGATTGTTGGGGGGCTGAACGCAGTGGCTCATGCCTCTAATCCCAGTGCTTTGAAAGGGCGAGGAGGGAGGATTTCTTGGGATCAGGAGTTTAAGACCAGCCTGGGCAGCATGGCAGCATATTGAAACCATGTCACTACTCATCCCCAACCAAAATTTTTTAAGTTAGCTGGGGATGGCAGCACATGCCTGTAGTTCTAGCTACTTGGGAGGCTGAGGTGGTAGGATCCCTTGAGCCCAGGAGGTTGAGGCTCTACTTAGCCATGATTGCACCACGGCACTCCAGTCTGATGAGCAAGATCCTGCCTCAAAAAAAAAAAAAAAAAAAAAAGGGTTGGGAATTATATTGGGATTACATTGAAATATAGATTAGTTTAAGAAAATTGGGATCTTGGTCGCCGTCTCTAGATCGCCCGGATCCCACCGCCTCCACCATGCCTCGGGGAAGCGGTAGCGCGGCAGCACCGCTGCCCGGCCAGTCAGCCGCCCCGCTGCGCCCTCTGCCCACCCACCCGCGCACCCACCGCCCTCGGCAGCAGCCCCGCGCCCGCCCCTTCGGGCCAGCCAGGCCTCATGGCTCAGGTGGCATCCACGGCCGCAGGGGTAGCCGTGGGCTTAGCTGTGGGATATGTCATGGGCAGCGCCCTGACTGGAGCCTTCAGCGGGGGAAGCTCGGAGCCGGCCCAGCCTGCAGCCCAGCAGGCCCCGACCCATGCTGCTTCCCAGCACCTGCAGATGGGGCCCTGCGCCTATGAGATCAGGCAGTTCCTGGACTATTCCACCACTCAGTGACATGTCCCTGTGGGAGGACTTCAGTGAGGTCCTGAAGCAGTGCAAGTACAATCGTAGTCTGAGCTCCCTGCCCTGAAGATGTCGGTACAGACTCAGGGGCCAGCCCCGCACCCACCTCTGCCCGTCGTCAACAGCTAGACAACAACACTGGATTGTATGCAGATAGCTGGGACCGCAAGTGAGGAGGAGGTTTCTCACCCCACAGTTAACCCAAGACACAAATGTGCAATTAAAATAATTTATTTAAAAAAAAAAAAGAAAATTGGGATCTTAACAATATTGAATCTTCTGATTCACAAACACAGATCTCTCCATTTATTTAGATCTTCTTTAAATTTTCTCAGGAATATTTTGCAGCTTTCCATATTCAGGCCTAGCATATTTCTGTCAAATTTATCTCTAAGTTATCATACTTCTATGTTATTATAAATGGTTTGGCTTCTTACATTTAAATTTCTGATAGTTCATTGCAGTTATTTAAGAATACAACTTATTTTTGTCTTGTTCTTCTACCCTGCAACCTGTTAAACCCATTTATTAGTTTTAGTAGATTTTTTTTGTAGATTTTATCAGATTTTCTACATCGATAATAATTTCATATGCAAATAAGGTCATTTTTTTCTCTTCCTCTTCAATCTTTGTGCTTTTTATTTCTTCTTATTTCATTGCTCTGTGTAGAACTTCCAGTACAAGTTAAATAGAAATAGTGCAAGCAGGAAACTGCCTTGGTCCTGATCCTAGGAAGAGAGCATTCAGCCTTTCATTATTAAATATAAATGTTAGCTGTTAGTTTCTCATCAATAACCTTTATCAGATTGAGTAAGGTTCTCTTCTGTTCCTAGTCTGCCATGAATTTTTGTCAGGAATGGACACTGGATTTGTCAAATGATTTTTCTACACCCTTTAAGATGGTCTTATGACTTTTCTTTTTAACTGTATACTTGGTGAGTTTCTCTGATTGATTTTTGAATGGTAAACCACTTGTATTCCTGAGACAAACCATACTTGGCCATGATGAATTATCCTTTTTATATCTTGCTGAATTCAATTTGCTAACTTGTTAAAATAATTTTTGCATTGATATTCATGAGGGATAGTGAACTGTAATTTTCTTTTTTTGTAATGACTATATTTGGATTTGATTTGATATCAGGGCAAATATTAGGGACTTGGTATCGGGGCCTCATAGAATGAGTTGGGACTTCCCAACTCATCCCTTTTCTGTTTTCTGAAAACGTTTGTGTGGAATTGATACTATTTTTTCCTTAAATATATATATATATATATTTTTTTTTTTCGAGACAGAGTCTCTCTCTGTCGCCAAGCACCAGGCTGGAGTGCAGTGGCGCGATCTCGGCTCACTGCATCTTGCCTCCTGGGTTCAAGCAGTT
This sequence comes from Sapajus apella, assembly GCF_009761245.1. Taxonomy (NCBI): domain Eukaryota; kingdom Metazoa; phylum Chordata; class Mammalia; order Primates; family Cebidae; genus Sapajus; species Sapajus apella. Next base: position 9,671,055 of record NW_022436960.1, on the reverse strand, counting down.
CTCCTGCCTCAGCCTCCCAAGTAGCTGGGACTACAGGCAGGCGCCACCACGCCCAGCTAATTTTTTTATTTTAGTAGAGATGGGGTTTCACCATGTTGGCCAGGATGGTCTTGATCTCCTGACCTCATGATCCACCCGCTTTGGCCTCCCAAAGTGCTGGGATTACAGGTGTGAGCCACTGCGCGCAGCTCCTTTTCCTTAAATATTTAGCAGAATTCACCAGTGGAGCCACTTAGGCCTAGAATATTCTTTGCAGAAGGGTTTTTAACTACAGATTTAATTTAAAAAATAGATATAGGGTTATTCAAGTTATTTGTTTATTTTTCAGCACACTTTGGTAGTATATGTCTTTCAAAGAATTTGTCAATTTCATTGACATAGTTAATTTTATTGGCATTCAGTTGTTCATAACATGCCCTTATTTTTTAAAAAATATTTGTAGGATCAATAGTTATGTACTCTTTAAGTCATCATATTTCTGGTTTTCTGGGTAGGGAGCGCTCACTCTGTTGCCCAAGCCGGAGTGGTGTGACCACGGCTCACTGCAGCCTTGAACTCCTGGGCTGAACTCAAGTGATCCTCTTGCCTCAGCCTCTTAAGTAGCTGGAACTATAGACACATGCCACAGTACCTGGCTAATGATTTGTTACTTCTCTATTTTTTTTTCCTTATCTGTCTGGATACAGATTTTTCGATTTTAGTAAGCTTTTTGTTTTACACACACACACACACACACACACACACACACTTCTTGTTTTCATTGATTTATCTCTGTTTTTCTGTAATTGATTTGCTGTTTATTACTTTCTTATTTCTGATTACTTTAGATTTAATTTGCTCTTCTTTTTCTAGTTTCTTAAAGTTGAAGTGGAGTTCATTGATTTGAGACTTTTCTAATATAAGTGATTAGCGCTATAAATTTTCCTCTAAGCACTGGTTTAGCAGCATCCTACAATTTGGTATGTTGTGTTCTCATTTTCATTCAGTTCAAAATACTTTCTGACTTCTCTTTTGCTTGCTTTCTGGCATTGATTATTTAGAACTATATTGTTTTGCTTCTAAATATTTAAAGATTTCTAGAAGTTTTTCTGTTATGGATTTGTAATTCTAATGTGATCAGAGAATATACTTTATATAATTTGACTCATTTTAAATTAGCGAGACTTGCTTTATAGCCCAGAATATTGTGTATCTTAGTAAATGCTCTGTGTGCACTAGAAAAGAATGTGTCTTCTGCTGTTGTTGCTTGGAGTTTCCTATGTAAGTTAGTTCAAACTTGTTGATTGTATTGCTCAAGTCTTCTATGTTCTTCTTGTTATGCCTGTTAACTTATTCTATCACTTATTGAAAAAGGAGTTTTGAAATATCTCTCAACGTGGATTTATTTTTGCTTAATGTATTATGAAGCTCTGTTATTAGGCTTATACATGTTTAGGATTGCTGTATTTTCTTAATGAATTGAAATTATGAAATGTCATCTTTGCTAATATTTTCAGTTTAGTTGTTTTGTTTTGGTTTTGCAATGGAGCCTCTCTCTGTTGCCCAGGCTAGAGTGCAGTGGGGGCAATCTTGGCTTGCTGCAACCTCCGCCTCCCAGGTTCAAGCAATTCTCATGCTTTAGTCTCCTGAGTAGCTGGGACCACTGGCATCTGCCTACCGTGCCTGGCTAATTTTTGTATTTTCAGTACAGAAGGGTTTTCACCATGTTGGCCAAGCTGGTCTTGAACTCCTGACCTCAAGGGATCCGCCCACCTTGGCCTTCAAAAGTGCTAGGATGACAGGTGTGAACCACTCTGCCTGGCCTGAAAAAACTCTGGGAGGTGATAGATATGTTCTTTATCTTGATTGTGGTACATGGCATAACGTAAGTAAAGACTTAACAAACTGCGCATTTTAAATATGTACCATTTACCGTATGTCCATTATTGCACCACTGCACTCCAGTAGTTTTGACAGTCCAGCTTTCTTTTCACCAATGTTAGGATGGTACTTATGTTTTTTTTCATCCTTTTACTTTTAACCTGTCTGTCTTTGTATTTAAACCGTATTTCTTATAGTCTGCATAAAGTTGGGATGTTGCTTTAAAAAAATCTAATCTGACAATCTCTTCCTTTTGACTGGGGTTTTTAGATCATTTTCATTTAATGTGTTTTGTGATACTGTTGGGTTTAAATCTATTATCTTACTGCTTGTTTTCTGTATTTCACATCTGTTCTTTGTCTCCTGTTCTCTCTTTTTGTGCTTTCTTTTGGATTAAGGTTTTTATGATTAAATTTTGGATATAATTTCCTTTTCTTTGTCTAATTAAGATAAACTGAGATGGCAAGTAAGGTCATTAACTTGAGAACTTTCTTCTTTTCAAACATCAGCATTTAGTGCTCTAAATTTCCTTTCAAGTATTGTTTTAGCTGCTTTCCCCCAGATTTTGATATATTCTCATTTCCATTCAGATCAGAATGTTAATTTCCAGTTTGGTTTCTTCTTTGACCCATAAGTTATTTAGAAGTGTGTTTTTTAATTATCTCATTAGCTATATGTCTTTGTTGTTGTGTTAGTGGTTGATTTAGAGTTTATAGCATACATTTTTAACTGATCACAGTTTGCCTTCGAGGAATATTATACCACCTCATGTATTGTATAAGAATTGTACAATAATATACCTCCATTTCCTACCCCCTTACTTTGTGCTATTATTGTCATACATTTTACTTCTATATATTTTATAAAGCAAACCATACATTATTATTTTTGCTTTAAACAGTTAATTATCTTTTAAAGAGATGTCAAACAAGTTTTATATTTGCTATTATTGCCATATTTATATTTGCCATTTTTAGTGCTCTTCATTTCATTCCATAGATCTAAACATTCATCTTTTATCTTTCCTTCTGCCCAAAGGATTTTCTGTAAAGTCTCCTGTGTATGTAAACTGATCATTAATTATTTTAGCTTTTGTATATCTCAGAACCTTTATTTTGCTTTCATTTTTGAAAGAAAATTTCACTGGGTATTGAATTCTAGATGGACAGTTTCAAAGTTTTTCTTTTTTCAATATTTTAAAGATATTGCTCCTCCATGGTCTTTTTGTTTACATTGTTTCCAACAAGAAACCTGTCATTCTTATGTTTTTCATTGTTTTCCTTTGGCTGCTTTGAAGAGTTTGTCTTTGCCGCTATGGTTAAGCAATGTGTTGATACCATGCCTTGTTAGAATTTTCTTCATATTTCTTGGGTTTGGTGAGCTTCTTGAATCTTTGGATTTATAGTTTTCATTAGATTGAAAAAGTATCAGCCATTGTTTCTTTAAATATTTTATTCAGTGCCTCTACTCAACATGATCAATCTTTCTTCTGTCTGCTTGACCATATTGAATATAGTTATCATAACCGTTTTACTGCCCTTTTCTACTAGTTCTGTTATCTGTGTCTTTTTTTTTTTTTTGAGATGGGGTCTTGCTCTGTTGCCAGGCTAGAGTGCAGGGGTGCCATCTTGGCTCATTGCAACCTCTGCCTCTCGGGTTCAAGCAATTCTCCTGCCTCAGCTTCCTAAGTGGCTGGGACTACAGGCGCACACCACCACACCCAGCTAATTTTTGTATTTTTTGTAGAGACGGGATTTCACCATGTTGGCCAGGATGGTCTTGGTATCTTGACCTTGTGATCCACCCACATCAGCCTCCCAAAGTGCTGGAGTTACAGGCGTGAGCCACTGCGCCTGGCCATCTGTGTCATTTTTGTTTTATTCCCTGTTGATGGATTTTTCTCCTTATTTCTGTGTCACTTTTTGGTTTGTTTGTTTCTTAGCATGCCTGGTAATTTTTTATTGTATTCTTGACATTGTGAATTTGACTTTCTTGGGTGACGAGTATTTTTTGTATTCATGTAAGATACTCTTAAGCTGTATTCTGTGACATAGTTACATAACTTACAAATATTTTTATCCTTCTGAGACTAGCATTTAATCTTTGTTAGGTGTTGATCAGAGCAGCAATTTTTCTAGGGCACGTAGTTCTTCACTGCTGCTGCTGTATACCACTATCCTTATCAGTACTCTCATGATGTTCTATGAGTTACACGATTTTTCCACTCTAATAGGAACACAAAATATTCTTGGCTCTATGTAATCACCAGGGGATTTTTTTCTTGCAATATTTTTTTTCCTCCAGTATTGGGTAGTTTTTTAACTTGCATATACTGGCCAGCCCTCAGCTGAAGACTCAGAGGGACCCCTTTCCAGATCTTCGAAGTTGTCTCTCTCTGCAGCTCTCTCCTGTTCAGTACTCTACCTTGCAAACTGTAGTCACTTTGACCTCCCAGGGCTCCTGGCTACCTCCCCTCACTCAGGAAGACTGCCAGGCATTCCTGTTCCCTGTGCTACTACCTGAAAGCTGTCTCTAAGCAGTGAGCTGGAATACCTTCAGGGCTTACCTGGTTTGTTTCTTTTCCCTCAGTGATCTCTGTCCTGCATTTCTTGATGACCAGTATCTGAAAACCATTGTTTCATATAGTTTGTCTGGATTTTTAGTTGTTCTGGGCAGGAGGGTAAATCTGGTCTTTGTTACTCCATCTTGGCTGAAAGAGAAAGTTTCTCCACCAATTTTAATTTTGAGGGCTGGAATAAGCAGGATTGAAATGAATACGCAGGGTATGAGGGCCTGTCTTCTGCTTTTCTAAACTTGTTTTTCATGACCCTTCTTCCAGCCAAGCAGAAAGTCTTCTGCTTGTTCTATAACAGGAACCAAGATAAGAGGAAGTGTAGCACTTTTATTTTTGTGAAAAACAACCTATTTTTTAAATGTCCTTCAGTCTTCAGGATATTGTTTCTGGAGAGGGAAAAAAAACAACAACCAACTTTACTCCATTATAACATTACAGAGCCCAAAATAAATTACATCTAATTCTTACTGACAGTTCTGTAGGAGCCACTAGCAAAAGAGAATGAAAATGAAAGTTATTCAATAAGTCAAATTAACATTCCTGAAATAGGATGATGGCTGGGTTATATCATGTCATCAATAATGATGAGCTTTAACCTGATGGCTTTAGTCACATGATTTGCAAATCTGAAACCTGAAGGTCCCTTGCAGGTATATTTTAGAATTCCATGGTCATAGATTACATCAATGGGGAAATAACAAAAACCCTTTTAGACCAACATTGCTGTTCCCCTTGCTTGCTTCACATGGACCCTTAGCCCTAGTGGCAGCACTGGGAAAGGTGTCCACGCAGGGCCAGGGTACTCAGAACTCCCTTGCTCCTACCCTTCCCAAGTCCCTCAGAATTCTTAATAGGAAGTTAGTTTGGGTGTTTCCCAAATATCAAGAGGCCCAAGCCCCTCAGAATTCTTAACAGGAAGTTAGTTTGGGTATTTCCCAAATATCAAGAGGTGTATGGGCTCACTTCCATATTAAATAGTCAAAGGTCAACAAAGTCTATAGCATCAGGACCCCCCAGGGCTTGCTTTTTGCTGTGCGGAAATTTTAGGGGGAGATAGTTAGAATAGATAAATACTTTTTTTCCGTTCAGAATGTCTAGAGGAGCCAGTCCTATTAAGGGCCAGATGGCACAGCCTTATCTGGTACCAACCTTTGTAATCCCACAGTTTTGTTATGAGGGTTGGGGGGCAGGGGAAGGCATGGAAAGGGTGGCATTTTCTGATATTTTCAGCTTTAGTCTCATTACATTTTCTGATACACACTATACTCCATTTCCAAACACAGTATTCATGTTAGAGACCAACTGTTAGCTAGCCGCAACAGAAACACTATGTTTAGGAGTAAATGTAAATAGAAGTCAAATTAGTGAACTGTATACATCAACAAAATGTTAAAAGTCAAACAACAGCCAGATTTATTTAGCCTTGGAAATAACAACAGGGAGATAAATGCAGCTTATCACTTCACCAAGTTTATTTTAAAGCAAAGGTGATGAATTCAATGAAAGCAGCAGCTTATAGCTATGGCTAACATTGAACTCTGAGGTTATTTATATATTGTCCCCCTGAAAGGCTCTCCTCCTTCTTTGGTTTTGTTCATTCCATCAGTGTCCCCCAGTGCCTGGGTTAGAAACCTCTGCCTATTTGACCGTTTCCTTACTTGGAAGAGCAGACTCATCCTCAGATGCTCTCGGGCTGTCTCTGCAGGCGGAATCCTTCCCCATCCCCAGAGACTGTCCCTTCTCTGGACCGTTGAGGTAGCCTCCACAGTGGCTCTTGCCTCCATTCTCTGCCTCCTTCTTCATCCTAATCTACAGGCTGCTGCCACAGAGCATGGTTCCGCTCATGGTGAATGGAGCATCCCCTCTTTAGAAGTTGTATTGAATTTGGAATAAAATTCAGATCCCCTGATTTGGCATTTATGGCCATCTGGTGGACTAAGGGTGTGAGGGCCTGGCTTCTGCTTTTCTAAACTTGTTTTTTATAACCCTTTTCTAAGAGCTCACATGTCAGCATCACATGACTCTCTCCTGTCCCTGATTCTCTGCACACTCCCACCAATGAGCTTTGCCCATTCCTTCTCTCTGCTTCCTGGAATGCCCTTGTACTGGCTTCCCAGGACTACCAAGGTATTACAGTCTGGGTGGTTCAACCAATAGAAATGTATTCCCTCAAAGTTCTGGAGACCAGAAGACTGAGATGAAGGTGTCGGCAGGGTTGGTTTCTTTTGAGGGATTGGAGAGAGAATTTGTTCCAGACCTCTCTCATGGCTTCCGGTGGTTTGCTGGAAGTCTTTGGTGTTCCTTGGCTTGTAGGTCCCTGTCTTCATCCTCACATAGCATGCTTTCTGTGTGTTTGTGTGTATGTGTTCAAACTCCCCTTTTTATAAGGACACAAGTTTTATTGGATTAGGGGCTCACCCTACTCCATTATGAGCCCATCTCAACTAATTTACATCTTCAACAATCCCGTTTCCAAATAAGGTTACATTCTGATGCAGTTCAGATCAGGACCTCAATATAGATTTTAACAGGATACAGTTCAATCCATGGCAACACTATTCCTTTATTTGAGTGGAGGGTTGGAAGGAATATGGAGTGATATGATGTGATGCGTATTGGTATATTAAAGATCTGAGAAGTACTGAAATAAAGAACATTTCCAAATGTATTGGATCATAGTCCCCCTCCACCATTTAAAAGCTCTCCAAATCACAGTTCCATGGAACACGCATTGAGAAATGCCATATTCTGTCTTCGACTTCTGGATTTACAAGGCCATGAATATTTACTTAGATTCTAGAGGACTGAAACATGGCAGAGACCAAAGCAGAGAGAAGGAGCAGCTTCTGGAGGTCCTTGGGCCAGGACACCCTGTGACCTCCTGCCAAGAAGGACCACATCAGAGGGGTGAGGGCCCATCAGAGAGTCGGCAGAGGGCCAGGGGTCCCCCAGCAGGGACTTCCACTTGGCTGTGTGTGCTCACATGCTCTGCAGACACCGGCCCAGTCTCACTGTCTTCCCCCTTCCAGATCACAGCCAGGCATCTCCAGCGTGGTCTCTCTCACTCACAGAAGTGTTCCAACCACTGACCGGAGATATTTTCTTAATGACTACAGGCAAATAGAGTCACCGTGCCACTCAGACACTCAGTTCTAAAGATCCTGTGGAGGAAATTCTATTTCAAGAAAGTGAGGATTTAATTAAATAAATACACATTTAATTTCCTGTGCTTGGTAGCTTTCTAGAGACTATCAGTCATTTACTCTAAAGTGTGTGTCTCAGGCGCTCATGGGGCGCTTATTAACCTCCAAATGCCACCGGCTCAGCAGGGTTTGGCCTCAGAAAGGCATTTGCTGATAACAGGTAGCGATGTAGCAGGGCCCACATCCGAGCGTGGTGCGAAAGGGATTCAGCGTGGCCTGTTTTCCCTTGCAATGAGTGAAGCTTTGTGGGAGAATAGAGAACAATAGTAATGAAGCTTTTGTCTTTCTCCATACAGCTGATACCTATGTGGTTGCCAATGATTCAGTCAAATATCAAGGTAAGTCACCCCCTGGGCTGACTGGAAGCTCGGTTTCCTGCAGAGAATGTAGAATATTCCTAGGGTTGTTGAGGCTCCATTTACCATGAGAAGGATGAATTCAACCCGCTTCTGGCCTTAGAGGGCTGATAATGCAGGAAACCTGTGGGCCAGGTAAGGGCCCTGCAGGTAAGGGTGGCGGCAGGAGCCATTGTCCTACAGCATGAGGTTGGTGAGGATGCAGGTGGAGGAGGCCATCCCAGGGTCTGAGCAAGCCTCCATCCACTGATGAAAGTACAGGCCAAGGCCGGGTGCAGTGGCTCCTGCCTGAAATCCCAGCACTTTGAGAGGCCAAGGTGGGAGAACTGCTTGAGGCCAGGAGTTGGAGACCAGCCTGGGCAACATAGTGAGACCCTATCTCTACAAAAGAATAAAAATTTAACCGAGTATGGTGGCATGCACTGTGGTCCTAGCTACTTAGGAGGCTGAGGTGGGAGGATCACTTGCAAGCCCAGGAGCTGTGAGCTGTGATCCTGCCACCACACTCCAGCTTAGGCAACAGAGCAAGAACCTGTCTCTATTTTATAAAAAGAAATCAAAGAAATAGAAGTTGGAAAGGAAAAATAAATGGTCACTATTTGCAGATAACAAGATCGTGCATATATAAACAGAGCAAGACCCTATCTCAAAAAAAAAAAAAAAAAAAAGGAATAGAATACTGACCCTTTTGAGGATACCCAGGCATATTCGATGATATTTGCTAGTTGCTAAAATTGATTTTCTGTCATGGAAAGAATTCTGTTATGAAAGGACAACATGGAATAAATGATAGGATTGAGCGACAAGGGACCTACTGCCTCATTTTATATATGAAGAAATTTAGAACCTAAAGGAAGAGTGTCTTGGTCAGGGCCCCACAGCCTGGATGGGAGCTCCCTCCTGAATGTATTTCCCAGCCCCAGGCTTTGTCTTGAGTGGCGCTTTGTCGTTGTAGGGGCAAAATACGCTGTGACTAGCAGACAGAGTTACCAGGCTTGACTTAAGATGGCAAAGCCAGCCACCTGCTCCATCCAAACTGGGTCCTGTCTGTAGCACTAAGAGTGTTGGCGGGCAGGAGGAAAAGCTGGGAAATTTTTTGCTAGATTTCTTCTCTGAGTTGGGGAGGAATGCTAGTGGAAAGAAAGCAGTGTGAACTCAAGGTACCCAGACACCAAAAGAGAGAGATGCAGCTGTCAACAGTGACTGCAGCCTTTGGGTCCTGATTACGGCTTTGGTGCGATTTGTGGCCACTGTCAGGGGCATGGGCCCCGCTGAAAACTCCTTCTTGGTACTAGTTTTTTTCTATGAAAAGTGAGCTTCTTGGACCCTCAGCTTGAAGCATTTTAAATTACCTCTTACCCCTTTCCTCATTTTATGGCAATCTGTGGCTATTTTACATTGCCCAGAGTGCCAGGAGGAGGCGGACAGAACTCCCTAAGAAGCTTGGAGAAAGAAGAGAAGCTATCATCGTAGCTTCTTCACATGCCAAGTTCTGTTCTGAACACTCTTTTAGCTCATTTGTCCTACGCAACCCCCCTAAGTGTCACTATCCCCACTTTACCCATGAAAAAACCCAAACACAGACCAAAAAACCTTGTTCCCAAAGTTGCCTGTAGAGGAGTGAGGCTTTGAACCCAGGGAGCCTGGCAGCAGAGCCCAGACACTTCACCATCACCCCAGGTCCATGTTGTTAATAGTTCCTTGGGACCAAGTTCATGTGTTAGCCCAGCCCTGGTGTCGCAGCTTTATGTTTTCATTGCAGTGAGTCTGTCAAGATGAACATGTCATTATGCTGATGGGTTTGGGCCAGGATGACTCTAGAAACATGGTGCGGGCCGGGCGCGGTGGCTCACGCCTGTGATCCCAGCACTTTGGGAGGCTGAGGTGGGCGGATCGCGAGGTCAGGCGATCAAGACCCTCCTGGCTAACACGGTGAAACCCCATCTCCACTAAAAATACAAAAAATTAGCTGGGTGTGGGGGTGCGCACCTATAATCCCAGCTACTCAGGAGGCTGAGCCAGGAGAATTGATTGAACCCAAGAGGTGGAGGTTGCAGTGAACCGAGATTGCACCATTGCACTCCAGCCTGGGCGACAGAGAGGTCTCAAAAAAAGAAAAAGAGAAAGAAACATGGTGCAATCCCCTGCCCTGGGCACTGGCAGAGTTGAGAGTGTGCCTTCTTCAGGCCACATAACCCTTGAGCCAAGCCCGAGTTCTGCCTATAAGAAGCTGCCCGGGTTGACCCTCCCTGGGTCACCCGTGAATGCTAGAAAGAAATAAACTAAAACCTGTTGCCCTTTCTTGACAGCACTTATCCGCGGGACTCCAGCTTCGCCTCCAGGCTATTCAGAACCACGTGAACCACCACAGCCTAAGGACGCTGCCCAGCTCGGGCCAGAGCAGTGCTGGCCTGGCCGCCCTCCGCAAGTGGCTGCAATGCACTCAGTTCAAAATGGCCCAGGTGGAGATCCAGTCCTCGGAAGCAGCCTCTCAATTTTATCCTCTATGAGTGGACTCCTCGGCGCTCAGTGTCAACACTCTGGTTTAGCAATAATGGGTTTAAAAACAAACAATTTGATCCAAGCAGGTTGGGGAACATATTGGTACTGTACATTCTCTTTCTAGTTTAGTAAAAGATGTGCAAAGGCCAGAGAGGGCCGAAAATGAAGCTTTCTTGCTACACATGTTTCTGATGACTCCTTGGGCTATCTGATTAAGTATTTCCTTACATTATTTTTTAAAAACCAAATCATTTTTCTTTAACTAACTTCTATTTTTTTTAAGAAAAAAAAAATAGACTGGTGGGTACTCACAGAAAAGTTGTATAAGTCCCCCTGTTGCTATTTTTGATGATAGAGAATAAATAGGGTTTTTGAAACCTTTGTAGTGTTTTTTCTTAAAATCCACTCTTGGCAATGCAATAAAAAACCCGTCACCATAAGCCAGTGACACCTGACTGAAGCTTTTTGTCATTATCCTGGGAAAAGTGGCAGCTTGCAAGGAACATTACAAAGTGCACTTAGAAATTAGGTGGTTAAACTGTGCCAATTGTTTTCGTTGTTTTATAATATCATTTTCCAAAACTGTCCAGTAAGTTTGATTCTTTTTAAAACTAGTTTTTCAACTCATTAGTTCTAGGCTGTACTCTCTTGTAAGCTTTATGATAACCACTTTAGTTTTGTGAATAATAAATTTTATTCTTTTGTTAATACTTGTATACAACTTAATTGAAAACTGTAGCTTGCACACTGGGCCGGACGCGTCCCTCACTGGCACAGCGCCCTGCACCTGGAGTGATGTTTCACAAAACAGAATTCAATAGTGTAAGAGCACCACATTTATCCGCACCTATGCCTAACATCTGACTGTGCATTCCAAATGAAATTTCTCCTCCGTATCCCTGTAATGCACTGACTAACAGAAGACTTACTACACATTTAAGCTGTATATTAACATGCTATTAAATGCATTTTTTATTATCTTTGTGAGCCTGGGGTTTTTTAAAACCAGTTTCTAGAGCTAGAGTTTAGTTCCTGACAACCATTCCTTCTAAAGCTCTGCAGCTTCTAACTTCTCTTAAAAGTGAAATTATGAAGAAGAAGAAAAGGCTTTCTTTCAGGCATTTGATATGAGGAATACACAGTTTGTTTGAAGTCTACCTCTAGGAAGGACTCTGAGGGCAAAAGACCCTTTTTTCTTTAATGTTTTTTTATTAAGAGGCTTCCCTTTTCTTCTGGGAGCTCTGATATCTTAGTGCTTCTCAGAGGAAAACAAGCCCTCTGATGTTTAATTGTTCATAAGAGTTCTAGAGAGACAGTTGGATCTTCAAATCTTCATCTTATACAAATTCCAGGGGACTGTTCAGGCTCAGTGTGGAGAGTCCAGAAGTGATTGTTCTTTGTATCTGACCAACAAACTCTTCTGAAGGGCCTCTCCCTGGTCAGAGCTCTACTCTGTCCTGGTCACGTGGGGCTGTGCTTCTGTAAACATTTGTCTTATAGTCAAGCTGTGCATGTATTTATCTCACTTGTCAACGGTGACAGCCTGGAGCATATGTGCTATCTCTGTCTCCCCATGGTTTGGCACACGGTACGTGTTTAATGTCTATCGAATGGAATGGATTCAGTTCAGCAAAAGGCCTTTCTTGAGCTCCTCACAGGCACCGTGAGCTTTGCATGTGACATTCTCTTTTTTTGCATTGGTTCCTGGAGGAGGAGGAGGCTCTGGCTGCTTTCCCTGTGAGGGATTTTATTGACATCCTCATCTGGGCTCAGCTGCAGGCCCGGCTCTTGGCCAGTCCTGAGCCCACCCTGCCCCAAGCAGCCAGGATCTTGGTGACCCCATCCTACCAGTAGACAAGGTCTGAAGTTACCCACATCTTCTTCTCCCACTCCCTCTTCTTTGCCCAGTTCTTTGAACGGACTTTTGCCTGAACTTTGCATTTGCATCTTCCCTGAGCTGCAGACAAACTCTTAACGTGGCACTCTTGACTGGGCCCCCATTTAATGCTTCCGACTGTCTGAACCTGCTTCCTTGACCTAGAGTCTTGGTCCCACCCGGACAAATCTCTCTCCTTGCCCTTGAGAACCAGGACCCTCTTGCCTGCTGACCTGACCCAAACGCTGTCCCTGCTGGCACCCTGCCACTTCACTGGCTGATGGAAACTGAGCTTCCCCAGCCTATGCTGCACTGCCCGTCACCAGTGTCCTCATCTTCTTGGCAACCTTATGTCCACCCTCCAAAGAGTCGGGCTCAGGCACTTTGAAGACAAAAGGAAGAGAGGGACTTATGGAAGTTTAGCAAGATTGGCACTAATAAGTAGAGGAGAAACCCTTCACCTAAAGCAGCAGTCAGCACGCCTCAGCCCAAGGTCCAGCAGAGCCCATGGCCTGTTTTGCAAAGTCTTAGTGGAAACAATCACACTCATCATTTGCATATTGTGTAGGGCAGCTTTTGTGCTACAGTGGTAGACAGAGTTGTGACAGAAACTGTATGGCTCAGAAAGCCTAAAATAGTTATCATCTGGCCCTTTGTAGAAAAAGTGTGCTGACCTCTGACCTATGTAAAAGCTACTGAGAGGCACTGAGCTGGAGCCAGCCCTTCCATGGATGTATTTTCCTTACCACCTCAGGGACACTGGGGTTTCCATATTAGTGTTTCCTCATCTGTAAAATGGGGACAATGACATACATTCTATCTCAGAGGGTTGTTGAGATGATGAAAGAATGCAAGAAAAGAGCTTAGGGCAACACCTGGCACATGGTAAGCGCTTGTTGAAAGGTACTGATTATTCCTTTGATTCTTATTTTTAAGCCTGGAGAAGTATAGAGCTACTTGCCCAAGGCCATGCAGCTGGTAAGGGGCAGAGCCAAGACTTGACTCAGGCTGTCTGACCCCCAGGGACTGTGCTCCCAGTTGCTGCCCATATGAACTTCTGCCACTGCACACATCAGCCGCAAGTGACAGCCACAGATGCAGAGCAGAGGGCAGAGAGATCTCAGCAGAATTTACCTGATCCAGATTCAGCCAGCACACTAACCACTGGCTTGGAGGAGGGCCACAGTACAGACTCAGTTTTCCTTTTTGCATAGCACCCTACTGGTTCCAGTGTGTGAACAAAACAGAGTGAGACTCCCAACGGTGAAATAAGTCCCAGTCTCCAAATGTGTACATTCTGTTCCCAATGATTTTTCACAATGGGCATGCCTCTGATAAGTTGGGTGACCTTGGACAAGTTACTAAACCTCCCCGAACCTCTGTGTTTCCTTCTCTGTAAAATGGAGCTGCCCATCTTACTGGGGTGATGGAAAACGCAAATGGGTAGAGAACTGTGATGGTACTTGGGAAAGCGTACTGGAATCTGTGGACCTCTGGGAAGACTTGCTGCCTCCTCAAGAGCACACAGAGGGACAGCTCACAGCTGCAGGCTCCTTTGGTTTTATTCTTCAGCCAGTGCCTCAGAATCGAAACCTACAATACCCAGGAGAGCCCAAACATGGCAGTAGCCAAGAGCGTCCAGTCTCCATTGTGTACCATCTCTTAGCCAGCATGTAATTCAGCCCGATATTGGGATGTTTCCAGCAAATCGCTTCCCGAAGAGTCTCATCGGAGGCCCAGTGGTTGCAGTAGCTTCGTCTCTGTTTCCAAGCTACAAAATGCCAAATAAGACTGGATTGGATCAGAGAAGATGCGTCCTCTCATCTCTTTCATGAGCTGGGCCTCTGGCTTTAATTGGACAATGCAGATCCTTTATTATACTTCTTTAATAGAACTGATTGGCAAATATGTACATTGGGAAAATTGGGCGTTTTGATAGCAATGGTGGGTTCTTAAGAAGGATGAAGGGAGTGGTTGGAACCCAATGGAATAGTACCAAACCGTGTTTTTATGGAATTTGAACTCTTCAGGAGATGGCTAATGTGATATTAGTAAAAAACTGGCCAGTCCTTCACTGACAGGAACGAGTGGTGAGCCTCAGGTGAAGGGGATTCAACAGACACAATAATAGCCACCATTTATTGAGCATCTACATACATTATTTTTACTCCTTAGCCCCTTCCCTTTTGTGAGATAAGCTTTATTATTATCCCCACTTTGCAGGTGAGGCAACTAAGGCCCACTGGTTAAGTGCCTTATCCAAGATCATGCAGCTGGAGAGAGTAGCCTTAGGACTGAAGGCGGTCTGCCTCCAACGCACGGCCTCGCTTGGTACATGTTCATTTCTACTCCCTGTTATTGGGGTCTAGGCTCCTTTGGCCAAAATGTGCCAGAAGCATGGGGTAGAGAAATCTGAGGTTGTTTTGTTTTGTTTTTTAAGATGGCTCAATCTTATTGGCATCTCTGTTTATCACTTCATCTGACGTAGGTGTTTTCCCCCTTGCTTTGGGAATTCATGTACATGCAAAAAAAAAGTTTGGATTACAAATTAAATCACATTTAGTTTCCCACTTAATGTAGTAGTTTTAGGAGAAAAAAATATGAGTAGAAGATTGACATGGTAGGGCTGGGCATGATGGCTCATGCCTGTAATCCCAGCACTTTGGGAAGCTTAGGCAAGCAGATCACCTGAGGTCATGAGTTCAAGACCAGTCTGGCCAACATGGTGAAACCCCATCTCGGCAAAAATTACAAAAATTAGCCAGGCATGGTGGCACATGCCTATAGTCCGAGCTACTCGGGAGGCTGAGGTGCAAGAATGACTTGAACCTACGAGGCGGAGGTTGCGGTGAGCCGAGATCTTGCCACTGCACTCCAGGCTAAGAAACAGAGTGAGACTCCATCTCAAAAAAAAAAAAAAAAAAAAAAAAAAGATGTGATGATAAACTCTGTTAGATTTGGGGCCTATTGAGAGTTTACCCAGCCCTAAGGAAATGTGCCCCCACTTACTTATAGTCACAGAGACCATATAGGAGGCTTGTCATGTACAGCAATTTTGATAGAGGAACCTCAGTTAAACTTCTCAACAATGGTGTGAGGTAGACACTTCTATTATTAACTCCATATTAGAAATGAGGAAAGGGAGGCCATGGAGAGACTACATAGTTGCAGGAATCACTCAGTAAGAGATAGAGCAAAATTTGAAACTGAATATTTCTGCCTCCAAAGCCCAGGTTTGATCTATTACATATTACCAATGGTTAAGTGATAGGGAGTCCCCTGTTACACATCTGACCTGCAAGGTAACCCAGAGTCATTTAGATCACAAGTTACCAACTGGCAGCCTGCTGGCTGGCTCTGGCCCAGAGCATACTTTCTTTGCTGAGCTTGAATTTATAATTTCTTCTTTTGGGCTGAATACCACCAGTGACGCATGCAGGCTCCAGCTTTGCTCAGTTCCTGCCACTGACCTCAGCCTCGGAAACAAAAACAACCAACCAGCCGGTGGGCAGGAATCCTGCCACCTCTGGGCTGGTTTATAAGGCCTGGTGTGCTTCATTCATTCACCTGTCTGGCCCTGCAGGCCTGTGGTTTTGCTGTCTGCTTTAGATTGGCTCTCCCATTTCATGGGCCAAGAGGGGCGGGATGTACCCAGCGTCACTCAGCCGTGCTCTCTGCCCCATGTGGCCCTTCCTTTCCCTGACATCACTCCTCTGCCCCCATCTGTCCCTTCATATGCCAACCCTCAGTCCTGACCCTGTTTCAAGCCAGGGCTGTTCTCTCCAGCCCACGACTGTACTGGATTTTTCTCACTCTAAGAAGCTGAGGTCAGGTGGGTGGGGCAAGGTGAGCTCCTGGCACCAGCTTCTCCCAGCAGGGTGCGCAGGACCTTTGTGGAAGTCACAAATTTGGCTGTTTTGGGAACAAAGAGCTGGCTTTTTAATTATGCAGCCCAGACAGGCTCCCTGCAGGTGGGTGGAGAAGGGAGCTTCCCAGGACTGCCTGGCAGACGCCCTGATTTCCGCTCCTTGAAGTGGCCACTTAGAGAAGAAAGGAACCAGCAAGTAATCAAGTAACAAGGGCAGAAACACTCTCCAGGTGAGGACAATCACTCTGCCCAGTGGGGGTGCAGGGCAAGGGGGGCTCTGTGGATAGTGGGCTGTGCCCAGGGCCTCCAACTTGCACTGCGGAAGCTGGGCTCCCATGCTGGGCTCGGGTGGGGGAGGCAGGTGGAAGAGAACCCAGACAGGGCTTTGCAGCCATGGTGGTTCTCAGGGTTGGAGTCTGGACTTTCTTGCTAACTTGCTCTCTGACCACAGGCAAGTCATTTGATCTCACTAAGCCTCGGTTTCATCAACTGCAAAATGGAAATGATAATTCCCCTCTCCTGTAAAGAGTGAAGGAAATGATGTCTGTCACACACCTGGCACAGAGTGGGAATCCCAAACAAGAATGGGAGCTAGCTTGATGAAGCACACCGTACTCCACGCGTGCCTGGCTCTGTTAAACGCCTTGCAGTCACACAGCCATTTATTCTTCAAATTGTAATGCCATGTGACAGCTGGTGTTTTGCTGAAATGAAATCACAGCTTGCAATGGGCATTTGGCTCCCATTCTTCTGAGCGTGGTGCTCCCACGCTGCTGGCTTCATGTGGTGACTCACGGCTCCCCCACGTTTCTGTGTTTGAATGAGCAACCGGGAAATCCTCCTCCATATGGCTCAGTCTGTCAGCATTTGGACTTCATACAGTGTGAGTGCATGATTGGGCTTGGAATGGAGATAATATTTTGAAAATAATAAATGGATATGTTCTTTATTCTTCTCTAGGAAACCATGTGCCCCTGTCTAGTTCCATGGATTTCGTGGGGTGGGAGGAGGTTAGGATGCAGGGAATGTTCTGGCAGACAAGATGAGGAAGCAGACAGATCATCTCTTCAGGACCGCAGAGGATTGTCAGCAAAAGAAAAAGGGAGACAAAGTCGGCGGGTGCTGGGAGCCCAGGTGGCCGTGTCTTCACCTTCTCTCTTAGGGATAGGATGCTGTAGAGACGCCCAGTTGAAAAAGCCCCAGGGAGCCCGCTCTGGAAGATGGTGGCACATAAACCTCAAAGAGAAGCATCCACAGCCCTCCCTGAACCAGGTGAGTGCACAGAGCTCAGAAGTCCCCATGGGTGACCAGGAACTGAGACTACAGGAAGGTGTGCAGAGGTGGCAGCCTGGACACTTGCAGCTGAAGTGGTGGGGGCGGCTGGTCACCCTTCACCTAGAAAGGCCCAGGCACAGCCCCACAGTCACCTGTCCAGGAAGCAGCCCAGGCCAACCCCTCTGCAGCAGAGACCAGTGAGAACCCAGAAGATGCCATGTGGACTGAGCCCAGCTTCCCTGCACCAGACTACAGACGTCTGCTCATGGGTACCCGCAGGTGCTTCTTACAGGGAGCAGGCCCAGGAAGACACCTTAAAGACTAAGGGTCTATCCACAAGACATAGAGTCACCCGAAAGACAAAGTCATAGCAGAAGAGGCTGCAATGCCACCAATTTGCAAATTCAGGGTTTTTAGTCCTCTCCGCCCTCACACCCAACGAGGCAGGGACTCTGGACAGTTACATGAAATAAAATGCTATTTTTTTCCTTTATGCCTCTGTGTACTGTGTAAAATTTGTAACCCACTGTTAATTAACAGATATTTCCCATGCCCCGCACGTTTGGGTGTTCGGAGGGCTGGATATTTGATGATGAATAAGGTCCCTGCTCCCAGCATCTTAAATTGTAATAAGAGGAGAAAGGCAGGTACATCGATCAGTAATTGTTCTTAGCGGGTGAGAAGTGCTGTACTGAAAATAAACTTAGGTGATAGAATAGAGAATAGTGAGACGTGCTCAAAGACAGCCACAGGTGGCAATCAGGAAAAGAGCCACCTGATCTGTCTCCCCCAACTTCACAGATGAGAAATCCCAGGCTTTGAGAGGGAAAGAGGCTTGCAGAAGTCACTTAGGAAGTGATTTTGTCAGATCCATGAGCCCTGATTGCAGCTCCTGTGTGATTCTCGTGGCAGGGGAGATACTTGGCTATAAATCCAGCTGGAATGCATTGTTTTTTCCAAGGATCTGTCTGGGTTGGAAGAACCTGGAACGAACTTGTAGCCACACAGAGCTAGATCTGAATTCACGCTCTATGCCTTAACTGCTTTTTTTTGCCCCTTGGTAAGCCACTTAACCTCAGTTTATTCATCTGTAAAATGGGGGTGATCTTCCTGCTTCCTAAGCTTGTGGGGACTGTTAAAGAGATAAAGTATACGAAGCTCTGGGAAGCTGGCCCTGAGTGTCCCTTTATCTCCACACTGGTGTCATCCTCGCTGTGCACATTGTGGGCCCAATGCCACCACTAACCTAACCCTGGAGGGCGGGGGCCTGATTTCCCTTTGAATCCCTAGGACACAGCACAGGCTGGCAGTTGACACTAGGATATGAGTGAGCAGCAGCTGTCTGGGGCTGCCAGGCTCAGGCAGCGGAGGATAACCGACCGGAAACAACCACCAGAGAGGGCAGGGGGGAGCTCTGCGTGCAGGGCTGTCTGTGCCGTTCAGGAGGGGGCATTCCTGTGGCTCTGTGAATATGTGGGTTTATGTTCCACCTGTGTTCCTCGGGGAGGCTGCCTCTGAGGGGTACCTGGATAGCCGATGAGCGGCAGCCAGGCAGAAACTGGAGGGAGAGGTGAGCTGGGCAGACAGCGAAGCCCAGCCAAGGGGAGGGTGTGGGAACACGAGGCTGGCGGTGAGTGTCGCTTGCTGGATGGTGGGTGTAGGTGGGGTGAGCAGTGAGGAGTGGGGAAGCCTCGGGGCCCAGGGCAGCCAGACTAAATATGGGTCCACAGCAGCCAGCAGGGTGGGCTTGAGTGGCTCAGCTGGGCAAGTAGTGGTTGCGTGGAGTGAGGAGTGGAGAGAGGGAGTGGAAGTGGGGGTGGTATGGGGAGGGGCTGGGTGAGTGGAGGTGGGTTGGAGAGCAGACTGGAGGGCCCTGGTGGGACCCATCAGGTTCAAGGAGCTGGGGACCTCTGAGATTTCCAGCTAGGGCCTTGGGTGGGGGAAGCCGAACCTTGTGTTCAGTGTGGCTCCTGGCAGGTAGCAGAGCCTCTTAAGGTTTTAGGGAATGACTGACCAGATGAACATACGATGGAGAGCAGAAGGAGCCCCAGCGGAGAGCCGGGAGAGGAGGGGAGGACGGGCTGGGAGTGCTGCTCCACCTGCCCCCGCAAGGGGGGCGTCACGGAGCTGGATCTCCAGACACAGGCAGCCGCAGGTGCCTGCAGGGGCTGTGGATACCACTTGTGCCAGGCGTGGAGACAGGGCCTCCTCCATGTGTCACATGACTGGTCAGCTACTTCCTAAGTGGGAGGATGGTAGAGGAACAGGAAGTGGGTGACTCAGTGGGGCCTGTTATGAGCCTGGTGATGTGGGTGAATCTGCCCAAAGGTGAGGCCACAACGCAGCCACAGTACCCAGCCAACTGCCAGCCACAGCCAGCATAGCAGCTCACTCAGGTTCACAGGACCGTGTTTGGCAAGGTCACACCATAGTGCCGTGTGCAGGGAAGGCAGGAGGAAGAGGGAGAGCCTTCCTGCCACCACTCACTCTCATGCATCCAAGACAGTCATTGTGCCACCCTGCCGGAGCCTGCAGCATCTCCCTCCTCACTGGCAGCAGCAGGACCCCAGAGCAGGACATGGCGCTGTCAGGTGGCCAGAGCACAGTTTGTTGTGTTGGTCATAGGAGGTGGCAGCAGTGGCCAAAGTCCCCAGAGATGGGAGGTGGAGAGACTGGGCTGGCCCCCAGGAAGGCTGTGACGCTGCGCTCTGTGCTGATGGCTCCTGGTGCCTGTACGCTCGGCCGATCGCCACCTTCCTCTGCCAGGCTGGCCCTGGGTCCCCATTCCCAGGCCCCTACACAAGCAGACAGAGCTCAGCACACAGACCTGCCAGTCCCTGCGGCATCCCCCGCTGGCCTCCGGGTTTGCTGCTGAGGATGCCTGGGCCGGGGTGCGCAGGACTGGGTGTGAGGCCTGAGACGCCCCATGGAACCCTCATCAGCTTCCAGGCAGCCTCAGGAGGGGCTGGTGGACAGAGGAGCCCTCACTATCACACAGGCTGCTTCATTAAGGACAACAGTGATGGTTATTGTAACGACGGCTGTCTTCTACTACGTGTCTACAATATGCAGGCGAACAGCAGCTCGCAGAATCCCAGGAGCAAGGGTACTTATTATAGGAGAGCCTTTAATAACTTCCGCATTCCCTCCGCGTCCCTGAGGCTTGGGACCCAGGCACTTCACTGAGTTCCTGCACTGAGCTGCTGCCCCCTGGGCTGTGGGCTGGGTTGGGGGATATACCTGCCCACCAGCTCTGGGCATACCGGGCTCTGAGTTGTCCCTCACTGAGATAACTCTGAAGCCCCAGGGAACCCAGGCAGGGGTGGTGGGGCCCAGCAGCACCCCAATAATGGAGAGTCTGGGTTGGGGCCCCTCACTTGTGCCCAGTGGCCGGGCCTTGGAGGCACCAGGCTGGGTTCAACCCCCAGCCCCATCCCTGTTTCCTGGTATGTGCTCAACCTTGGCCATGGTGCTCCATCTCTGACCTGTCTCCTCACTGCAAAGATGAGGATGAGGATGCTGCAGGGCAACTTTCTTCTCTCTTCCTACACCTCTCCCCGCCCGTCAGACGGGAAGCTCTTCCTCCTGGCTGCTTCCCGTGAGGCTTGCTTGAGGAAAAACCAAGGGAGTAGGGGTGGGGGAGGGTGAGCCTGGGGTCCCTGTGCCTTTTGGGCCCCTCTGTGTGGGGTGCAGGGCAGGCCTCCATTCTCCGTGCACCTGGCCAGGTAAGGGGGCTCTGCAGAGCAATGCATGGGTGCTGAGGTCTTCACATGGGGTGGACATACGGGAGGCTGACCCTGGCCACCGTCACCCTGCTGGTGTGGCCGGCTGATTCCTGCTCCCTGTGAGCATTGTCCACTTAAGGTGACTGTCTTGTCCCATTTTCCCCAGATGTTCCTGGGTTTAGCTCTGAAAGTCCTGGGTTCAGGAAAATCTCTCAGTCCCAGGAACACTGGGAAGGTTGGTCGCTCTATTCTCAATTAGGTCAAGGGTCAAGGCGGTGGGTGGCAGGATGAGGGACAGCATTGGCCTCTGAAGTCCCCATAAGTACCGACCTTGGGTCGTTGGGATAACACATACAAAAACACCCCACGTAAGGTCCCCAGCCCAGCCTTGGGGTATAGCAGGACCCTCGTGAAGGATGCCCC
Organism: Sapajus apella; assembly: GCF_009761245.1. Taxonomy (NCBI): domain Eukaryota; kingdom Metazoa; phylum Chordata; class Mammalia; order Primates; family Cebidae; genus Sapajus; species Sapajus apella. Next base: position 9,649,392 of record NW_022436960.1, on the reverse strand, counting down.
CATCCCTCAGGCCCACCTTCTCTTTCCCCCCCACCCCACAAATGACAACTGACAGACATCTCTATGTTTTATTGAAAATAAAAAAGTCATGGCGCTTTCTTCCTCATCAGTGGCATATGGACACCCCCCAGGGCTGCCGGTCTTGCTTCTGGTACAAAAGTCTCAGCAGGAAACCAACCTTAATGGCTCATTGGTGGATGAGACGGCATCACCTTGGACATCTGCCCGTTGAGAGAACTCCCAGGAGCAACAGTCCTCCCCTGTACACACGACCCATTGCTAAGAAGGCAGATTTCAGGATATTCACATTCATGCATTACATATCTCACACTACCTGGGCGTTTAACTCATACTTTGTACAGATGCAGAGAGTACAGTAGTTTTATATATATATATATATATATATATGTAGAGATCTCTTTAAATATATATAGCTCTATATAATATGTTTATATTTTTACACCTATTAGTCTTTCTTCCAAAACTTCCTTGAGAAGCTGCTTAGGAACACCTGAAACTTCTGGGAGATCCTGTGATCTGAGTTCTGAAGTTGGGCTCAACTGCGAGACGGCTGGGAAAGATCTGCTTGAGAAAATGAGAAGGGAAGGGCATCTCGTTCTTGACCTCAGCGCTGGGACTAGCCTGAGAATCAGTTATGTGTCTAGAAACCACAGACTCATTTTAAATACAAGTTTTAAGCTCAAATACTAGGCCGGCATGGTTTTAAGTATGCTTAAGTCTCGTAAGCTCAAAATCTATTGGGTCTCCCTCGCTGTGCCGTGAGACTTATGTTTTGAATGGCTGGTCTTGGGCATGGTAGGGGGGTGAGAGTGGGTATTAAGTGAATCTTTTCAAAAAAACTAGGCTCTTCCTTGGTGTTTGCTAACTGGGGTGAGAAGGGATTTTACAAGCTCAACGGAGACGGAATTTGTGGGCAAACCAGAGCCCTGGGTGCGTCCGTGGCTCAGGGAAGAGGATACAGGCTCCAAAGCGTGTCATGGCTCAGCTGATTCCTCGCCAGGGAGCCTCGCCAGGGGCTGGAAGATTAGGCTAACTGCAAAATCCAGGCCTCCGAGGTTTAAGCCAAGGTTGGGGATGGTGGGACCAGGCCAAGTGGGGATGGTGGGACCAGGTGAGTGTGTGCCAAGCTGGGCTGTGCCCAGCCCCTGCAGGCTGCCCAGCACTCCATGATCCCTTAGCCAGGAACCTCCCTTCTGGCAGAAGGTGCCCTCTGATCACTCCTGAGCTTCTGAACAGCCCAAGGCATGGGCACTTTCTCATGGATGCAGCACAGGGTGGTGTGTGCTTAGGGCTAGGGTCCTGCCCAGGTGTCTGCTTAGCGCACAGCTTGGGGGGTTTGGCAGGCACCAGGAGGCTGCAGGCAGTGGGGAAGAATGCCCTGGGTGGGGTCTGCCAAGTTGCACCCTTTGACCTGCTGCTGGCCTACATCCTCTGGCCTGTTTGTCACCTGGCTCTGTACCCCAAGAGCATGGTGAAGTACTGGCCAGGTAGGGGGTAGGGGGTGGCACTATGCTGATGCCCAGGTGTCCAGGAACAGCAAAATGCAAATCCAAACCCAAAACAAGTCCTCAAACAGAAGGACATGAGGATGGAAGAAAAAGTCTTTATGTGAGGGTCTGCCCTGGGCCTGTCCTCAGCCTGCACCTGCTGACCCAGGCAGGACGATGACACACACACAGCTCTGTGGGCACTAGGACTCTGGGACAATGGACATTTTAAGGTTTGGCCCAAATGAGAGCCGGTTTTCACATGTGTCTGTCTTCCCTGGACTTCAAAGTCTCATCTGTAGCTTAAATACCTACCAGAGTACACTGGCAGTTCAGGATGCAGACCAGGTCCTACAGGGCCTGACAGTGGAAACATTCAATGCGCTGGGTTCCTTCTGAGCACATATGCAGGGGCGGTGGGGAGAACCACAGGGCCAGGAGTGTCCCACTCATTTGCCAGAAGATGCAAAATCACCCTGTCTCCATGGGCTTCCTGATGGAGCCCACAGGGAAGGCAGCCGCTTGGGAGACAGGCCAACTGAGCAGGGGTTACCAGCCTTGAGGGTCCCTCACCTCCCGTCCCATTTCATCCCTGGGTGCTCCAACCATGCCAGAGGGCTCCGTGATCCTATAGCACTGGAAACAGACACTGACAGGAAGACATTGGAACAACACCTCCTTCTTGGTGACTGGGGCTGGGGGAGGGTAAAATGGGAAGAGGATGGAGGACTCTGGCAGAGAGCCTGAGTACAACAGTCAGGCCTCAGGGGACTGTGGGGACATCCAGCGCCTGGCCAGCGTCAGTGTGGCACAGCATGCCCACAGTGGATTTGGCACAAGTAGTGGCCTCTGCTGACTAAGGCAGGGCCTGGCTCACATCGATGCATGGGTTCCTATGGGGTCAAGTGTGGGGATGAGTGTGAGGACAGGTGCAGTGGCCTCTGCCCTTACCCAGTGGCCCTGGACCTAGGGTTCAGTAAGTTGTTTTGCCCCCGGAAGGCCAGGCACTGCCCCCGAGTGTAAACTAGCTCCTCTGTCTGCTCAGGAGGGGATTTTGCAGTCTGGGCTCACAGCCCTCCATGGCAGGCAGTCAGGAGCCGAGGGTGTGGGGTGTCAGTGGGGACAGGCGGGAGAAGGCAGGCCCTGAAGATTGACAATTGCAGATGGGGCAATGAACAGATGTGTGGGAAGCACCTTTGAAAGGGGACGCCTGTCTCCCGGCTGTGCCGATGGCTTCTGTTGAGAATGTGGACAGAGGAGCAGGCAGGCTTCCTGGGAGGAGGAGAGGTTTCCGGCAGGGAGTGGGCCCTGGACCATCTTTCTTTTGGCTGAAGGGGGATGCCTCCCTGCCGCAGCAGAAACACAGATCCCTGGGCGTCACCAGTGCGCGTGCTGTAGACAGCAGCTGGGCACAGTCGACAGACCAGACACCAGACAGGGAGGAGGAAGTGGAGGGCCTGGGGTGGGGACACTGCCCAGGTGCTGCGCACAGCGTGAGCCAGGCTCGGCCTGGTGTCCGAGCTGCCTGGGCCCACAGGCTGACCGGCGGCAAGCCCAGGAAGAGAATGGATTCTCCTTTGGGAGGCTCGGGGCCTGTGAGGCAATGAAGTCCTGGAGAAGCTCAGGTTAGCTCATGTCCACCTGCTTTCCCATGTCCACTAGTGCCACCAAGGTGTCCCTCTGGCCAGCGGGTCCAGGACCTGCAGACTCACACCACTGTGTTGTTCACGTCCACCCCTTTGTTGCTCTGGGAAGAGCTCATGGGATACTCAGCAATGCTGGTGCCATTTTCGTCTTTTCTCAGTGGTTTCCTGGAAGTTGGAGGAAGGGCAGGGAAGGCAAGGGAAGGGGAAGCAGGGACACCATTAGTTATCAGTGATGGTGGGTGTAACCTCCAGCTAGCATCCCTGCTCCGTGAGAGTCAGAAGGAAGCCCACGACTCTGTTCTCGGTTAGCATCCTTGGACTGCTAGTCCTTGTGGGGTTAATCAGAAGCTGGACATGGTCTTAACGCAGGTGTCATGAAAACCGGGGCACAGTGAGAGGGAAAGAGGGCAGCTGTTAACGAAGAAGGAGGGAAAACAGGTATGAGTCTGGACAAACGAGAAGTACATTCAGTCTAGCACGGCCAGGCTTTCACTGACCTCTTTGATCATGAGCAGGCAGACAGAGATGAATATTCCAGGGTATAGAGAGTTAACAGAAGAGCAGTGCTAGTGGGTGAGATTTGCAATCTTCCTCAGTGTGGGCAAAGGCAAATGCAAAATGTGATGAAGCAGATGGTGCTAGTGGTGACGCTGGTGGTAATGGTCGTGGTGGCAGCGGTGATGACGCTGATAATGGTGGTGATGACAGTGATGGGGAGGGTAATGGTGGTGGTGACGGTGATACTGGTGATGGAGGCGATGATGGTAATGATGGTGGTGAAGGTCATAATGGTGGTGGTGACAGTGATCATGGTTAGATGGTGGTGGAGGTGGTATGGGCGGTGGGATATGGTGGTGGAGATGTCAGTGGTGGTGGCGATAGCAGTAATGGTGGAGGTGGCAATGATAGTGATGGTTAGGGTAATGGTGATGGCTGTGCTGAGTGTGGAGGTGGTGATACTGGTGATGGACGTGGTGATACTGGTGATGGACGTGGTGATACTGGTGATGGAGGTGGTGATACTGGTGATGGACGTGGTGATACTGGTGATGGAGGTGGTGATGGTGGTAATGACGGTAGTGAAGGTCATATTGGTGGAGGTGATAGTGGTTATGAGGTGGTATTGGTGGTGGTGCAGATGGCAGTGGGGATGGTGACAGCGGCAATGGTGATGGGGTGGTAATGACAGTGATGGTTAGGGTAATGTTGGTGGTGATGGTTGGGTTGACAGAGGTGATGGCGGTAATGATGGTAGTGAAGGTCATATTGGTGGAGGTGACAGTGGTTATGACGCTGAGGTGGTATTGGTGCTGGTGAAGATGGCAACGGTTGTGGTGATGGTGATAGTGGTCATGCTGAAGGGGTGCAATGACAGTGACAGTAAGGGCAATGGTGGTGAATGTCTACACTAAATCAAGAACCATCAGCGGTTCTTGAACACTTCAAATTGAGCCATTTGAAGCTCATTCCAGAGGCCCCTTAACCCCAAAAGTCGGTTTCTCCTATGCATAAAAGGGATCAGGAAGGCTGGCAGGGAGGCTCTGAGAAGGCTCTTGCTCACCTGCTGGGGTTCTGAAATCACGGTGTACTTTTGGGCCTGGCTGAAGTCTCACTTCCTCCCTCCCTTGAGTTGTTCAGGAGGGCGCTGGCCCCCAGCCTGAGTGTTTCCTCCTGGTCTAAGCCACATGCTCTCTGTAGCCTAATTCTATGCCACAAATCTGCCATCTCATTCCTATGGGGCTCTAGCCCAGCCTCCTCCAGGGTCCCCAGGGGTGCCAGGGCTGAGCCTGGATTGGCCCTTGCTGGAAGCTGTCTAGGCTGGAGATTTATGGTCATTGTCATAGGCCCGGGAGTTGATTGCTTCTGCCTTTTCAAATGTCCCCAGAGCCACGGTCAGGAGGGCTGGTGCCTGGTGACCAGGTCAATGTCTCCAGGATAAAGCCCTGACTGAGTTAGTTCAGGGGAGGCAAGATCTGTGAGGGGATCACTAGCAGTTCATGGGAAGAATGATCAGGCCCACTCAGAAACCACACACCGAGCTCAGTCTGTGAATGAACTGTTCCCTTTTCTCCTGCAGCAGAAGTCACTCAAAACACCTGCGAAGCAGCCCAAGTGCACTCACTCCAGGTGTTCAAGCCCAGCCTCTGTGGCTTCTTCCAGGAATGCAAGAGGCAAACCCACAATTCCTTCCACAGTGCACATGCTTTGTGCAAAGCACTCTCAGTCACAGAGATTTCCCTGTCCCTTCTCTCAGTGGTCACCTGAAGAAGTTAGGCCTGGAGTAAGAGATTCATTTCATGGGGAAACTGAGGCTTAGGGAGGGCTTGATTTGCCCAAGGACGCTCACCTGGTTTGCGGCGGGGTCTGGACCACCCACTAACACTGACTTGGCCCGACATCTATCTTCTCATTATTATTACTACGATTACTTTGGAGATGGGGTCTTGCTGTGTTGCCCAGGCTGCAGTACAGTGGCATCATCACAACTCACTGCAACCTCGAACTCCTGAGCTCAAGCGATCCTTCAACTTTAGCCTCCTGAGTAGCTGGGACTACGGGTGTGTGCCACCAAGCTTGGGTAACTTTTATACTTTTTGTAGAGACAGGGTCTCGCTATGTTGCCCACGCTGTTCTTGAACTCCTGGCCTCAAGTGATTCTCCCATCTTGGCCTCCCAAAGTGCAAACATCTTCCCATTTAATCAGCATTCCCAGCAGGCATTCCCCTATGAGCTCTGGGATCTCATCAACTTGGGAAAGCCTCCCTCCACCCTTCTCTTAGAGATCCCCTAAGTTCTTCAGAGTCCTCCAAGAAGTCTGTCTCCTTTTGCCTTAATTCAGCATATCCCACATGTGAATCTGAGAGCCCCATTTATGCAGACACTAACAGATACTCTCTGGGGCCTCTCTGTGCACAGGGCTCAGCTGCGCTGCCTTGCTTATGTCGGGGTCCACGGGAAATGATGAACTCTGAAGCCACATGCTGCCCAGGTCTTTTGCTCCCTCTGTCCCCTTCACCCCCTTTCCTGATCCACCACCCCTCTCCAGGGAGCCTTAAGCAGCTCTGATGTGACTTCCGACTCCATGAAATCCGCATGGTCTGGACAGTTTGTGGGGGTGGCATTTTCTTCCAGTGCGATCCTGTGCTCCCCCAGTGAGGCCGCTGATGGATCAAGTGGGATAAATGTATCACGAATACAAGGGGAAGAAAGGACATCAGCATCAGGATTTCAGAAAATATTAACAGGCAAAAAGGAGTCTGGACACAAGCCTACGCTGCATTTCTCCTTCACGCATATTAAGTGTTGGGCTTAGGGCTAAAATGAAAACAATCGCAACAGGTCCAGATCATGAGAGACATGACTTAAGGGCCTTCTAGGGCAGATAATGAAGAAATGAAGAAGGTGGCGTGGAGTTCCCTTAGAAATCACTGAGCTGGAGGCTCAAGTTTTCTACCCTTTTTAGGGTAAGAAGAGGAGGTCAGCAGGATTTCTATGGGCAGGAGGCAAAGAGAGAGCTCTAAAGGCATCCTGTGAGACTCCTGTGAACTCACAGGCCCTGGGGAAGAGGTGGCTCAGAAGAGCAGAGCAGGATGCAAGGCTGGCAGGAGGACCGGGAAGGCAGGGCGAGGAGGGGGCCCAGGGCCTTCTCAGCTGCTCTGCCAGTTTCCCAGACAGGAAAGCAGGCAGGGGGCTTGGCAGGGGCTCTTCCTGACAAAGAAGGCACCTGTGGCGGGGACAGCCCCCAGACAGGAGCATTCGGCAGCCTGTGCAAGGTGATGGGAGATGGTGGCAGCCAAGGGCTCTCCTGAGAAGTGGACATGATCTGCTCCCCTCCTGCCACTGGAGCTGAGTGCCCAACCACTCTGCCCCCTGGACTGCTGCTTGCAAAGCCTTTCTGGGATTCACTGGAACCCCATGGAAGCTGGATGTTCCCTAAAACAGAACATCCAGAACTCTGCGCCCCCCAATTCCACCCTCCCACCAAGCAGGGCACTTCAGGGTGACGCTGCGGAAGTGCTAAGAGGCAGCTGTCAAGGCTCGGTAACCCCCACTTTGCCACTTTCTGGCCATGTGACCTTAGGCAAGCTACGTAACCTCTCTATGCCTCAGTTTCTCGTCTATGAAATGAGCACAGTTGTGGTGTCCATTTCATAGGCTTTTTGGGAGGATTAAATGCATTAGTCCATGTCAAGCGCTTAGACAAGCGTCTGGCATACTGTAAGTGCTCCATAAATGTTTGTTAGCTCTCAGGACTGCTGGGGAAAAGGTGTCAGCAGGGAGCTGTTCCCACTGGCTGGAGTAGCCAAGGTTCTCCAGTCTGCACAGACTTCCTACCTAACGCGTTCCCTGTGGGGATCCAGAAATGCTAGAGAGCTGCTAGAACCCAGCCTGGCTCTGCACCTCTGGGAGTCAGCTGAGGCTGGTCTCGCTAAACCAAGAAGAGGCATTTTCACCCTGGTCCAGGTAGAGATGGCCACAGAGGGCTCCCTAAATGGCATGGTTCCTAGAAACCAAGAGAGAGGTTAGTGAGACTTTCCTTGGTGGCACCCAGGATTCCTGCCTGTAGAAGGGTGGGCTCTGCCACCTTCAGACTTCTTGTCCCCTGCCCTGGGCTTAAAAGGCAGCAGGTCCCCCCATTCCCTGCTCAGAGTGCTGTGTGGACAGCTTCACACACACAGGCCGGTAGCCATGAGGGGCCCTGCAGAAACCTGCCTCCGCCAGCATCTCTGGCCTGGGCAAGGAGGCCCAGGACCCAGGTACCCCTCTTGGGCCCTGCTGACCATGATGTGACAGCCTCCTCCTCAGCCTGCTGCTCTGTGGGGATAGAGAAGAGGGAGGCAAAGACCAGCTCTGGGGGCCTGAGAAGGGAAGCTCCCTTCCCGTCTCATGCACCCACCCCTGGGAGAAGCGAAAGTTAAATGTCCCAGACTCACCTCTTAGGAACGCATTCATCCCCCCGAGTGCCCACCCCTGACACCACCCCACACAGTCACACACATGAACCTGCACAACATACACAGGCACATACTCACATACACGTACATAGGCACAAATCCACACACACACACACACACATACAACACACACACACCTAAACACACACACATGCAATACACACACATACAATACACACACATACAATACACACACACTCCTAAACACACACATGCAACACACACACATCTAAACACACACACATGCAATACACACACACATAAACACATACACATACAATACACACACACATACCTAAACACACACACATACAATATACACACACATACAATACCCACACACACGCCTAAACACACACATACAATATAGACACACACCCCTAAACACACACATATAGAATATACATATACACACATACCTACGCACACACGTGCATGTGCATACACTCATACATATGAATACACATACCTATATACATACATCCCCACACTCATATACACACACACTCAGGGTTCCATGATGAGACTCCTTTGTAGACTTTGGACTTCCCCAAACCTGGGTCAAGAAGCTGAAAAAATGCCTTTCTGAGGCTTGAGGGTGTCACCATGAGAAGCAGCAGCCCCATGTCCAGCCTCCATCGACCAGGCAGTGGGAGACAGGCCTGCAGCTGATGAGCATCCTCACAGCCAGCGGGACCCACTGCCGGCGCCATCCCCCAGGATCGCCTGGTTAGCCGCCTCTGCTGAGCTGCGGCACCGGCACCTGTGCGTTTCTCATGCCTACATCCTCCCGTGGGAGCCGGAGACCGAGGGGAGCAGAGAGGGCTCGGCCAAGGGAGGGCCTTCTCACAGGTGTGACTCTCTCCCCTTGAGCACCGCTCTGCAGCCTGGGATTTGTTCTAGGGCAGGGCCCTTCCCAGCCTGGATGCTGAAGAAAGGACTGCAGGTCACACAGAGAGCCCTGAACCCGGTGCCTCCAAGCTAGCTCAGGCTGTGGTGACTGTTCTCCAAGCCTCTGAGATGCCAGAATGGTGCTGGGGGTGAGATCCCTGCTGGGGATTCAGTGGGCAGAAGTGGCCCAGACAGTGTCCATCTCACTGGGGGTCTGGGCACCCACCTCCCTGAAATTCCAGGACAATGCCTCCCTGCCACCACCTCTAGACTGGGGACGAGGGGGCTGGGAAACACCTCTGGGTAGAGGGGCCTTCAGCTGAGGTCTGGTGGGGGTCCTCTACAGAACAGGTGGGCACAGGTAGACACACGTGGTCATGCCCTTGGACACTAGCTCTGGGTCACGAAACCTCCCGTCACCTTGTCTTGCTGTCGCAAAAGGCCTTCACTGGTAACAGGAATACGCAGAGCTGTCTGTTCTTCCTAGAGGCCGGGTTTCCAGGACAGCCTTGCCCTGAGCTCCTGCGCAGCCATTCTCCACCAGGACTCCCTGCAGCCTACACTGCTTCGCTGCCCTGAGCCAGCCCAGCCCAGCCTGGTCACCATGGGTACCACAGGGATGCCCGGCACTGCTTCAGGGGCTCCCGAAGCAAATAAGGAGGCTGAGGGGGTATCTGTCCCCAAGAAGCGGCCCATCCCTGCCCTCGGGCTCCCCAACCTCAGGCACAGGGCACCTCTATTCTCAGGCAGGATTTGTCCACAGGCAGCTCCATCTCCAGGGTCCTGTGAGTTCAGTTCATTTGAGTGCACAAAACAGACTCAGGCCCCGGGACGCTGGCCTCGACCTGGCACCAGGTTGGGAGTCATGTGACCAGCAGTACACAATGAACAGATTGCAGCAAATTAGGAGAGGAACTAAGATGGCAAAGAGCTAGGCGTCGAGGGAGAGAGGAGCGGGAGGCCTGCTAGGCTGACAGGTTAGCGAGGTCCCGGGGGTGAGAAGGGCCCTGCCATGCAGGGAGCAGGACACAGCCAAGGCGGAGGCCTGTGCAGCTGCAGAGTCCTGAGTGAGGGCGGTAAGGAGAAAACACCAGCAGGAGCGGTGGGGCGGGCGCCAGTCCCTGCAGGGTGCAGCTGGCTGGGGCAAGGTGTCTGGGTCTTATCCTGACTGCAGTGGGTGTCACCTGAGGACTTCTTAAATGGGGTACCCGTCCACCCTCACCCTGCCTAATGACCTTGACCCAGCGTGTCTGGAGAGATGGGTCCAGAGAGGCATGAATTTCTTGGTGACAAAATAAAAAGACCCCAAGAAGCAGGGATCCGTCTGGGTCTCCCATCAGCTGGCCCTGGGCACACCCTCAATCTGCGGAGCCTTCTGTCCATGACTGTCCACAGTGTATGCAGGCCTGGGCTCCATGTCCCCCACACCAAGGATGCCGGCAGATGAAGCAGACTCATCCCTGCTGCCTGCCTCACGTGGCAGGATGGGATTTTATCACCCGTCATGGAAGTTCAGTCTCTCTGAGGGGACAAATAAGCCCAAAGAAGCATCTCAGCCCAGGGCAGGTAGGGACACCTCATGCCTCTGCCCCTTGCAGGCCTGACCTCTTCCTGGATGGCGGATGTGGGTGTGTTGGTGAGGCTACGCAGCTTCTGAGACTCCAAAGAAACCTGTATGTTGATCAGGGAAGGAGCCAAGCCCCAGACGGCCTGGAAGGTGGCAGCGAGGCCCAGGGGAAGGCACACCGGCCAAGGAGTCAGAAGACGGAGTCTTGATTCTGGACACAGAGCAGGAGCCAGCTCCTTGAATCCAGCCCAGGTTCCAAAGGATGCAGGATGGTCTCTGAGCAGCCAAGGCCACGCATCAACGCTCAGCACTTGCCTTAAAGAGGCCCTTCCTTGGAGTACAATAACTTTGACCTGACTCACAGCAGAGCCAGGTGTGGTGATTCTGGGTTGGGTTGGGGACAGTGGGGAGGAGGGAGTGTTGCTACAGGTACGTATATGAACAGCAGGGAGAGGTGACAGATGGGAACCGCATTGAGACCCCAACTGGCCAAGAGGCTTTGGCCCATGAGATAACCCAGTCTCAAGGCACCCAGAATGCACCAAGATGCATTCGAGGTGCATTTCTTGCTCCTGGAAGTATGTGGTGAGTCGAGGGTGGATAAAGCGGTTCCACTCTTGTCCTGATTCCTGGTCCTCACTGCTGGCCTCTGGGCGTGGCCTACCTTTTCTTCCCCACACCCCTCCTTTGGCCCTGACTCTGCAGATCAGCTGAAGACCAGGGCAAGTGACGAGGGAGAGAGGGCTGGGCTGGCCCCTAGCACAGTAGGTGTGTCCTACAGGGAGGAAGAGGAGGAGGTAGACGGCGGGGCTGCTCCACTGTGTTTGCAGCCTGGGAGTTAGATAGCAGTATACACATCACTTAGCATATGGAGAGAAATACTGGAGTGTGTCATGCACAGGTGGGAGGGAGGCTGGCTGTGCTACTCCGAAGCTTGGAGGGGGCAGCTGAGTCAGGGTACCTGCACTTGAGCGAGCATACGGAGAAGGGAGAGAATGGCAGGAGGCCTACTAAAGAAACGAGGCTGGGAGGGGGTGGGGCAGGAATGGCAGGGGGCTGGGAAAACTGAAACTGATGAAGGGGTGAGGCCCAACACTTAAAACTGGGTGCATGTTATTTACACCAAAAGCAGACTCTATTTCACTCACCCAGACAGAGAAAAAAATGAATTTACTGCAATTCTAAATAGAGTGTGTCCATTTGAAAGGGGGACTCTGGCAAGTCTGCTGGAACAAGCCTCCATTCACACCACAGAAACCACTGTTGAACAGTTACTGTGTGCCAGGCATCGTGCCAGGCACCGTCGGGAGAGAGATGAGCAAGACGAGATGACCAACCCCATCTATTGTGTGTGCATCCAACCGCACGTACACACGTGAGCGGGCACACGAGCAGACATACACCTACTTACGGCAGAAAGCAGAATTGTAAATTCAGGGGGAGCTATGACTAGCAGCTGGACAGGGAAGAGAGACCTCTATACTGGTCCATGATGACATCTCAGAAGAGGTGGCATTTGAGTTGGGTCTCCAAGGAGAAGCAGCAAGGACTCAACTGGAAGAAGTAAGGGGCAGGACACTGACCTTCCAGGAGTACTCGATGAGCCAGGAGGAGGGCAGAACTCTCTGGGACCTGAGCCATTTCTCTCCCACCCAGGCCTCAGTTCCCACATCAGGAAAACAAAGGATTGGCTCTTGACCATGAAGATTTATTTTGGCTCAGATTCCATTGGAAACTCATTTCTACCCTCCCTGGCATTCCAGGTGCCCCCAGGCACCAGATCTTCTCTATAAACCACACATTCAGTAAGAACTAATCGTTCTCTGGGCTACCACAAAGCTCCAAAAACAATGTAAATTCTAAAAAGAAAACTAATTTCACTGATTAACTTTCTTTTGAGTCTATGATTCAGGAAAGATCTTGCGGAAATATCCATGAAAGAATCAAGCTAAGGAGATGAGGGACTGGAGTTGGAGAGGGAGGGAGAGAGCTGAGGGTAGCAGGTTCCCAAGGAGGAGCCATGTTGGGATCGTCCAGCTTGGAAGGCTGCTGGAGAGACGACTGTAGGGTGACAACTGCACAACAGGCTCAGAGACCCACCGTCCACCTGGAGAGAAGCCTGGAGCCCCAGGACAAAAATGGATCTGTTATATTTGACTGGGTTGCGAGGAGGCAATGCTAACCCCAGGAAAGGAAACGGCACAGTACACTACGTGGCTCAGCTATGCGCCGTATGCCCTTTATTACACTGAGGTAAGCACTGAATAGGCACAGAATCCCACACCGAACCCCACCCTAGGTGGAGAACAAGAAGAGGGGAAGTATGTTGTATGTCCGTACTGCAAGGGTGCTGGCCTTGGTATCTTCCACAGTGGAAAGTAATAGATAATGCTTAAAATGGAAAGAAAATTTAAATAGCAGTATACACATCACTTAACATATGGAAAGAAATACCAGAAGAAACAGCTAACTGTTGAAAGTAGTTGCTCTCAAGAACGAGACTTGGGGGAAAAGATGAGGGGGCTGCTGTCTTTCTTAAGAGTCTTGGGAGCACATTTGACATTTTAAACCACAGTATATATACATATTCCATTGATAAAAATTAAAACTAAATTAAAAGGAGGGAATAAATGTGCAACGCCCTAGCCACACTTTCTAATCATTAAGCTGTCTCAAAAGGCGTACACAACATGCCTGACTCTTTGGAAAGGACACAACCTTCACTCCTTTCTCCTTCTCTTCCCCATTACCCTGTATTTTTTTCTCTTCACAGTCTTAATTTAAGGTCATCTCATTTATTAATTTGCTGGTGTGTGCTTAATCTGCCTCCTCCAGCAGGAAGAGAACAGGGACCGTCTTGCTTCTTCTGCATTCCTTGTGCTTATGGTGCCCAATAAATGGCCCAATATGGAACAGCCCTGTGCCAGTCAATGGGTTTTCTAAGGCACCATCAAAAAGGCTTGAGTATTAAGAAGTACTTGTTCTACTGAAAATGGCTCAACTACAAGCAGCTGATGAGTGCCAGAGCCCAGCAATAGGCGGTGCTTAGGCACACTCAGGCACGCACACTCAAGCCCACGTCTAGGAAGCAGCACGCTTGCTTCAGGTCAGCAATTAACATCGGCAGGGTCAGCCAAACTGTCCTGCAGCCTTGTACTGGTCTTTCTGCCAGTCATACCTGTAAGAGGGAAATGGCTGTCTGATGGCTTCATGGCAATGGACAGCAGAAAGGAACAGACCCACACCAAGGATGGCCAATGGAGGCAAGGTGCTTTTCCTGTGCTGGCATGGGTGTGTTTCCATGAAGCGGGTGGGCATCATCTTCCTTCAACACAGGAGTGCTTCTCTGAGTGAAGGGTGTGGCTGTCAGAGAAACTGTAGACGCCCCCCAGGAAAACAGCCTCATCCATGCAAGTACTCAGGCCTGTGGGACGCCCCCAGCTGGGATCTGAGGTCTACCCAGGCAGTGGGCACCTTGCCCCTTGGAGCTTTGCCTTGATGACTCTCTGTGGTCATTGCTTGTTTCAAGTTTATCTCTGCCCTGGATGGACATTCGTGTTGTCTCTGCATTTATACATCTGAGTGGCTGAATGCCTGAGTGGCAGCAGTCCCCCTGCAATCCAGTATGGGGACACAAAAGGGTGCCTGGAGATTGTCATTTCAGAGGGGGAATACTGAGGCCACAGAGGGAAGCGATGCCCGCTGAGCCGGGCTGGGCTGGGCTGGGGCTGGGAACAGAAACAGGCTGGGGGCTTGACTCCCAGTTCTGGGCTCTTTTAACAAATCAGGCTGTCCTGCTGTCAGAAATGTGCCCGTCAGGGCTAGAGGTGGGAGGACGCTTGGGTGCCAGGCATGGGAGTACAGAGCACCCAAGGACTCTGGGGCCCGCTCTCCATGCAGGTGTAGATAAAGAGTCTTGTTCATAACAAGGCTGGGGCGGTGAGGCCACCAAAATGAATGCTGCATGGGCTGGGAACCCTCTCTGAGTTTGGGGTCATCAACAGGGGACTTGGCAGCCACTGCTCATGCTCATGCAAATTCAAGTAACACCCACCCCGCCCAGTCCCTTAGCCTGGCACCTATTTAAGAAACCTCCCCACCCCCACTGGCTACCAGGTCTGGGCAAGTTGTCCCTCCTCTGAACTCCCCCAGCGTTGAAGCTCCCTGAGCACGGTCTACCCAGTGTACAGATGGGACTTGGGGATGGTTTGCTGAATCACAGGAGGAAGTGCTGATTCACCTCATCTTCATCCAGCAAGTACTAGTGAGACCCTTCCTCCTGCCAAGGTCCAGCCCACTTTCAGTCAGGCCTTGGACACAGATGTGAGGACCCTGTGGGGTGCTCCTTCCACAACCGCAGCTCAGCCCTCGGTGTCCGCTGAGGCCCGTGTCCCGGCGGCTGACACGCCAGGTGCCAAGATATCTCCAGTCACCTCCTCTCTGATCTACCCAATTCTAGAAACATCTTCCCGGCAGTCCGTCTCTGAAAGGCTGTGTTGGGGCCATTTACAAAGATCTCTTGGAAATCCCTAGGACTTGAGGCCATGAGAGTTTTTTTTTTAAAAAAAGAGTAGCATTTATCACTAAATTTTCCTTTAATGGTTTTGCAGTGACATGAGACACTTTTGTTTCCTGAGAGAAAAGGTAGGTTTCAGATGAATTATTGACCAAAAACAATCTGCCGTGAGCAAGAAATCCTCCATTTCGCTGGAGAGAAACGTGGACAGGCAGCTGGTGTGTGTGAGGATGCTATCTCTTACAGCCCCAGCTGCGGTCAGCGTCTGGAGGCAGTGGGGCGCACCTTGCTCTGCAGGTGGGGTTGCAGCTCCTGCTGCCTCCTTCTGTCTCCAAGGGGTCAGGCCTCCCTCCGCAGCCTTGTTCTAGGTGGGTTCTGGCAGCACGGGCTCTATTTCTGCCTTCACCTGCAGTGATCACAGTCCTCTCTTGTCATTGAATATGTCTGCTGCACCAGGGATGCTCTCTCTGGATTAAGAAGACCTCGGGGTCAAAGGGCGGGGTCCTATTCCTTGGTGTCCCCAGGTCTTGGTCCGGAGATGGATGCAGAGCCTGGCGCGGGGTAGCAAAGGGGCTGCGCAGCAGAGGGTTCGCTAACACCCGTGTGCCTGCTCCACTGGCTTCCTGCAGGGAGGCCGACCTTGCTGGCTGTGTGTCCTGATTCCCCTGCTCCTTGGGTTCGGCCAGTGGGAGGCACGCACGGGAAACCTAAGCGTGGAGAGCAGCTGGGAGCATTTCTTACCGTTCCTCCCAGTTTTCGGGCTGCTTCCCTGACAGTTTCAACCACAGCTCCTGCCAGGCCGCCTTCTCCTAAGTGCGACTCTCTCGCGAGGTTCCCATGGCACTAGTTCCCCACTTGCTTTTCTTCCTGGAGGTGCTAACCGCTCCCACTCTGCAAGTCCCTGAGTGCCTCACTTGCCCCATTTACTCTCTGAGCCTGCCCAAAACGCCAGAATAATCTTGGCCTGGCCCCTGGAAGAAGCCCGCTCATGCCCTGAAGGAGCCCCGCCTATGCCCCCCGACCCCGAAGAAGCCCCGCCCACAACCCAGAGGAGCCCTGCCCATGTCCCTGGAAGAAGCCCACTCGTCTCAAGTCTGGTCCGCTGAGCCATCCGGGATGAATTCTGCTTTTTCCCAGGGTGCTGACAGACCCAGGGGTCAAGAGCTCAGAGAGAGTGGAAGAGGACAGACAGGAAGCCCCTCTAACTGCTCTGAGGAGGTCAGGATGACACCCCTCACATCCTTCCTGGGTGCCCCCCAGCCCAGCTGAAACAAAGCTCAGCAGGCTACCGCCGGACAGCACTGCCATAGTGAGCTATTATGTGAGATTGTTCTCTTTTCCCTCCTCCGGTAGAACTAGGTAGCACATTTCTTCAGGGAAGGTTTGGGGCAGGGAGGGGGGCAGAAGTGGCTGAGGTGTCTTTTGTAAGAATATGAGTTTATATTAAACAGATTATTCATGTTGAGTCTCTCCCAGGGGAAGCGGGGCATGTCTGCAAGGAGACTGGTAGCCATGGCCTGGTGGTGCACTCTTTCCCCAAAAATTAGCTACCAAAGCTACTCTTCAGTAGTTCCTAGTGTCTAGAGCCACAGGCAAAGTCACTGCTCAGCCTGGTGATGAGCCTCCCCAGTCAGACTCACAGCTTCCTCCAGGGTCATCTCCTGCATCACAGGGACTTGGGCCCAGCTGCTTCCTTTTACAGGTGTCTTTGCCTAGAATGCCTCCTCTGCTCTGCTACTTAAAACCCTTCTCCCATTCCAGCAGGCCCTCTGCTCAAATGCTTTATGGTCCAGATCAGAATGCACCATGACTCCTCTGGGCAGCCACAGTGGGCTGCCAGCAAACCTCCCACAGCCTCATCAAGTGGCCTCTAGGGGTAGCCTGGGTCTTACCTGTTTGCATGCCTACCAAGCCTGGCACACAGGAGGCACCTACAGAACACCTGGGAATTGGACTAGCCGTGTCCCCTGGGAGACTCCAATCATCCAACCATCCACTCATTCGACATCCATTCACTCACCCATCCAACCATCCACCCATCCACCCGTCCAACCATCCAACCATTTAACTATCCAACCATTCAACCATCCACTCATTCAAACATCCACCCACCCATCCAACCATCCACCCATCCACCCACCCACCCATCCAACCATCCACCCATTCAACCATCACCCACCCAACCATCCACCCATCCACCATCCACACATCCAACCATCCAACCATCTACCCATCCACGCATCCACCCATCCAACTATCCACTCATCCACCCATCCAACCATCCAACAATCCACCCATCAACCATCCAACTAACCACCCATTAACCATCCAATCATCCACCCATCCAACCATCCAACCATCTACCCATCAACCATCCACCCATCAACCATTTACCAATCCAACAATCCACCCATCCACCCATCCAACCATCCACATTGGTTTTCTTTTTCTTTTTTTTTTTTCTTTTTTTTTGAGATGGAGTCTCAATCTTTCACTCCAGTGTGGAGTGCAGTGGTGTGATCTCGGCTCACTGCAACCTCTGCCTCCCGGGTTCAAGTGATTCTCCTGCCACAGCCTCCTGAGTAGCCGGGATTATAGGTGTGAGCCACCATGCCCTGCTAATTTTTGTATTTTCAGTAGAGATGGGGTTTCCCCATGTTGGCCACGCTGGTCTCAAACTCCTGACCTCAGATGATCCACCCCACTTGGCCTCCCAAAGTGCTGAAATTATAGGCCTGAGCCACTGTGCCTGGCCCCATCTTGGTTTTCAAGGCTAGGGACCCTACCCAGAGTTACAGAGTTTTGGAGACTTGGGCCTTCTTCCCTCTGAGAAGCACAGACAGACCTCACCAAACGCTGAGTGTCCCCCTCCCGCATCCCTGAGGAAGGGCAGGCAGGAATACCGAGGTCTGTGCTTAGCCCAACACTGGAGTCAAACTCGTCAATAACTCTGACACATGGTGTTGCAGTCAGGGCTGGGCTTCGGAGTCTCTGTTCTGGGTTCCATTTCCACTGCTTGGGTATTGTGCTATCCTGGGAAGTTCTCTAACTTCTTAGAACCTCAGCCTCCTCCACAAAAGGGAGCTGATTGAGAAAATGTAGGTGGAGATGAACTAAGAGAACGTTGGTGAGGAGAGGAGCCCAGTGCCCAGCTGAGGTGTTGCTGACTATGGTTATGCCTGTGTTATTTGTCTGTGTTTTTGGAGATTGCCCCGCAGCATGCGCATTTTGGGCAGAGAGGGCTCTGAGCTTGAGTCCTCAGCTGGGTGGCAGATGCCCGGGGCATGGCCTGTCTTGTGTGGAGTCGCCGTGCCCGGGCCCTGCCCCCAACTGTCCTCCCTTCTGTGCCCCATTACCAAGATTCCCCTCGGCTATTGGCTTTCCATGTCCCCCCTCCTGTGTGCTTGGCTGTGCACTTCTTTTAAGACTTTTACCTTGATAGTTTACTCTTCCTGCTTTTGAATTACTAAAGTGAAATCACAGAGAACCACCAACTTACAGATTAAACTTAAATATTTTAGGTGTTAGGAACGGTCTTAATATGGACCCTCTAATTTTGGGAGTCAGGAAATGTTTATAAAACTTTCTTAGAAATATTCTATTGTTAACAACTCCCATTACTTTTTGGTGTTTTGCAACATTTTTGTATTTTTTATGTTGCACTAGGCCTGACATATAATTCGTGCTAATCAAATGCTTGTGGAATCAAACTCCCTGAAGTGACAGAGACATTATTTCTGAGATCAACTTTAAAATATTTTGGCAATGAAAAAGAGCAAAGGAAAAAGAAAACAGATATAGCAAATATCACAAAATCTTGATTAACTGTTGAATTGGGGTAAGGGTAGGTGGGAGGTCACTGTGTGTTCTTTGTGCTTCTTGTATGCTTAACAGCTTTTATAATTTAAAATAATGATATGGGATGTGTGTAGGAGCCCCAAGCCCAGCTGGGTTTCCCTTTGGCTTGGAGCTGGGTGCAGTGGGTAAGTACTCACCTTTTTATGGCTTTGTAGCAAATGATGACAAGCACAGTCAGAAACACCAGGGAGGCACAGCATACGGCAATGATGACCACCAGCCCTGACCACCAGCTTTCCTCAGCGGGGCAAGAGGTAGAGTTGGGAGCTGAAAGAGATAGGAGCAGCCTGAGTGTCCCCTGGATGAGCTGGTCGTGGCCAGTGACAGAGGGGGGACCATCATGGGTGACACTATCAGAGGTGTGGGGAGGTCACTGGTATCCATCACCTGGATGAAGGCTCCCTGATCTTTCCTGCCACCCCTGTCCCCACCCTACAGTAGGTGACATCATGGCTGGCCTCCGAGTGCCTCCATCCCTGCCCTGGAGGGCTCAGAGCAGGGGCTAAGTAAGGGCCATGCCCCAGGCCATCCATCCTCCCTCAGCATGAGCTAACTGACAGCAGGGTCAGGTCTAATTTCCCATGAAAAATAACAGAGCATCTCATTCTCTCAGCTGAGGCACTAAATCTGGTTCCTCTGCAGGCAGAGGAGGGGAGCAGGGCTCACAGGGGGTGCCGAGGAAGGAAGGAAAGAAAGGGAGGACTGCCGATGCCCATTTCTTAAGCTAATTTCTTGCAAGAGGCAGACTTTCTCCCTTCTTGGATTCAGCCCATGGGGTGGGTATTTGCAGCTGTCTCAGTTTGTACAGGGGTGCCCAAAATTTGGAAAAGTGTCATTGACAAGGCACCAGACACTAGTGCTACAGGGCGCTCTCTTACTCAATCCATGGAGTCCTTGGGGGTGAGCCTGTCCTCCCTCCCTTGGCACAGGCTGTGCTGGGGTGGACCTGAAGGACTTGTGTCAATGAGGCAGGTTCGCTTTCCTCTGAGAAAGGCAAAGACATCACACAGCCTCATCCCAGGGCTTCTGGGAAGACTCAGACACGGCTGGAAAGGAGTGCCCAGAATTGCAAGATGAATTGAAGTAAGAAAGGAAGGAAGGGAGAGGGAAAAGAAAAAAAAAGAGAAAGGAGGATGATGAGGGAGGAAGGAAGGGATGGATAGATGGACAGACAGAGAGACGGTATTAACTTTGGACAGGTCTCCAAGATGTGAATATAGGCAAAAGATTTGGAAATACACCCAGACTTGGTGTCCACTCTACAATAGATACCTTGAGGGGTACAATGGTAGGTGGGGAACCAGGGGATGACTTCCCAAAAGGTAATGTGGATGGCTTCATTATTATGATTCTTATCAGAGTGTAATCTACATCTAGTGAAATACACCCCCCATCTTAAAAGTGCCATCCTCTGAGCTTTGACAAATGCATACACCAGTGGAAGCCGCACCTCCAGCATGACACAGAATATTTCCATCAGCACAGACAATGTCCCTGTGCCTCTTTCGAATCAATCCCACCCTGGGGGCAACCACTATTCTGATTTCTAAAATCATTGATTAAATTTGTTCGTTTTTGACATTCACATACATGGAATCATGCAGTATGTATTTTTCCTTTGGTTCCTTTATTTAGGATAGTGTTTTTGAGACTCACTCATGTTACTGCATACTTCAGCAGTCCCTTCCTTTATTGCTGAATAGTATTCCTTTATATGAATTGGTTTATCCACTCACCTGATAACCAACGCCTAGGTTGGTTCCAGTTTCGACTATAGTGAATAGAACTGCTATAAACATTTGTGTACAAGTCTTTGTACAGACACATTTTCCTATTTCTCTTGGATAAATATCTAGGAGTGGAATTGCTGGGTTTTATGGCGTGTGTCTGATAAACTTTAGAAGGACGTGTCAAGCTGTTTTTCCTGAATGCTTGACCTTTGTACGTTCTGTGTAGAATGAAGAAAGGTAGAAAGAAAGAAGATGGGAAGAAGGGAGTGGTTACTGATCTGTTGCAGCTAGATTAGGAAATCCAGGGAGCCATTATGTGCTTCCCAGGGAACCAGTGTCAAGACCCCACTAACAAGTGCCAGGTCCCCAGGAGTGAACCTCAGATGTCACAGAGACCAGGCAGAATCAGAAATGCTTCCTGATGGTTCCTGCCTGTAATCCCAGCACTTTGGGAGGCTGAGGTGGGTGGATCACCTAAGGCCAGGAGTTTGAGACCAACCTGGTCAACATGGTGAAACCCCATCTCTACTAAAAATACAAAAATTAGCTGGGCATGGTGGCGGGCACTTGTAATCCCAGCTACTCGGGAGGCTGAGGCAGGAACCCAGGAGGTGAAGATTGTAGTGAGCTGAGATTGTGTCACTGCACTCCAACACAGGTGACAGAGTGAGACTCCTAAAAAAAAAAAAAAATCAATAAATAAAATAAAATAAATGCTTCCTGAGAGATGGCTGGTAGAAGGATGCCACTGGGCCCCTCAGCTAGGGCAGGCCCAGGACTTTAGAAACCTCAACACTGAAAAGATACAGAATATAGCACTGAAAATATGAATAAACTCTAAAATAAGAAAAAAGAGAGCCAAGGGGATTCTCATTTTCCCCATGATGAACTTGTTCAATGCCTTCTTGGTGAAATATCAAACAAAAAATCCTTCCCTCTAATTCCTCATTTTGGGCTGTCCCTGACTTGGCTGTGTCTTCCTGGGGTGATGGCCACACCTTCCTTACACTAAGTCAGAAGTCACTGCTGGAGAGTCAGAAATACAGCCAGATCATCCAAGGCCGTTCTGTCTACACTGAACCCCCAAGCCCCAGAGGTCTACCTCCTCATTTTCACCACAAAGGGAAGCAAGTTTGGTTTCCATTGCTCTACTTCAGGCTGTGACACCTCTGGGCGAGACCCCAGGGCCATGCCTGCCACTGTTCCAGAACCACAGACAGTCACCCGACACTCCTGTGGCTGGGAAAATATGCTAGTGTATGGTCTCAGCTAGAGGCCGCTGCACCCCCTCCAGTAAGCACTTGGAAATACCAGGGCGGGTGCTGTCTTTGGTTGTCACAATGTGTGATCCCAGCAGCTATGGATGTTATTGACAGTGAACTGGATATTCCCACACAAGGTAGAATTCTTCCATGAAAAAAGCCAACAGGGCCTCTGTTGAGAAATTCCATCAACTTGATGGATTGTAGGGCTCACATGGAATTTGGCACTAAATGTCACAGTGCCTCTCTTTATATTCTGTTAGTTAGGTGGGAATTTTCTTTTGCTATTTCTTTTCAAATGTAATTGATACTGAAAGCAGAGAGCCCGTGGCTCTCAGCATCATGCACAGGGCCCCCTCTGATAGTCTGCAAGCGCACTCATCACCGCATGTATGAGAAAACTAGCGAAAGCAAAAATGCTAACAGCTCTGAAATGCGGGAGGCATTTTGTGAAACCTAGTCATGGCATACTCTTGGATTTTGCTCAGAAAACCAGCTGTTGTGTTCAAAGAATGCATCCTTATTTATCCTTGCTTGAGTCAATTAGAGAATGTAGCTGGATGGAGCCTAGGTGTTATTTCAGAAAGGAATATGGAGGTTCGGGATCAAGAAGCAACCTTCCCAGGGGCCAGGGTTGGGACCCTGATCTTTGGGTTACAGGCTGGGTCTATCCCTGCCAGAAGTTCCCTCCCATGGCGTGTGGCCCAGCACTTCTTTCTGGAGGTGCTAAGACAGCTTACATGTGCACAGATTGATGGTTCTTATTCGAGAAGATAGCAATAATGAAGGTGCTCATTCAGTCATTTGTTCGTCCACCAAACTGAGCACCCTCGGTGACTGGCACTGTGCTAGGAGCTGGGAATACAAAGATAAATCAGATGTAATCTGTGCCCTTAACAGGGCTGACGCCAGCTGCCCCGTGGATCATTAATTACAAAGCTAAGACCTGATCATTTTGCTCAGGAGTCTCCAGGAGAAGAGACACGAATGAATTGCTAATGCACAAGGTGAAGGTCATTTCAGGGGCACGGGTGATGCCTTGTGAGAGACAGGTGGTCAGACAGGGAGGCTGAGACAATCAGAGAGTGCCAAGTTCCAGGACTGAGGCTGCCTGAGCTCTCTGCCTCCTCTGTCACCCCACCTACCCCCTAGCCAAGATTCTGCAGCAACAGAAAGGCAGGAGCGCTCCTGACATCTTAGGGGTTGCAACACCCTCTCCTCCCCGAGACTCAGTGAGGCTTTGTCTGCTGTATTCATTAAACACTCCCGATGCCTGTAAAGATGATGAAGCTGGCAACCAGAGAGAGCTTGAGAGCTGCCCAAGCTGCGTTTTGCTTCATCAGAGAAGCAGCTGTCTTTTCGTCATGAGATGCAATGTTAAAAGCTTTGGACGTCTGCTTCTAGCCAAGATGGAGCAACGGGGGCCAGATCTGCCCTCCTGTCTGACATACTGAAAACCACACCAAAGATTCAAAACAGAGGTTTTAAAAACAGGAAACTAAAGACAGTGATTCCCAAGGGATGATGAAACAAATGCAGTGAGTCCTACCACAGGCCCAGCTCACTGCCTTGAGAGAGTTTCCAAAACAGCGGTGCAGGAAGGGAGAAGCCGGCCAGGGACTGACCAGCTCCGTAAGTTGGAGAGATGGAGCTGAGAGTTGAGGGAGTAAACAAGACAGTGAGGTCTCTCCCCAAGGGACCTTAAAGTAGAAGAAGGCAGTGGTAAACAAATACACCAATAAATATATAATGACACATCGTGGCAAGTGCTGTGAAATAAATAGAAAAGAGAACCCGCATAGATGTTTGCAGAAGCAGCAGGTGGGGTGGGCAGCTTTGGATGTGCCCACCTGTATGGGGTCCAGAAAACCAAGGAGATCAGAAAATTCCCTTGGGGGTGGGGGGCGCTTGTGGACCCCCCTCAAGGTCCAATGCATGAAAGAAGTGTGTGAGGTCAGATTCTTGGTGGCAAATGCCTCCCCTATTGTCCTCATAGGGTTTTTGTGAGGATCAAAGGTGATGATGGAGGCATTTTTGTGGGTACCAGGAGTAGCAAAGACGTCAAGGCACTACTAGGCACAATGGCACATAGCTCAGTTATATTCTTTCAGAATTGGGGAAACTGAGGCCTCATAGCCAGGCACCTTGCGACTACTCACGGCTAACTCAACACTTACTAACATCTGACCTGGGCAAACAGCTATCCCCATCAGAGCCAGCTGTTGGAGAAGCTGCACACAGGAGGTGCTGGACTGACAGGCGAGAACAGAGCCAGTGATGAATGAATCAAACAGACAGTGAGTAGGTTGGAAACAATCTCAGTTTTGCAAGATATCTTTAAATAGGAATGCAGTTGGGTCTAGAAGAGGGGAGTGAGAGCCATGTTCTTGGTTTTAAAATTGCTTCTCCATTGTGAGATGGAGGCTTTATCCACGGCGGGGCCTCTTGACCCTGTGAGTGGCAGCCCACTTGCTCACATGGCTCCCTGGTTCTGGAGCACAGCCTGAGTGCCAGGTACTGCTGGTGACATCGTGGGCATGCTAGCGGCCTCTGAGCCTCAGAGGCCTTGTTAGATGACTTTCCTAACTTTCCAGGTCTTTAAGGACTCAAGCTCCGGGCTGCCTGAACGGCTTCCTGACTGTTCCCTAGGAGCGGAAAGGGCCTGGCGCTTAACTGGCCTTGACTGTAGTCAGGTGGGAGCGGCGGACGCACTTGCTCTCTGCTTCTGGCTTCCTAAGCAGCCCAGCTCCGGGCCCATCAGGCAGGTCACAACTGCTGTCAATACAGTCTAGTGCCGCTTGTCTAGGGCCCTCCGCGCCAGAGCTCAGCCTCCGTCTCCTTCAAGGTGCCAATGTCGGCGAATGTTTCCCAAGCCTCTGGGGGCAAGTTCAGCCTTTGCTGTGGGAAACGAAGGCAGAAGCGCCTGGGCTGAGAGTTGCTTCTCTGGCCTGGTGACACGGCCATGGGGAGCAGAGGTGAAAGGAGTCATAGCCCTGCTCCAGGGACAGTCTCCTGGCACCGCTGGTCCTCAGTGTGTGCTGGGCTCCCCTTCTGCACTGCTCCCTCCCTCCCACCACAGTATCTCGAGGAAACCGTCCAGCATGTCAGGGAAAAGTGCAAATGCACAGGACTCTCTCGGCACGTGCTGACAGGGCTGGGATGCTGGAAAGCACTCAGGAGCACGCGTCCTCTTCGGCCCTGCTGCACCCAGCTTGCTGAAGCCCCTGCTGGTTTTGTCTGGCTCACAAGGACAGTGTGGGGGCCAGAGCTTTGCTAAAGATGTGTGTGATGCAGAATCTGTGTTCTAGTCCCTTTGGACAGAGAGGGAAACTGAGGCTCAGAAAAGGGGAGGAGCCTGTCTGAGGCCGCCCTGGGACAAGAACCATTTCCTCCTGTCTCTCAGCCTCACTTTATGAACTGCCCACAAAGCACCACAAAGGATGTGGTTTCCCAGCAGTTGCTTCCGGGCTGACGACCCTATCCCTGCCCACTGAGGAGGGAGTGGCATGGGGGTGGGGCCGGCCACCCTCCTGTGGCGCCTGCCCCCACACAGGGTCCCATTGTCTCAGGCTGCTGCTCTCCATTCCTGGGCACAGGGTGCCCTCAGGGAAGCCTGTGCCAGGGTGTCCACCTCCTCTGGCAGCCGGGGGAGGTCTGGAGAGCTAGCCTGGCTGTGCGGGTGCTCACTCACTCCTCACCCCGAAGGCACCAGAGCGCGTGAGCTGCACTTGAAAACCACAAATACAAAATCAGACCTCGGTGCCTTGGCCAACCTAGGCATTAAGCCCCTATTTCTACAGAGAATGAGGACTCTCCTCTGGGGTGTGCCTGGATGAACACAGTGCCCCTGTGCGCCTAGAATTCAGGGCCCCCCCATCCCCTTCTCTGCCAGTGGGAATTTGACTCAGGCTTCTGGGTTTAGCATGGAGATCCCCTGTTTCATAAGTCTCCCCAATTCCTCCCTCAAATCAAGGGTTCCTACAGCAGGAAGCTCCTGGCTGCCCACAGGTGAGAGGCACCTGTGCCTGGCCCATGCTTAACAGAAAGCTTCCCTGGGGCACAGACCTCCTAGGGGTGCCTCAGTGGCCTGCCTTTCCAAAAACAAGGGGCACACGCTTCTCTGCTGTGCAGGAGGGAAGCGGATTGTGGGCACTGTGGCGTAAATGAGGGATCCTGCCCTGCAGCCTGTAGCCCGGGGCAGGGCTGGGAGGGGAGTGTCCCAGGGGAGTGATGCTGGCCTGGCCTGTTTTGAGGCAGTCTGTCTCTTGTCCATCTCTCCTACGCTGCCTCTCGCATGCCAACTATGCCCCTTCCCGCCCCAAGATGCTGGGCTTCGTTGGCCAGCAGCACTGAGCACACGCCCCTCTCACCCACCGCAGATGGGAACGGTGGGCCTGTGGATACGCATACCACCTTGGTCAGCTGCTGGTGGGTGGTGTGGCAGCAAGTCAGACCTCAGTGTGCCACCAGGATGGTCTCAAGGCTCCAGAGAAGCCCAAGCCACAAGCGGTGGGCCAGGCAGGACTCTTTGCTGAGCTTCATAGGGAGAGTTGTGAGAGTCGTGGGTCCTATCCTCACTGCTGTACGAGTGGCCCTGAAAATATCCTCTCTGCCCTCAGCATCTTCTCAGCAACTGCTTTGTGTGTGCAGAGCCTTTCAGGGCCTAAGCCCCCGCCTGATGGGCCCCCTGTGCTGGAAGCATCTGACAGAGAGGGGGGGCCTCCTTGCCCGGAGCGCCTCAATACCACTGGGGCAGTGCCCTCCTCCTGGCTCAGGCCCCCACCTGGGCATTCCCTCTGCCCACTAAGTGGCCTCATCTTGTGACTGCTTCCTCCAACCCCCTCTCGACCTTCTCCCTGACTCCAGGCCTCTGCTGGGTCTTGCTGGGTTATCACAGCTGTGCCATCACCCTGCCAGCCCCTCCTTCCTGGAGTATCGTATCAGTTGCCCAGCTCAGCACAGTGGTTATCCACACTGGCTTTGAATCAGAAGGACCAGGAGTCAAAATCCAGATCCTGACTTTGGGCATCATTGACTCTGTTAGATTTTATTTCAGTTTCTTCCACTGTAAATCGGGGGAGGCAGCAGAACCACCTCCACAGGGCTGGTGCAAAGATTACATGAGAGACGTGATCAGAGAGCCAGCGTAGACACGCCTCAGCCGCCCGCCCACATCCTTTCCCTTCTCCCTGCAGAACCCGATTCCCCTCCTGTACCCCCCTGCCCTCCAGAGGACCTAGGCTTTGGGGGAGGCGGGCCCAGCCTAGGAGGTGGGTTTTCAGTGGTTGAGCCAGGCCTGGTTGTTCTGGTACTTATGCCCCTGATTGGTTTAGGGGTCATGGAGTTCCAGCAAGGACAGGAAAAGTCTGCCGGGGGCTCCTGGTGGTTTCCCTGGTCTTAAGGGAGATGCAGAGGAGGCAGCTTCTCCTCCTGTACACTGCTGCGTCCTTTATGTCAAAGCTGAGCAGCTTATACGGGGTGGGTGGGTCTCAGTGTGATGCAGGTGGTCAGGGTCAGTCTCCAGAGGAGACACTGGAGCAAAGACTGGACCTGGGCAGGGGGCTCATCATGCAGGTATCTGGGGAAGGAATGGCCGAGTGCAGGCCCCGAGGTGAGTGCGGGAGTGCTGGGGAGCAGGAAGGAGGTCAGTGTGGCCGAGAGGGAGTGGTGAGGGGAGACTAGAAGGAGATGGGACCACATGGGGCCACAGGGATGCCATGAGGAGGCCACGGGGAGGACCGAGAAAGGAGGCGGCAGTGGGGGGACTTGCGAGAGGGTGGTGAGTTCTGACCTACAGGTCTGCACAGTCTTTCTGTGTTAAGAGTAGACCGGGGGTGTGGTGTGGAAGGGTGCGGGCTGCGGGGACACTGCTGATAACCCAGCAGCGAGACGGCGGGGCTCAGACTCAGGGGTTCGCAGCAGAGGTGGTGAGAAAAGCTGAGTCTGGAAATGCTTTAAGGTAGATTTCATGAACATGAGGATGTGGGCGGCAGATACAGAGAGCAGCTAAGGATGACTCTGAGGGTTTGGGGCTGCACCTGTGGAAGAATGAAGCTGTCACCGATTGATGGGTGGGATTACTGGGGCCGTGCAGCTTTGGGACAGGTGTGGAGGTCAGGTGTGAAGTCTGAAATCATCGCACGCCACAGGAGACAGAGAGAAAGCAGCTGGGGCGGCTTCCACATTCAGAATCGAGGCTGGGCTGAGGCAGGCATTTGGGAGTGGTCAGCACTCCGCCCTGAGACTGGAGGGGCTCATCAAGTGGGGAAGGTAGGCGGAGGGGAAGAGGGCCAAGGCCTGGCCCTGGGGCCCCTCAACGTGAGGAGGTGCAGAGGAGGGTGAGGTGGGAAGCCAGCGAGGAAGGCAGCCCAGGCCATCTGGTCCTGCAGCCACGTGAGGAAGGGATGTCCAGGATGAGGGGAGGTCAGCCGTATCCACCGCAGCACACGGTCAAGGATAGACATGCTGGGAGCCGCCGCTCGATGGAGCCACGTGGCGGTTGCTGCTGGCTGCTGAGAAGTGGTTTGGCGGGAGTGGAGGAAGGAAGCTGGGATTCGGGGAGTCAAAGAGAGAATGAGAGGAAATGCAATCAGTGGGGACGCACAGCTGCGGCTCGAGTTCCGCTGCAAAAGCGAGCGGCGTCGTGGAGCGGAATCTGCTGGGAGAAGTCATGGGAAGGATAAGGCAAGAGGTGGTGTGAATGTGATTGTGTATGTGTGAGACTGTGAGTGTGTGTGAGTGTGGGGAAGAAGAGTGAGTGTATCTGTGAGTGTGGGGAGTGTATGTGGGGGGATCGTGTGTATGGGTGTGTGAGTGTGTGAGAGCTTGTGAGTGTGTGAGTGCATGGGAGTGTGTGTGTATGTGTGTGTAAATGAGTGTGTGTGGGAGTGTGTGAGTGTGGGGGAGACTGTGACTGAGAGTGTGTATGAATGCGTGTATGTGTGTGTGAATGTGTATGAGTGCCTTTGAGGGTGTGTGGATGTGGGTGAATGTGTGTGAATGAGGGTATGAGTGTGTGTGTGTGTGAGTGTGTAGGAGTGTGTGACTGAGTGTATGAGAGTGTGAATGTGTATGTGTATGAATGAGTGTGCGTATGAGTGTGAATGTGTAGGAGCGTGTGAGTGTATGAGCATGTGAATGTGTATGAATGAGTGTGTGTATGAGTCTGAGTGTGTAGGAGCGTGTGACTGAGTGTATGAGCGTGTGAATGTGTATGTGTATCAATGTGTGTGTATGAGTGTGAGTGTGTAGGGGCGTGTGACTGAGTGTATGAGTGTGTGAATGTGTATGTGTATGAGTGAGTGTGTGTGTGTGAGTGTGTAGGAGCGTGTGAGTGTATGAGTGTGTGAATGTGTATGTGTATGAATGTGTGTATGAGTGTGAGTGTGTAGGAGCGTGTGAATGTGTATGTGAATGAGTGTGCATATGAGTGTGAGTGTGTAGGCACGTGTGACTGAGTGTGAATGTGTATGTGTATGAATGACTGTGCATATGAGTGTGAGTGTGTAGGAGCGTGTGACTGAGTGAGTGTGTGAATGTGTATGTGTATGAATGAGCGTGCATATGAGTGTGAGTGAGAGAGTGTCAGTGTGAGTGCCAGTGGCTGTGGCCCAGGAGAGGGGGAAGAGCTGAGCCCGAGGGGGCCAGTGCCTGGTGTGTCTGATAAAGTGAGAGCAGGGAGAGAGGGGTGAGGGGCCCACAGGGAGCAAGGACAATGCTTGGCCAGATGAGGAAACTGAGGCACATAGCCAGGTTAAGTGAAGGTGCCCAACTTCATTTAAATGGGTGCCGGAGCTGGGATTGAAACTGGACAGTCTGGCTCCGGGGCCAACCTGTGATGCCTGTGTAGACTCAAAGCAGACGAGTCCCCGCATAACGACAAATGGCCAGGAAAGATGCTTTGGGGGAAACCTGGAGGCTGCAGGGAGCAATGCGGCGTGTGGAAAGGGGTGTCGGGGCCACCCTAGGCATCAGGAAAGCCTCTCTGAGGAGGCGACGTTCAAGCTGAGCCCAACTGGGTGTGGGGGCACCCTATGAGAAGGTGCCAGCAAAAGAGGAAATGGGGGACACAGGCAGCGGCACCCCACGCCTCTCTGCCCCCTGGCTGGTGGTTGAGGCCCTTCCTGAGCCCCGGGTGGGGGGCCCCATGCCCTTCCATCTGTGGCTCCTAACCTGTAGCCCGTGTTCCGTGGGCCACCTGCTCCCCCAGCTTACTCATTTCTGCCGGGTGCTCTGGGCGCGGGGCCCAGCGTGGTGGTAGATTGGCTGCTCATCATCAAGGGCACTGTTCTCAGGCTCGGTTCCTGAGGGGGCATTTAAAAAAACCCAATACATTATTAATAATTGTCTCCATCATTCCTGTGCCTAATTAGGAAAGGAAAATTATGAATCGGGCTTATGTCTTTTAGTGGGGGCGGCTTCAGCTTTTCCCGGTGCGAGGGAGAGTCTGGGTGGAGGCTGGGGCAGGAGCCGAGAACAGCAGGTCGCTGCCTGGTAGAATTAATTGCGCTTCTGGTAGCAACTAGAGAACACATCCCCCTTGTTTTTGCCCAAAGAGCCCTCTTTGTTAGACTCCTTAAGGCAAGGCCTTGTTACTCAATAGCATCTCCTCTCTTTTAGTAGCTGCATTCCTCCCCTTTTCTGTCCTGGCCCTGGGTCCCCTCCCCAGATCTGCCAGGCCTTCTGTTCCCACCAGGGCTGCAGACACATGGCTGCGCAGAAGGGCCACACATTTGCTGGCTTTAGAACAGCCCAGCACCTTTGAGAAGTGACTAGAGGGGGCTACATTCAGAACTTGTGCCCATGGCCAGGTGTGGTGGCTCACGCCTGTAATCCTAGCACTTTGGGAGGCCAAGGCAGGAGGATCACTTGCGCTCAGGAGTCTGTGACCAGTCTGGGCAACATGGCAAGACAAAAAGTTTAAAAATTAGCTGGGATAAATAGGCTGGGTGCAGTGGCTCGTGCCTGTAATTCCAGCACTTTGGGAGGCCGAGGCGGGTGGATCACCTGAGGTCAGGAGTTTGAGACCAGCCTAGTTAACACGAAACCCCATCTCTACTAAAAATACAAAAAAAGTAGCCAGGTGTGGTGGCACACGCCTGTAGTCCCAGCTACTTGGGAGGCTGAGGCAGAATTAGAACCACTTGAGCCTGGGAGGCAGAGGTTGCAGTGTGCCAAGATCGTGCCACTGCACTCTAGCCTGGGCAACAGAGCGAGACTCTGTCTAAAAAAAAAAATTAGCTGGGATAGTGGGACAAAAAAGAGTGACACAAAAACTATAAAAATTATTTGGGCATGTCGCTGCATACCTGTAGTCCCAGCTACTCAGGACTTCCATTGGGAGGCTGAGACAAGAGGGTGGCTTCAGCCCAGGAGTTTGCGGCTGCTGTGAGCTATGATGATGCCACTGCATTCCAGCCTGGGTGACAGAGCAAGACCGTGTCTCAAAACAAACATGATGGGGCCTTCCTGAATGTGCCATCAGGTAGAATGTGCTCTATCTAATCAGTTGTAATCACTTTGCAGAGGAGTTCAGGGTCAACTTAGACCAGCGGTTGACATTGATCTCAAGGCCAAATCTGGCCCATCACCTGTTTTATAAATAAAGTTTTATTGAAACACAGACACACCTATTTGTTTACACCTTGTCCATGGCAGCTTTTGTGCCACATTGGCAGCATGGAATATTGCCTCAGAGACTGTATGGCCTGCAGAGCCTAAGATATTTATCATCTTGCCTTTTACAGAAAGTTTTTTTTACCCCTAATTTAGAGGAGTCGTAACCTGAGATTCTTAGACAAACTTAGAAGAGTGGTCTGCAAGTACCCTGAAATTATGCCACAAATTTGTATTTTGCAAGTAAACAATCCACTCCTTCCACATTATTTTTAGAAAGGCCCTTTACCCCAAATGTCACACCAAGGCCCAGATGGGAGTCTCTGGGCGTGTGGCACAGGGCTCCATCTTGCCTGGGAGTTTTCATGGTGACAGTGTGGTGAGGAAGCAAAGCACCACAGAGAGACAGGCACAAATTTGGATCCTGACTTGGCCACACCATGCTCACTAAGTGACCCCCAGACAAAGCGCTTACATTTCGCAAGCTTCAGTTTCCCATCGTCAAACGATGACAACATTCCCTGGAAGGCTGGGGGAGCTGCTTCCCACCTGCTGGCTGGGACGCAGGGACTCTGCTCTGGAGGCAGAAAAGCTACATGTCTGCCTTTCCGGGCACCTGCAGCCCTTCTTCAGGGTCTGCACTAGGGCTGCAGGGTAGCTATGCACAAGGTGGGGAGCCCGGGAAGTGATGTCCCCTGTCCTGCAGAGCATCCTCCACCAGTGACTGACAGGTGCTAAGTGTGACAGCCTGGCTGGGGACAACTATAGGCTGTAATTGCCTTGGCAGCACTTGGCCTGAGAGGGTGCTTTCACTCGGCTTCCCCACTTCCCTGCCCCACCACTTCTGTTGCCTCTTCCGTGGTCTCTCCTGAGGAGCACTTCAGTTAAAAATTCTTGTGTGAGGGTCTGAGGAATGGTTCCACACCAGGAACCCCAGACATGAGGTTACCAAGATGCTGTAAGCTCCTGGCCTCCGTCTAAAGCATCCAACAAGAGATGAAATTCTATCCCAAAGAGATGCGTATGAACTTTCCACATTCTAGATGACTCTTTCTCGGGACCACCCTTTACTAGTTCTCTGGACAGAGCTGAAGTCCTGTTTAAAGGGGTCCTATAGGTTAAGCTAAGAGCGATTTGAGTCCAAGTTGGACCAAAAAGGGATGATGACGCGGCTGAGAAGACTGACACCACTGCTGCTCAGCTGGTCTTTGTTAAAAAAGGAATAAACCTGAAATGTCTGTGGCTGTGGGACAAGACCCTACATAGTACTGAAGAAAAAAAGATCCAGGTTGACAGCCCAGAGCTGGATTGTCTAATACAGTAGCCACCAGACACACGTGACTACTTAAATTTAAATTCCTTAAAATTAGATAAATCAAGAATTCATTCCTCTGTTGCACTGGCCATGTTCTAAGTGCTCAATAGCTACCCGTGGCTAATGGCTACTGTTTTGCACAGCACAGCCCAGACCATTCCCAGCATCGCAGAAAGTTTATTGGGCCATCCAGAGTGATGGGAGGTGGGATGCTCTGCTTCTTTTTCCAGAAAAGGCTGCCAAAAGCAGCCTTCTTACCCTACTGAAAGCAAACCGAGACAGCCACCTGTATCCTGCACTACGATCTACTTTCAAAGCACATTTTTCTGAGGCTCTTTTATTTGATTCTCAGAACACCTCCCCCTGAAACAGGCAAGGCAGGGATCACTGGGACTATTTATAGATAAGGAAACTGAGGGTTCCGAAGGTCAAAGAAGCAAAGTCACAGAGCTGTGAGTAAAGTGACAGAGTCAGGGCTGGGGAGACCGCTCCTCCCGGTGAGCCAGCGCTCTGCTGAGCTGGAAACATGCCAGGGCGTATTCTAACCCCACACGGGGCCCCTCGCTCCCTCTGTTTCTCAGCAGCCACACGCTTGGTGAGTAGAATACCTGAATCTAAAAAGCACTAACGATGTCTTCCTGAAAATAACAAAGCAGAAGGCAGCCCCGGCTCCACCCTCCTCGATGGGCAGCTGTGCTCCTGTGGTGAAATGGGGCCAGGCCCCAGGCCCACGTGAACTCCACCAGTGAAATACTCAAAGGCCATTTCTGTGACACTGGCTTGTCCAAGGATGGGGCACACCGAGGCTGGGCAGGTTTGGCAACCAGCTTCTGCCTGGAAATTGCATTCTCTGTCTGGACAAGCAGCCCAGTCTGAAGAGCCGGGGCACACAGCCTGGGTTATGGCACTGCCATCGAAACCCTTTGGACATCTGCAAGTCACTTCACCTCTCTGGACCTCAAATGCCCACCTTCCCAATGGGAGTGGTGACCCTGCACTAGAGCAGGGGTCCTCAACCTCAACACTGGACAATTTGGACTGGATAGTTCTTTGTGGTGGGGGCTGTTCTGTGCACCCTAGAACGTCTCGCAGCATCTCTGGCCTCTACCCACTAGATGCCAGCAGCTCCTCTCCCCTAGCTGTGATGACCAGATGTCCCCTGGGAAACTAAGAGAGCCACAGGGCTGGAAGATGTCCAGGGTTCTTTCCTGGCTTCTGCACTTGGTGTCCAACACAGGCACAGCCAACAGTGCCTGACTCGGCCTCCCAAGCGCACTGCACCAATCCAGCCAATTGAAGGAGTTAAAGTGGATGGCCTTCCAGCCGGGACGTTCTGAGATGACAAGCCAACTGCCTTCAGGATGACCCCTGGCTACTCAGAGGCTGTGCAGTGGAACTGTCTGTAACAGGGTCCAAGAAGAAGCCAAGGCATTATTTCCAAGGCATCTGTAATTCTCGCTGCCAAGTCCAGAGACAATGGGCCTTTGCCACCCACGGTCCAGTTCATTCTAAATCTGAGAACAAGGAACCCATTCACTCTTGGGAGGGGCAGATGGTACAGGGATAGGGGGTAGGCCAACATCTCTTCCAGGAAACAGTGGCCTCTGGCCTTCTCTGATTGCTGGCAAGGATGACACAGAAACTTGGGAGCAGGGAACAGGCCCTGCTCCTACTGCCTTATTTTTCTCTGGTGGAAGCAGGGGGCAAAACCAATGCATGCTGCTCACTGACCCGGCTAGCAGAACCTTGCCATCTTTCCCAGGCAGAAGGCCCGACAACAGAGCTTTCCCAAAGGCCACTGGAGACCCACCCTTGACTGAGTGGAGACGACTCCTTTGATGATGGAAGGAAGGTGTAGGTGAGGAGGGCGACTCTGACCTATTTCAGGCAGAATAGTTCCCAGTTGGAGTGCCCACCGCCAGACCCCAGGAAACACGAAATCCTGCAGTGCGAACCAGGAACAGCCTCTCCCTCCGTAACAAGATGCTATGATGGCGATTTACACAGAGTCACGGGTACCACTACCTATGCTCATGCAGAAGGCCACCCCGCTGGGCCAGGCCTTCTGGGCTGTCTCTGGGCCTTTGCTAGGGTTTGTTTGATACTTGCCATCTGCTGGCAAATGGGCAAATGCTTAAGGTTTTAGAAAATTTTATGGAGGAAATTATTTATATTAAAGAATGTCCAATTGCTTAATAAAAACGTAACGATAAGAGTTGCTAAGCACTTACCAGGCACCTTGCGCATGTGACATCTGATTTAAGTCTCCTGATCCATCAGGAGATGTGAGTGTCACTGTTCCCATTTACTGAAGTGAGAATAAGCTCAATGAAGAGAGGTCAGTTGTGGAGCTGGGATTCTGGGACAATCTGACCCCAAAGTCCATCTTCTTTTGTCACGTCCCACTGCAAACCAGGCAGAGACCACTGCTACTAGATCTTAGCAGCAGCACCTCCGTCCAGCCCAAGAATAGATTTTAACATTGCCTTGTTGGGGGGAGCCACAGGGAGCCTTGACCTCTGTCCTCTGGTCCCCACTTTCTCCGGCCCTCTATCTACCCCTCCCAAGGGCAGATGGCAGGACTCACTCAACTGAAGAGACTGTGAGCAAGACAGTGAGGGCAAAGCTGGCTACACCCACACCTTGGATTCCAGGAGGGAGGGAAAAGGGAACCAAATTTCTCAGCAAGGGAGAAATTTATTCATTTTCAGCATGAGCTCTTCCCCTTTAATTCCTTACAGTCGCGGGCTCCCTGAGCACAGTATTTCAAAACCAGGTGGACACTGAGCCCTCAAGAACCCAGTCACTGCCACCCACTCTTTACACTTCATGACAGCCGGCCACACGGGTCACCGTCATCGGCCATTCCATCACCTTCCTTTGACAGGGACATGAATGGGGTCTGAGAGGTGAGGGCTGCCTCATACAGACAGCGCGATGCTTCAGAAACCAGCTGCGTCCGCCTGCTTTAGAAAACCAAAGTTACCCGAAGCAAGCGCCGCAGCAGCGGAGGTCTTTGGGAAGGCACGGCTGGCCTGGCTCCTCACCAGGAAGTGAGGTGGGTTCTTAAAAGCTCTCTAGGAACTGACATTCCCAATTCTGGACTCTCCTGAACCATGAAATAGAACCAATAACCTGGAAGGGCTCGCCATGCACGCCAGAGAGCAGACTCCGCCGGCGCTTCCAAGGCTCCGCCCTTCCCCACCCAAAGCTCTTCTCCCCCACGCAGCGGCCTCTCTCTCCTTCCCTAGCCCCATGCTGTCTGAAATCCAGCCCGAGAGCCCCATGAGAGGCCGATTTTTAAGAGAGAATAGAGAAATCCAGATTTCTTTTTAAGTCTGGTCTTGCTATATTGTCCAGGCCGGTCAACTCCTGCTCGAGCAATCCTCCAGCCTCGGCCACCTACGGTGCTCCAGGTGTGAGCCACCGTGCCTAAAATGTGAAATACCTTTGATGTTAAATACCGTTTCTTGTCTTCTTTTAAACACTAGGCGTGGCTCATTAGTGCAGTATCTAATTGCTGCCACTGCCAGACTTCTGAGGGGCAGTGACCCAGGCTGTGGCCTCAGACATGGATTGGTTTTAATCTGTCTCTCTGGGAATAAAGGAGGGAAATGAAGCCATCATCCTAAAATACGGAAAGTAAAAAACAAATGCAGTCTTCTTAGGTCCCGGGGCTGTCCTCTGCCTCTCCCTGGCTTCCTGGGGCATCTCACCCTAGGGCGGGCAGAAGGAAAAGTCCCACAGCTGCCGGTCCTGGCCCCCACCCCCACCCTGGCCCTATCTATGCTCTCTCCCCAGATCGATCAGGCGCATGCCTTCAAGCATCAGCCAGATGCCAACTACTCTCACGGGTGCGGCATCGGCCCAGCACGTCCCCCAGGCCCCTGACTTCCATATCTAGCTGCGACTCAGCATCTCCGCTGGGGTGGTCCACGGGCTGGCTCTGGGTTCCCTGTCCAAAACCAAACTTCACCTCTCCCCTGCACCCTCCTCCCCCAATCCTCCATTCACCCAGCTGCTCAGTTCAGGAACCTGGGTCCTTCCGACAAGCCGTTCAACTGGGCAGCAAGTCCCCTCTGTGGTCCCTTCAACCGTGTCCCGCACAGCAGCCTCCTTGCCGGTGTCTCCGCCTGCCCCTCAAAGTACCCAGGGGGTTCTTTGTAAAGTGTAAGTGAGATCCTATTACATTCTTGCTCAGTGCCTTTCAAAGGCTTCTTACCAGAGGCAGAAGAAAACCCAATCTTTTTACCATGGCCTTTGTGAAATACTGCTCCCATTTGGGTCACTGAAGTCTAAAACCTTGTAGGGAAGAATCTAGAAAGTTTCCTAGCAGTGACAGAACTGTCAGGGCCAGCACACAGTGAGCACACTTCCAAGGGGGGATGGAAAATCTGTGAGACGTGGGTTTAAAAAAAGGAAGGAAGGAAGGAAGGAATGAGCCCTCTTACTTAATGGCTGTCCCTCTGACACAGCTGCACTTGAGAACCGTCAGCCACTGCCACCAGCTTGAGCTCATACTCCCAACCATCCGTTCCTCTAGGAGGGATGAGCGGCTCTGTGGACACGTCAGACCGGCTAATCCCAAGGGTTTAAATGGCCCACAGAAAGCATCTCAGTTTAGCTGAATAAAAAGATAAACTGCTTTGCCTTGCCGTTAGGCCCAGAATGTTCTGAGAGATGAGAAGAAAATCCTTCGTGTATTTCTGACTGTGAAGGAGTTCAGAGTTCTGGCCTAGGGTAGGGGCTGGAGGGAGGGGCTTCACCCCGCAATTGGCCTGTGGTTGAAGGCCACGTGGCGACAGCTGGCCTCTTCCTCCCGTGGAGTTGTACAAGCCCTCTGAGTCTGTGCGGTGGGCTGGGCAGTGGGCTTTGTCTTAATGGTAACATAAGTTTATAGAAATGGGGAAAAAAGGAATGCAGGGGGAGGAAACGGAGGGAAATATTTTAAAATCTCAAAAGCAGGAAGATAAACCTGGTAGCTCTTAATGCCATTGGATTCTGCTGTGTTTAGGCCAAAAAAACTAAAGAGAACTCTGTCTGAAGGACGGAGCCCTGCCTCACTTCTAAGCGGACTTGTGGCGGACGCTATTGGTGTCCACCCCCAGGTTCCCTTCTTGGGGCACCGATGATGCTCTGATAGGGAGGCCTAGGAGGCCTCAAGGCAGAACTTCCTGCACGGGGCTACTCACTCCAGAGTTCCCATGGGCTCCCACGGAACGTTCCAGCTGAAACCACGCCCTGGCTCGCCCCTTCCCTTTCCTGTCCTGCCTCCCTTGCTTCCTTACAGCTTCCACCTGGGCACACCCCTGTCTCAGCTCAGCTCACTTGGCCCTGCCGCTAGGGAACCAATGAAAGACAGGATGGTGAATGAAGTCTCGACAAACATCAAGTCTCTAAAAACGCTGTCTAATGTGAACACCTGACCACATGAGACTACCAAAACCTCTACTGAAATATTCACAGTGGCTCACACCTATAATCCCAGCACTTTGGGAGGCTGAGGTGGGCAGATCACTTGAGGTCAGGAGTGCAAGACCAGCCTGGCCAATACGGCGAAACCCCATCTCTATTAAAAATACAAAAATTAGCTGTAATCCCAGCTACTTGGGAGGTTGAGGTAGGAGAATGGCTTGAACCTGGGAGGTGGTGGTTGCAGTGAGCCGAGATTGCACCAGTGCACTTCAGCTTAGGCAACAGAGCAAGATTCTGTCTCAAAAAAAAAAAAAAAAAAGAAATATTAACATTCAAAAGCAAAGAGTAGAACAAGAGCCCTGATGATGAAGGGCGCAGTCTTGTTCTCCGGCCACTTAGAATGTCAGCAGCCACCAATGTGGAGCCCCTGGGCCAATTCAGTGTGCCACCAATTTCCTGAGTGTACCACAGCAAAGCATTGTGCAGTGGACTCTGGGGGGTGGGTTCAGGGATGACGAGGGTCCACGGTCCACCCTCTAGCAGGGACCTGCATGTTGGTGGGGTCATCAAAGACCACCGAGGACAATCTGCGATGCTACCGGCCCGCTGTCTGTGGGTTTGACCTGGGTTTCGAATATTTTGCCTCTCTGTTGTTGGAAGTAGTAGGTGTTGAGTAAACGGTTCACAAATGAACCTGGATTAGCCCCAAACTACCATACAGCAGGGAAACAGAACCATCAAAACAAACAGCTCTTGCTTTCCATGATAGCAACAGGGGTCACTGAATTTTCCAAATATGGAAAGAATCAACTCTCTGCAGGGCACCAAGTTAGGAGTTGAAGTCTGGCTGCTTGGAAAGGAGGCTTGGCGGCGAAGCAGCTTCTCCGCGGGGTCTCCATCGGCTTATGGGGAGGGACAGTTAGGTCTCTGTTGTGTGAAACGGCCCCTGCAGTCGCATGACATTTCTCATCCCTGGCCCCTGCCCAGTAAATGCCAGCAGTGCTTCCTCCTCAGTCACTGTGGCAACCAAAACCTAGACACCCCCATTTCCAAATGTATCCTAGGGGGTGTTTCTACCCTTGGCTGAGAGCCACTGGTGGGATAAAATCCGCTCGAGGTGAGAAAGGGAAGGAGAGCAGAGGGTGGGGTCAGTCCATGCATATGTGTGTGTGGGTGTGCGCGCACATGGGAGGATTCACGTCCACTTGCAAAAAAGGGCGTACGAGGGAGAGGGCTAGAGAGGGAGGGGAGGGGAGGAGGAAGAACGCCTGTAAGCGGCAAAGAGGAGCCTCTCTGAGCGTTCCAGGACACTTTGCATTTCCAGCACAGACGGAGCTTCGACTCTCCTCCGCCCAGCCATTCTCCTGGTGGAGTGAGAGGGCAAGTGGGAGCTCTGTCCCCGGGAGCCCCACAAACCAGCGAGGGCAACGAGTGGGAGGGGGAGGCGTCCCTGGCAGAGGCACTTCCAGGCAGGACGTGGTGTTCACCACCCTGCTCTGGGCCTTGGCAGAGGCCCTGGCCTGGACCTCACAGTCTGGAAGCTTCCCAGACAGGCTGGCCTGAGACACTTGAACCTTTACTGGGCTCCTCCTCCAGGGGCCAAAGGGCAGCACGGATGCCACAGCCAGGTCACAGCTGGTGCTGACAAGCTGCAGGAAGGCCCTTGACGCAGGGCAATGGTCGCTGTCCCTGAGGGCTGCCTGGCCATATTTAAACAGGAGCGCACAGAGAGGCAGCATCAATCAAGCCGCACAAACTGGGCGGCCAGGGGAAACAAAACAAGGCAACGTCTTGGCACAATATTTGAAATCAGTGGTTGCCACAGCGAGGAACCCAACACAGACACACACGTGAGCAGGGAACTCGGCCTCCTTCCCATCGCCGTGAGATTCAGTCCTACCTTGGCTAACTTGGCTGCTCAAAAACCTTTAGATCTTCCAGAATCACAGCCAGACTCCTCTGCCCATCCACCCTGACACAGTTCCCACTCCTGTTACCTCCCGCAAGTACGACTGTACTCAGGTTTCCCAAACCCCTCCCATACCACCTGCCTTTGTGAATGCCATTTCTTCTACCTGGAGCACCTCCTCCACCCACACTTCCACCCCTCCCTATTCTGCTCTTCAGAATCCTAACTGCTCTCTGAGGCAGAGTTCAATGCCACCTCCTCAGGCAGCCATCCCTGATGGCTCAGGGCCCATCTACAGCACTTGGTGCCCACTGAACTCCCTGCTGGCTGACAGCTTCTTAGCCCCTCTCCCCTGGCTGGTGAGCTCTACCAGAGCAGAGAGCAGCTCTCACTCATCCCGGGGCCGCCCCACCCAGCACCTGGCACATAGGAGGTGCTCAGTAAACACTAGCCGGGTCAATCAATGGCCTTGCTGGCAGATGGCCCCGGAGCCACCAAACTCTTAGCAAGCACTTGTTGGCATCAATTTCCCATCTTCCTTCAAACTATATCTGGTACCTGTCACCTCTCTTCCCCTCTATTGCTGCCCCAGTCCAGGCCACCACTTCTATCACCTTGGCAACATCTATAGCTTCTTGACTGGTCTGCCCCCAGCCCTCTCAGTACCCCCACCCCAATCTATTCTCCACTTAGATGCCAATGATTGTCTTAAAAAGCAAATCTGGGCCATGTGCCGTGGCTCACCCTATAATCCCAGCACTTTGGGAGGCTGAGGCAGGCAGATCACCAGGTCAAGAGATCGAGACCATCCTGGCCAACATGGTGAAACCCCATCTCTACTAAAAATACAAAAATTAGCTGGGCATGGTGGCACATGCCTGTAGTTCCAGCTACTCGGGAGGCTAAGGCAGGAGAATCACCTGAACCTGGGAAGCAGAGGTTGCAGTAAGCTGGGATTGTGCCACTGAACTCCAACCTGGTGACAGGGTGAGACTCCATCTCAAAAAAAAAAAAAAAGAAAAAAGCAAATCTGTGTCATCAATATGGTCAGAATCTCTTTAATGGTTTTCCTTAGCACTTGGAAAGAAAAACTCACCACTGGCTGGGGCAGTGGCTAATGCCTATAATCCCAGCACTTTGGGAGCCCAGGGCGGGTAGATCACTTGAGGCCAGGAATTCAACACCAGTCTGGCCAACATGGCACAACCTTGTCTCTACTAAAATTACAAAAAAAATTAGGTGGCGTGCACCTGTAATCTCAGCAACTTGGGAGGCTGAGGCATGAGAATCAATTGAACCCAGGAGGTGGAAGTTGCAGTAAGCAGAGATCATGCCATTGCGCTGTAGCCCGGGCAACAGAGGGAGACTCTGTCTAGTAAACAAAAACAAAAAAGCCACCTCTGTGCTATGTAAGCTATGGTTTATAAAGCCCTGCATGATTTGGGACTAACCTCCCTAATCTCATTTATACCACTGTCCCTTGTGGTCGCTGTGATGAGCTTTGTGACCTTCTCTGGGTTTCTCACACCCTGATGGTTGTACGCCAGGGCCTTTGTATGCACTGTTCCCTCTTCCTGGAATGCTCTTCACGGGGCTAATTCCTTCTCTTCCTTCCAATATCAGCCAGCTCAAAGAGACCTTCCCGGGCACACCCTCCCTATGGAAAGTAGGGTCCTCTCTGTCATCTCTATTCCTGCCCCAGAATCCCCAGCTCCCCACCTCCTCCCACAGCATCTGACACAAAGTTGGTGTTCAACAGATGTTCATGGAATGAATGAATTATTGAATGGACCTCATGCCCACCTGCAGTGATCTCCCACTGGACATCCAGATTCTATTTCTCGGTTCTTAACTATGATAATTAGAAGAGTTTTGGGCTATGCACTTTTTTTAGCAGAAACCAAGAGGGGCTGTCCCTTCTCTGCATACTTCGCCTCTTTCTGATTTTCTGTTTCATTTGTCAGCACTGATTTCCTTAGGAGAGCGCAATCACGATGTTGCTTACAGACTCTCACTCTTGCTCTGTATCCTCAGAAACAACCTCCCTCCATAGTCAGGGGAGCCTTGCCCTGGGCCAGGGCCTGCGCACTAGTGTGGAAGCCTGAGAGGCAGCTTGGGGACATGCCAGTCCTGGGACCCTGTGGGATGCAGGTGGGGCTGGCGCAGGCTTCCCAGCCCAATCCAGCACTTCCTGATGGTGACAAAGCACTCTCGACTTCACACCCAGAAGCCCTGCTGTGATAGTGTTCATCTCCTACCCAGCAGATGCAGAAACTATTCCCCTCCCCTTTTAATTATACTAGTAGCCGGTCATTTACAGGCTGCCTCATCAAATCCCTGCTGGGATTGAAGCTGTTACTTGATGGGCTGGCTGGGAGATGAAATCAGATGGCCTCGTCCTGGCTCCAGCACAGCCCCCACTCCCCAATCCCAGGGCCACTCCAGGGAAAAGGGTCCAGCTGTCCTCTCTGTGCCCTGTCCTGGTCCCCTGGGATACCACCCATCAGAACCAGGCTGACTCAGAAGTATAGTGGGCTCCTATCCAGAACCCAACCATCCTCACCTCCTGCCTGGTGCCACCTGGTCCCTGTGGCTGTCACCGCTCCCCCGAGTCACTGTAGCAGGCTTGTAATTGGTGTCCCTGCTCCTGCCCTGACCCCCACAGTCTCATCTCAGCACAGCAGCCAGAGCGTCCGATTAGGAGCAAGTGAGATCATTCCCATCCTCGGCCCTACCCTACACAACCTCCCCACTTCACACCGAGTCAAGAAACACCATCCGTGGGCCTTAGCCCCACTCCATCTGCTTCTCCCATCCTGGTCTCCTGTCCCTGTCCCCGACTCCACTCCAGCCGCACAGGCTCTTGCTGCTCCGCCACCCCAGGCCTCAGCCCTGGCTGTCCTCTCTGCTGGGACAGTCTCCCCAGCCTGCACTGGCCCTCACCTCTGCCGACCTCCACTCAAATGTCCCCCCTCTCTTCAGATTGCCACTGGCCTGACCCCAGCTTGTTTTGCCACGTGCTTTCTTTTTCCCATTCCACTTGCTGCCTCCAGCACACTAGATAGCTCATGGGGCTGGCATATCCGTGGCTTTCTGGTCTCTCTGCCCCCTACCAGCATATGAACCAGGATCTATTTTGTTCCATGTTGTATTGCAGGCTCCTGGGATACAGAAATGCTCAAGACATATTTGATTGAAGAAGTTACCTGCCCAGCACTGCCCCGTCTCCTGAGCCTCAGCTCCCAGCATCCTGGGGACTCTGCCTCTAAACTCCCCATCAGTGCACATTACCTGTGACAACGCTGGGGGTCCCTGGTCATCCCCAGCCACACCCACGCCGTTTCCTGATCTTTACTCATGCCATTGCCCACCCTGGAAGGCCAGCTCACCCTTCTGAGGCTGAGCTCATCTCTCCCCACCTTCCAGGCCTGCAGTGAGCTCCGCCTCCTCCCTGAAGCCTCCCTGGACTATTCAAGCTCGCCACCAATTGTCTTCTGCGGCCCCCGCTGAAGCTGCCATTTGTTTCGGTGCTGGCTGCTCCCTTCTTCCTTCCACTGTACTCTGCAGCTTGCAGGCACCAGGCCTTGAGGAGGGTGGAGGGAGTAGCAGGTAAAAGGGCAGTGGGGGTGGGGTGGGTACACAGCCTGGCCACTAATTGGTGAGCA
The DNA here is from genome assembly GCF_009761245.1 of Sapajus apella. Taxonomy (NCBI): domain Eukaryota; kingdom Metazoa; phylum Chordata; class Mammalia; order Primates; family Cebidae; genus Sapajus; species Sapajus apella. Next base: position 9,605,540 of record NW_022436960.1, on the reverse strand, counting down.
CTTCCAGTCCTCAGCCCCTTCCCTTGGCTCCTAAGATCCCAGCACAGTTTTTGGCTCTTTTCCTCCCCTCCAGTCCTCTGCTGGCTTGGTCCTTACCATCTCTTCTCCTGCTTCACACTCTCCCCAGTGATCTCTGACGGCTTCCGAGCATGGCACTGGTGCCTCCACACCCTACATCCTTGGGCTAGCCCGGGCCTCTGCCTCAACTCCAGAGGCACCAGCCAAGGCCTCCTCTGCTGTCTCATGGCACCTCCAACGCCTTGTGACAAAACCTTGGACTCAGGATTTCCATGCATCACACTCTTCCTCTGAGACAGGGATCTGATCAGACACGGGCACCCAGCGGTCCTCCTCCCTCACCCCATGGCTGGTTGGTCACCGGGTCCTGAAGGTTCTCAAACTCCCATCCTTCTAACCCTCAGCCCCTTCCTGGCCCAAGCAGGCATTACCTGCTTGGAGACTAAGTCCAGAATTTGCAGGCTGCTGGGCTTGGCCCATCCTCACCTCTCTGGCTCATCTCTCAGAGGACAGACCAGGCTCTCTGGCCTCCAACCTGCAGGTCTCTCTGTGGCAGCACACCGCCCTTCTTCCCCCCCCCTCCCCCCACCTTCAGCTAGAGAATCGTCTCCCATCTCAGCCCAGCCAGCACCTCCTCCAGACCCCTGCCCAGGTTGGAAACCTCTCCTCTCAGCCGACCTCTCCCTGGGGGTCGTTCAGCCTCCAGTTCCTTCATGTTCTGCCCCACCCCATTTCAAACTCCACATGAGTAAAAACAGAACCCTGTTCTTCCCCCAGGCACTTTCCCTGTGGGTTCGCCGTGTCTTCTCTACTGCGTCATCCTCAGTCTGTGACCACAATGTAGTGCTTGGCATGCTCAGTGCTCTATAAATATTTGTTGAATGAATAAATGTTTGTGAGTGATTTACTGCTCTTTGAATATATAATTTAGGTCTTCCCATGACAGGAGAACACATGCTTAAATGCTGATGCACTTTTTTGAGCGGGACAGAGACGTTCAGACTCCTAGCTAGAGCCCCAGAGGGGAGACAGCCATCGAGTGTGAGCAGGTGTGAGGTCACCCATGGCAGTCACAGCAGAAAAAAGTGACAGCTGGCCTTCTGGCCCAGGAGAGTGACACTCCCACATTTCCTGGACCAGCTCTTAACTGTGCCTGGTGGGAGGCAGTACCTAAATGCTCTGGCTCCCCCAAGGTGGGGTAACTCTCAGGTATGTATACACCATTTCCCAGAGCTCCCAGGGGAATTGAGCTAGGGTCATTGGCTTGACATAACACCCTTTTCTGGCTACTGCCCCTTCCCTGTTGAGTCCCCTCCAACCTCCCTGTTGGTATTTTCTGGGATCACCTCTAAAATCCCACTAGTACTTAAATCCTTGTCTCAGCATCTGTTCCTGGAGAGACCAAAACCAAGGCATGGCCCCAAATGTTCCCAGGCAAATAGCAGGCTCTTACAAAACGTGAGTCCCCTCCCCACCTCCTTTCTCTTCCAGGGTTGACCTTTCATCGTTGTCATCCAGCTGCACATTCATTTATGCAAACACTCAGCATGCACTTTCCATGTGTCCAGCCCCGTGCTGTCACTGAGGACGCAGAGGCATAAACCGTCCCTGTCCTCAGGGTTCAGATCAGACACTTAGTGGCTCAGACTGGTTGCTTTGTCCTGGACACAAATGGGGCATCCTGGATGAATTTCATAACAAAATGAGCTAACCAACCTTGGCAGAGTGGCCACTCTGCACTGGGCACTACTGTAAGCACTGAATGCATGAATCCTTTTGACCCTCCCAGCAGCCCGGGGAGGAAAAGGAGGTTTACATGAGGGCAAAGCTCCTTTCTGAGGCCACACAGCCATGGCATGGCGCCTGGGTTCCAAATCACTCGAATTTGGGGAAAGAAAGTGCAGGTCTCAGCTGCTGAATCAGTACCATGGGAAGAAACTCACAAGTGAAAGTATCCTTGCTTCAAATTATGTCCCTGAGATATTATTTTCCTTTCCTTCTTAATGATCAATCACGTTGGGGAAACCAAGTCAACATTGAAGACCTCCAATCCTAGCACCCCCAGTTCTCAGAACACTAATGCTTCATCCCTACAGCCCCCCAAAGTCCAGCTGAAAGTTCTTTTCTCCAGAAATTACTCTTTCTAAGTAATTTATTTCACTTGACAGTTTTCTAATTTGCCTTAATGGATAATATATAAAATGAGGGTAGTGACCTAAAACGGTACCAACATGAAGCTGCTAAGAAAAGGAGAAGCCAAAAGTCCTTTGCAGCCAGGCCCACACATGTTTCTCCACCTTTCCAGGTAGCCTCCAAAGAGGGAACCAGGCCACTTCCACAAGGCACAGTGGCTTTAGATTTTTTAAGACCAGATTTTCAGAAGATGCTCATCTATTCTTAATGCTAAGGTAGTAGACCAATGCTTCCTCATGGTTCAATGAAATGAACATGTCCTCAAAGCGCCCTTGCCTGAGACATGTGCTTGGGTAACAGCAGAGGCAAAGAGAACAAGACCCAGATTCCAAAGACTTGAGTCTGGGTCCCAGAGACTTCCCTTGGTGGTAACCTTGAGAAAGTCATTTGGCCCTTCTGAGTGTGAGTCATCTCAATGATTGGATGACAAGAAACCAGACTCTAGCCTCAGGAGCCAGCATCAGGTGATACCCAAAGTGTGGAAATTCACTCAGGGTGGTGGAAAAATATTAAGGGAAAAATACTAGAGAAAGTTATAGAATATAGTCTCAAACCCTTCTGGAAGACTAAGGGTTTTTTTTTATAGTTCTTGGCTGAAGGCAGTCAGAGTCTCTGCAGGAGACAGAGAGATTATGGCGCAAATACAAAGAATGTGAGTAGTTTACCCAGCTAGCTTGTTTACTCATGTGGTCTTAAAACTAAACTTTGAGCCTGATGACCCTCCTGGGGGGAGGTTGACCAGGGAGATTACCCTCTAATGGTGTTGGCTTTGGGCATCACAACCTAGCCTTTAATTTTTCTCTGCAAGTGTGTTGACTTAAGTCCTCTGTTATTAAATCTATACTGAATAAATGAGGAAAGGGTGAACTAGTCAGTGTCGTATAGCTGCAATCTCTCTCTGTGAGTGGCTCACGACCCCTAGGCCCACTCGGTCACTGGAAATTTGTGCCTGAGTGCATTTATTCATCTATTGTGCAGCTGGGGTCTGTGGGATGGACCTTGGCACCAAAGAATTCCTGGTTCCCCTCAAGGCTAGCATCTCTCCCACCCAAGGGAGTTTGCCAGTGCCCGCTGCAGACACACTGGTGATTTCAACCACAGACAGAGCTGGGTGCAGCAACAGCAGGAGCCTTGCTCTGGTCATCACTGCATCCTGGAGCCTCACACGCAGCATGACACAGAGAATTCAACAAACCTTTGATAAACAAATTGCAGATGCTCCTCAGCCCTGAAGGTGAATGAGTTCACCTACATCCCCACACCCAGGAAAGACCCCTTGCAGACATCCACTTTAATTTTTCCCGTGAAGAGCAAAACCAGAACAATCAAAACCAGTGACTGGGTTTCATGCCCTCATTGCTCATGGCCAAGTCAAGTTCTGCAACCCAAGAAGAAGTGAAGAAGGAAAATAAGATACAAACTGATTAACTGATAAGGACCATATCTTCTTTATTTTCATCTCTACCCAGTGCCTGGGACACAGCAGAGAGACTGAACAAATGACAGGGCACCAAGTCCTGGAGCCCACTGATGGGCAGTGGCCTACAAGATTTGAAACAACCTCATGTTGCGGTGACCAACTTTTGTAATAATTGACAAGATCCTCTGGGCAGAGAAAGTTGTGCCAAAGAGAGAGGGGATGGCCAGACTAAGAAGGTGATACTGATCAGAAATAGCAAACGTCACAACAGCTACATTTACTAAGAAAAATGTATGCCAAGCCCTTGGCTAACTAATATCTCTATCTCATTGAATATGCAAAACTGCCCCACTGAGTAAGCAGTAGGCTGATTCCCATTTTACAGATCAGGAAGTTGAGGTTAGCCAAATTAAGAGGCGTTCCCAAGGTCACAAGGTTCTAACCAGGGGAGTCTCACTGTGGACCCTGCTGCTGGAGAGAGGAGGAGCAGGGAAAGGGGTAGGAAGTTAGAGAATGGTCTATCTGTCAGGTCCCAGGGCCCAGAACCAGGGGGTGGGGCCCTGGCCAGGAGCAAAGGCTTGGCTGACCCTTCAGCAAACTCGTTCCAAGGTGAATGTCAACTCACTGTTCCTGCATCACAGCCGATACTGGGAATTGCAGAAAAATGCCATCCTGAGGCCAGAGTTCCAGGGGTGCCAGAGCTAGCCATGGAGCCCCAAGGCAGGGGCTTTCAGCCAGGATCAATTTTCCCATCCTGCAGAAGCTCCAGCCATTATGGGGCCACACCCTCCGAGCACCTGCCTCATGCTAGGCAGTGGGCTGATGACCCTATACACAAACCTCCCCCCATTCTGCCTGGAAACAGCAAGGAAGGAGCCATCATCCCCACTAGCAGATCAGGAAACTGAGGCTTGGACTGCCTAGCTCACCTGCCTACACTCAGGTTCCTATGAAATGTCCAGAATGGGCAAATCCATGGAGGCAGGTAGAAGATCAGTGGCTGCAGGAGATGGTAGGTCTGGGTTTCTTTTAGGGGTGATGAACGTGATCTGAAGTTACATGGTGCTGACGGTTGCAAACATTGTGAATACACTAAAGACCCTTTACACTGTATGTTTTTAAATAGTCAAAATGGTGAATTCTACCTTGTATGAATTTTACCTCAACAAAAACATCTTTTTTTTTGTGAGACAGACTCTTGCTCCGTTGCCCAGACTGGAGTGCAGTGGCGCAATCTCAGCTCAGCGCAACCTCTGCCTCCGCCTCCTAAGAGCTGGGACTACAGGCGCACGCCACCATGCCCGGCTAATTTTTTAGTAGAGCATTTTTAGTATTTTTAGCAGAGACGAGGTTTCACCATATTGGCCAGGCTGGTCTCGAACTCCTGACCTCATCATTCACTCACCTCAGCCTAACATCTTTTTTAAAAAGCACCTTGGAAGTATATGCCAGGCCTGGATGCAGCCTCTTGAGGAGACACGTTTCCCTTTTTCCACCTCAGTGTTAAGTCCAGATTCCACATAAAACGTGGAATTCCTGGAGGGCAGGACTGAGTTTGGCCTAAGCCCTGCAAACATCCTAGTGCCAGTGGTGGCAGCAGGGGGGCTGTGGAGAAGGCGCATTGTCCTCTCCACCTCTCTGCCCAGCCTTTTGAGTCCAAGTTCCATCACACCTCACCTGTTCCTACTTTGACACAGGTCGCTTTGTGCCACTGGTTTTAGCCAAAGGTCTCAACCTCGATATACCTGAGCAGCTTTAAACTCCCCTCTAGGGTGGGCCTGGGTATCAGGTATTCTAAAGCCCCCAGGTATTGCCAACATGCAACCATGGCTCAGGTGTCCACCAGGAGGCAGGGCTCCAAGGGCAGGGCTCCAAGGGCAGGGCTGCACTGAACCCACCTTCGTAGCCCCAGAACCTGTCATGGCACAACCTTGGTAAATGTTCAATAAATCAGTAGGTAAAGGTTTGTTGAGTAAATTAAAATATGTATAAACTTGCAAGCTTTGATTATTTGCTGGACACAAATAAATAAACAGAAGGCTGAAACAATTCCATTTAGGGGAGAGGAAAATTCAGTGCTTAAAAATGATATGATCACTTTTTTGCATTTGAGATGAAGTCTCACTCTGTCACCCAGGCTGGAGTGCAGTGGTGCAATCTCGGCTCACTGCAACCTCCATCTCCAGGGTTCAAGTGATTCTCCTGCCTCAGACTCCCAAGTAGCTGGGATTACAGGCGTGCACCACCATAACCAGCTAAAGATCACTTTTTTAAAAGGCCAGCGATTCTAGAGGCTCTTATGGATCTCAGACTTGTCTGGAGACAGGAGTCATGTTCATACCTGCATTGTGCTTTGTACAGAGGGGAATGCAAGGCAGAGTCAGCCCATTTTATGGATGAGGGAGCTGAGCCAGTTTGGATAAGAAGTTTGCTCAAGCAAGGGTTATGTAGTGATGAGAGATCTCATTTACTGTGAGTGGACACCGTTCCAGGGCTGGGCCAGGCCCTCCCATGTCTGATTGGGACAACCCGCTTTGGTGGACAGGAAAACAAAGTACAGAGAAGCTCAGCGACCAGCACACATCTGGAAAGAGCAAGAGCCTGGCCTAGCCTCCAGGCCTTCCTGCTCACAGACCAGGCAAGCGGATCACAGGGCGCAAACCCTGCTCTGGCAAAAGACGAGCATCCCACACCCCGAGGCCTGAATCAATGGCAACAGTGAGCTGGGCACAAACCCAGCCCTTGAAGTAGGAGACATTCAAAGTGACATGGCCCGTGTTTGATGCCCACAGTCCCTTGTCACAGGCTCACACTGTGTCCAGCCAAGGGCTAGGGCAGCAGCATTCATGAGGTTTCATAAGGAGCCTGTCGCCTGCAGGGAAGGCGGGTCATGAGGACTGGCTTCACCTGCTGTGCCTGTTGCTCAGCTTTGTGGCTCACAAGGCCTGGACTTCCTCTTTTGTTTGTTGGAAACTCATCACAACTTGGAGGAAAATCCGGTTTGCACCAGCAGTAGAGACTTCATTTTATGGTGATGAAGCCTAGTTAAACCGTGGATTCATGCGAATATCCCAGAGCCTGGGTCCTTCCAATGGCAGCAGCTAACACCTTGGTGGTGGTGGGGCGAGGGGCGGGGATGGAGCCACCACCTTCCCGGCACCACCTGAGTCCGCTTCATCATCCCATTCATGAGATCACAGACGTCAAGAGGACCAAGGAGAAGGAGTGCCGAGTGACATCTGGTGGCTTCTTCCACACAGTCATTCCTTAAAATCTAGCAGCATTCTTGCTTTGGCTCTCCCGCTACAACTCAGACATCACTGAGTTCCTACTGCAGAATGATCTTAACTCAGACCAGGGTGTCACACCTCCACCTGCTTCCACCTGGGGTCCAGCCCACCACCAGCATCTCTCCCTGCACCAGCACTCGCCTGGCCATGGCAACAGCCTCCTCACTGGGCTCCCAACCTCCACTCTTCCCCTTTCTTCCATTTTCCAGAGCCAGTCTCTGTAAAGTACACGTGAAGGCGGGCCACGCCCCCTACTCAAAACCCGCTGGCTTCTGGCTGCACTTCAGATAAAATCCAAACTCCTTCTCTAGCCTCCACGGCCCTGTGGACTCTGGGAACTGCCTCCCTGTGGGCTCACCTCCTGTGGTCTTCCCTTGCAGCAGGCAGCAGCCACGCTGGCCCTTCACACACCCCGAGTGCTTCTCCACACGAGGACCTTGCAATGCTCTTCCCTCTGATGAGAACACTCTTCCCCCAGATCTCCCTCCACCAGCTCCTCCCTTTCGGTTAGCTCTCAGCTTACATGCCAGCTCCTGTCCACATAACCTAGGTGGCCACGCAGTTACCCCTATCAAATCGCATGATTTTCTCTATCTTTGTAGCATTTATCTTCCATTTTTCCTGCAATGTTTTTGTTTTGCTTATTTCCTATACCACCACCCCGTGCCCCCTCCCGTGTATACACAGAGCAATCAATCTACAAGCTCTGTGACTGCAGGGCCCTTCCGTCCTGTCCACCACTCTATTCCCAGAACCTAGTACCTAGTGCCTGGCATATAGTAGATATTCAAAAATATCTGTAAGATAAGTGAATCAGTAGCTACTGAGGACTCATGATGTGCCAGGCATGTGCTAAAGGTCTGGGGCTATCACTGAGGACCCAGCAGACACTGGACAAGTGTGTGCATCCAACAAAAGATCAAGCATTGGTCAAGTTATTAGTTACATGTTTAAAAGGTGGAATAACTGCTACAAAGGAAAATGAAAAATTCAAAGAGTGTGTGCATGTATGTGTGTGTGTGCATGTATGTGTGTGTGTGCATGTCGAGGCAGGTAGTATGTAAATGTAAGCAAATCCTCTGACACTCCTCCATCAGGGGTGGTGTCTAATTCCCCACTGTTTGAATATGAGCCAGCCGTGGTTGCTTGATTCTAAAAAACAGAATGTAGTGGACGTAATGCTGGGTGACTTCCTCAACTGCATCATCAAAAGGGAGACAGCTCCCATCAGCCTCTCAACCTTGAAATGCAGCCAGCATGTTGTAAGGAAACCCAGTTCATAAGGCGGCATCACATGGAGATGTTCAAGTGAACAGCTCCAGCTCCGGACCCAGCCAGCAGCCATCATCGACCACCAGACACGACAGAGGAAGCCTTCAAGGTGGCCCCAGCCCTGGCTAACAGACTACGGTTGCATGAAAGACCCCAAGCAAGAACCTCCAGGTAGAGCCAGTCAACTCCTGTAGCAGCGAGACAAAGAAAATACATTGGTGTTGTGGCTTTTGGAGTAGTTTGCTCTGCAGCCATAAATGACCAGAACAGGGACTAGTGTGAAAGTCAGGGAAGGTCTTCCTGAAGAAAGAACGGGAATCTGAGCTGAGATCAGTAGGAGTTAAGGCTCTACTTCAAGGGAGAGGTTGGCGGACAGAAGGACTGTATGTGCAAAGGCTTCAAGACGGGAAAGAGTGAGGCCCAGGGAAGAAAAGGAAAGGAGGTCTCTGAAGCTGCCTCTCAGCAGTGAGGGGAGAGTTAGGCAGGGGCCACAGCAGGAACTAATCAGATAGCCTTGAATAACCTCCCTTCCTTTCCAGCTGGGCAGCCTGGAATAAGTGACTCACCCTCTCTGAACCTCTGAGCTCCTCATAAAAATTGCCAATAATACCACCTATTACAAAGAAGGGTTTGAGGATGAAATGAGATGAGGAGAGCAGAGCTTCTCTCCAACAGTCCCGGGGACTAAGTACTGGTTTCTTTCTAGTGTCCTGGGTGAGTGAAAAGGAAGCATCTTCAAACTTCCTCCGTCCAGCATGTCTCTTTCTCTGTTGAAACTTGCCCTTTGACACAGAGGAACCAGGTGACCCTATTCCTGGCTCCACCACTGTTGTGTGACCTTTGAGGAGTCACTTAACCTCCTTCCGGTTTTTCCAAGAACAAAATAAATGCCCCAGTAAAATCTCTATGAGCGCTTTGAACTCCTTCAAGACAGGCGCTATGGAAATGCAGGCTCACGCCTCTGTTCTGCCACAGCTATTTTTGGCCCCATCAGCCTTGGAAGCAGGTCTCACAGAGGGGGTGTATGTGCTTTGCTTGAGGGCTGATACACATCTCCTTCCATGGCCTCCGCCATCTGATTCACAGGCGGGGACGGGTGGGCCATGGCTGACATTTACAAAGCAAGCCCAGGTCCTGGGCTCTGGCAGCTGCTGAAGGCTTTTTGTTCAGGCCACAAGCAGGCCTCTGCCTCTGCCAGGGTTCATTCACTCCTACCCACACCTCCCAGAAATACTTCCCCAGGGGCACCTGACACAGGACCGCACACCTGGCAAGGGCTGCCCCGGAAGAGACACAGGTGGGACTCTCGGGAAACCTTTATCCTGTTGAAGATCCAGGAGAGTTTACGCCTCCTTTGAGAGCCCATCTCATCCTCAGGGTGTCAAATCTGATGATCCTATCACAGCAGAGAGATGCCGGCACCCTGCTGAAGCCACTCCCAATCTGAAGGTTAGTAACCTATTCTTGTGTCTACTGTTTGCATTAGAATTACTTATGAGCTCCCATTTATTGCATTATAACTGCACTCCAGGCTCTGTGCTGTGTTAGTTTTATGGCCTCAAATGCTCCCCACCACCCATGTGCAGCAGGTGGGGTTGTTAACCCTATTCCACAGATTTGCAAATTGAGGCTCCAAGCAGTTAAAGATTCCTTGCCCAAATCACTTAGCTAATGAACGAGGGTTGGACCCCAGGTCTAGAGAGCAGGAAGCCAGGCTCTGAGCCACCATGCTATAACACCACCTTTAAGTTTCTGCCCAGGATGGCCTGGTTAATATCTAATCACGACAATTCCTCTGCAGGTAGGAATCACATGAGAAAATGGAGGCTCTGAGAGGATGTGACAGGGCCAGGGTCTGCGCTAGGAGTGAAAGGGCTGGGCTGACCCCAGAGCCCCTTCCTGGGACTGTCATTCTCCAGGGCACAGGTTCTCAAAATGTGTTCCCACGACCGACACGCCAGCATCACCTGAGAATGTAACTGAACTGCAGGTCCTCGGGCCCCACCCCAGACCTGCTGAGTCAGGAATTCTGGGGATGCGCCCCAGTGATCTGTTACTAAAGGAGCTCTCCAGGCGCTTCTGATACGAGTTCAAGTTGGAGAACCCCTGGTCGAATGCCCAGATTCAAAGTGAGCACTGCGGGCAGAGCCTGAAAAGCCTAAGAGCAGAAAGTGGAGATGCTGCTCCAGAACCCTCTGGAGGGTCTGCTTCACCAGAACCCTCCCCACGCTCTTTCTCCATGGCAGGCAGGGCTCAGGGTAGGGCTACTGGGAGCAGAGCAGAGAGCTGGGCCCACCACAGAGGAACAGGAGGCCAAGCTGCCCCGCCAGCAATGAGGCCAGGGGAGGGAGGTCTGGGCTCTCAAAAGATTCATGGTTGCCAGGCGCTGTGGCTCACACCTGTAATCCCAGCACTTTGGGAGGCCGAGGCAGGGGGATCACCTGAGGTCAGGAGTTTGAGACCAGCCTGGCCAACATGATGAAATCCTGTCTGTACTAAAAATACAAAAATTAGCCAGTTATGGTGGCTCACACCTGTAATCCCAGCTACTCGGGAGGCTGAGGCAGGAGAATCACTTGAACCCAGGAGGCAGAGGTCGCAGTGAGTGAGGTAGCACCACTGTACTTCAGCCTGGGTGACAGAGCGAGACTCCGTCTCAAAAAAAGAAAAAAAAATGCATGGCAAAATAGAACAAAACCAACACCCCCAAATAAACATAACAAAAAACCACTTGAAAATCCACTGCTGCCTTTGCCAGAAGAGGAGTAGTCTGGCAGCAGGGTGACCTGCTATAAACCCGCTGTTGCAGTTTGTCCAGGACTGAGGGACTTCCTGGGGCATGGGACTTTCAGGGCTAAAACCTAGAGAGGCCTGGGCCAGCCAGGACAAGCAGGTCACCCCGAGGGGTGGGGCAGCAGCAGGTGCTGTCTGGATGAAGAGCAAGGCCTGCCTGGCCATGTGAAGGATGCCCTGCGAAGGTTCCTGGTCATTACTTATAGTGGGGACTTCACAGGTCTGCACGAATAGGTGTTTCTCTCTCCCCTCTTTCTCCCTTTATCCCAGGATATACACCAAAGTTCAACATGCCTGTGGATCAATGTCACCTCAGCAGGGGGCCTCCTGCCTGATACTTGGGCTGTGAATTCTGGGTCTCTGCTTTGGCCCCTTCCTCTCCTTCGTGGCCTGTCCAGCCTCCCCCTGCTCCCACCTGTCCCATTCTACCTGTGACAATTCCTCAGCAGGTAGGAATCATGAGAAAACTGAGGCTCTGAGAGGAAGTGACAGGGCCCAGGTCTGCGCTAGGAGTGAATAATTCTCTCCTGTCTTTCCGGAACCACCCTCCCTGCCCCTTTTGGAATTACGTGTCCCCTTCCCAATAGCACCTCTTTATTCCCCAAGTCTGGCTTGCACTCATAGGCTGCTCTTCCTCAGAACGCTTTCCACGGGATGATTACAGCAATGGATGCCTGTCTAGTTTTCAGAAGTAGTTTCAGGAACCCTCAAGTCAACCCTATGAGGTGGGTGTAGCCCATGAACCTATTTTATAGAGGAAGAAACGGAGGCTTAGGTTAACCGGCTCTAAAACCACGAAGAGGAAAGAGCAGGGCTAGCATGCTAACATAGGCTCAAGAAAGGCTCATGGAATCAGCCTCTTACGCCAAGTCCTTGGTCTTTCTTGACCTGGGCCCTGCTGATGTAGACAAGTCTGTGTGTGACTCTGTATTCCTCAGGGTGCCCAACACAGGGCTGGACATAGAACAGATGCCTGGCAGATGCTTGCCAGGTGAATGAGAGGCCTGTGTGAGTGGCAAGAAAGCAAAGGGTATCAGAGGAGCAAATGGGACAGGGACTAGCGCATGCCTGGAGCCAGTGAATCCAGAGAGATGGCAGGAAAGGACACTCCTATGAATACCTTCTGCAAATGACAGTCCACTGGCCCATGAACTCCACGAGGGCAGGAGCTGTCTGCTGCTCACTGCTGGCTCCCTGGCCCTGGCACCATGCCCCACACTTGGAGCTCAGTGCCTACCTGTTGAGAGTCTGCAAAGGCTCCATGGCATTGAAGCCCTGTGCCCTCTGGGAGACATGAACCCTTCCAGGGTTATACAGCAGGCACTTGTATTTTATGATGGGCAGAAGTTGTGAATGTGGCCGCAGCTCTGACATTCATTGGGCACTACTTGTGTGCAGGGTTCTGGGCTGAGCTCAAGGAGGACCAAGAGAATGAATAAATCACATTCTCTACCACTGGTCTAATCCACCTTACATGCCCTCCCCGCCTGGTAGCCATGATCTCATTTTTGGTTATAGCCTTTCCATCCAGATTTTCCTTTGGGAAAGAAACTTTCTCTCCCTGAACCCCTATCCACACATCCCAGCTCCAGGGGTAGTCACATGGCCCAGGCATGACCAACCAGCATATTCTATCCCAGAAGTCACCATACTGGCCCACGGGTGAGCACATGACCCAAGCTGGTCCAGTGAAAGTCAGCCTCAGGACTTCCTGTGGACCACTGGGAAAGAGAAGGTCTCTTCCTAGGGAGACTACTGACTATAAGGCTGATGGAATGCTGGAGCCTGGAGCTACAGGGACTGAGCCAGCCTGAGAGAAAAGGCAACCCGGGAGAAATCAGGAGAGAGCAACAGAGATGGAAATCCAATACCGTCATCATTTAGACCATGGATTTGGCAGCTCTGCTGCCTGCACATCCTGATACATGAGCCCACAAGCTGACATCTTTCTCCCTATTTTTTGTATTGCTTAAGCAACTTCAAAGTGTGTTTTTGCTACTTGAAACTGAGAAAGTCCTGCCATACAGAGCTCTCCTCTCCCAAGCAGCAGCTTGAGTCCCAAAACTCAACATGAGTTCTCTCCCCTCTGCTCCACCAAGCACTCTCCTCTGGCCTCCTCCCATCTCTGTAGCCGCCAACCTGGCTTCAGGCTCTCTTGGATGGCCTGGGGTCTGAATGATCTCAAGAGACCCCCAACTGACTCCAGCGTGCCTGCTCAACCCCAATCCATTCCAATCCAACCCACGCTGTCAAAACAGTTGATCTTTCTGAAACAGACAATATAGGCGCATGTCACTTCCCCACTTAACACCTTTGTAGGCTCATCACTGCCCAAAGCAGTTTCCTAAGGCATCAGGTCCACGTCCCTGCAGCTGTGAGGGCTGATTTTAGATGGTACATGAACCCAGCACTCAAACACACTGAAACCTATAGCAAGAAACTCAAGCTCCTTTTGATTCTCTCACAGACTTCACAATTACTTTACAGAGAAGGTCTCAGCGCTGTGCCGCCGTGGCTTTGGCATCTCTCTACCACTTGCTTCTCTCCCTCTGTAACAAACAGAGAGAAAGCCTCAAGCTCAGAACCTTCCAAAGAAGGCTGAAATTTTAAACCTGGGTTTGCTTCCATTGCATTTATTTTTATGGTCACCTTCTATTTATGCAAGTGGTACTGATTTCTCATTTACAGTAGTTTTATAAAGATAAGGAAATTAACTTGTATAAACACAAAAGTGAGTTTATTTAAGGGAAAAAATAAGGCAAATAAGAGACGGTACTTGGAGACCCGTGAATGCAGTTCATTGTTAGGCAAACAATGACCCATAGGATGAAATGCAATCCGCTCAGCCAGGCACATGAGGCCCTTCCGGGTCCTCCTCCTTGGCCACACTTTCAAGCCACTGAAGGGCTTGTGACTCCCAAGAAGACTCTCACAGAGCCATACTTCCAAGCCTCTGTCCACTCTGTTCCTTCTGCCTAGATGCCCTTTTCCCCCAACCTCCTTAGCAACCTGGGACAATCCCATTTATTCTTAAAGACTCCTGTCAGTGTTACTGTTTACTGGGCTAGTATTTTGCTTAACTACTCGGGAATTCCCGTGCACCTGGCAAACCATTTCCGTGTTCTCTCAGGCCCCTCTTTGTGGGTTGCTGACAGGATGACCTTCCCTGGGAGGGCTGAGATTCCAGAAGGCCAGGACAGTGCTCCTCCTGTCTGACACAGATGCTCAGGGAGCACAAGATAACCTGAAGGGATCCAGCTGGGGGATGTGGATCATCAAATACAAACCACTGGGAGACTATGTCCCCTGGGACCCAAAACGTGGGAGAGTGAGGAGTTCCAAAGGAAGGGAAGGGAGTGATGTCCAAGGGTAGGTGCCTGAGGCCGGGCCCCACAGTGCAGGCCCAGGGATTCTTTCTGGAGAGAGGAGGCCAGTGAGCATCCCGGGGCAGAAGGATCTGGCAGAGGCCTGGAACAGAGGGCCTGGCAGGCGTAGGTCCTCAACTGTAACTTGCATTTGAACCACCTCAGGACTTGTTATTGTGACAATTCCTAAGTCCCACCCCAAAAGCTCTGGGTCAGTCAGTTTGAAGTGGGCCCATGAAGTTGCATTTTAAAACAAATGCTTTGGGTTATGCTGAAGCAGGTCATTTGAGGGCCAGGCTGAGACGCACTGGGTCACAGGCTGTCAGGGAAGGATGGAGATATGCAGAGGCCTCACAGTCAAAATGCAGAAATTCACGTCAATTGCAAAGATCCTCTAGAACACAGACTGGATACCAAGAGGCTGGAAACGCAGCCTCCCAAAGAACAAGCTCTGTGCAAAGGTTGTTTAAAATACATCCCAAATAATTCCATGGAGATGTGTTTAATGAGATAGATGAGAACATGATCACGGACATCCTTCAGGCGGGAACTTGAAGGAGCCATGTGAAATACAGAGCCTCCTTTGGAGAGACCTTATCAAGTAGCAATTGTAAACAGGGAATTTTACCATGTAGAGGTCAGGGCTGAGGCCATTTCTGGCTAAAGAAATGCTCCTTTGTTTGAATGATCATGCAATCAAATTGTTCAGAGATGGAATTGTCCAAGGCAAACAAGTCAAAGAGAGGTTTTAGCAGAATTCGGTGCACACGGCTAAAAGGCATCTTGTAACTTTGCTCCCAGAGCGTTGACTTACCCTAACTGCCTCCTTAAATGTCAATTATAATAGAGAAACAGAACTGTGTGTTGAGGGAGGGGGGTTATTTAAGACCAGTCCCTAGCAGCTGCCCCCTTTAAAGATCTGGCCTTCGGAACAATCCAGACCAAGTCACTCATCAAATGGAGATTGACTTTTATCTGATTAACCGATGGAGAAACATCCTTTTCCATCCTGCAGGAGCATTCTGTGGGAACGGCATTTTGCAGACTGCAGGGAAAAGTTGGGCCTTGGCTTCCCTCCTGCTTGGCCAGTGGAAAATTACAAAGGAGGCAGGGCTGCCCTCGGCCATGCTCACTGGATCTTCGTGGGCCCAGGAAAACACAAAGAGAAACCCAAAAATGGAGTAAGCCATTACCTACCTGGGGCGGAGAGGAGTCTGGGAGGCGGTGGGGGCGGGGGCGGTGGGGGCAGCGGGGGAGGGGGCCGGCACTGGCAGACGTGTCGGCAGCTGTCAGTCACCTTGGAGCAGGACTTCTGGGGCTCACCGTGTGTCACCTGTGGACATGGGCACACATACCCAAGAGAGGGAGAAGACAGTAAGGCAACTAGAAGCTGAAACGAGCCCAGGCCACCCTGTCCCCTGCCAGGCTGGGACTTGGGATTCCTCTCCAAGACAAAGGTAGGAAGAATCAACAGAAGTTGGATTGATTCAAAGGGGACAGTGCTGTTGGGTGCTAGCCTGGCTGGTTTGGAGACCAAGGTTTTTTTCCTAGCTCTGCCAGGGACCAGCTATGGGACCCTGGGCCGGTGACCTGGATATGAATGAGAAGTAGACAAGAGCTGGAAGGTTGACTGGTAGAATTTCTCCATGATACAAATGAGTAAACTGAGGCCCAGGCAGAAGTAGCTGCCCAAGAGTCTCACACTTGGAGAATAAGACCCTTTATGTCCTCTGTACTCTAAGCCCAGCCACTTCTCCTGTCTTCCTTGCTACAGCCCAAGGCCAAGCCCTGGCCTTCTCTCCAGCCCTCACTCCTGTTGGCCTTTTTGTGTCTACTCTGGGGCAAGGCTCCCCACTCTTGGGGAGAAACCTCACCCCGTGAGGCCTCTGCTCCTGTGTCCCACGTGACCAAAGGGAGCAGAGCAACCTGCTTGATGCTCTCCACTCAGCGTCCTGGTGTTCTTGTGAGAAGGGCACCCCACTAAACCACCTGCATGCCCCCAGCAAGCCCCAGAGGCTGCCCAACCCCTCGTGAGTTCATGTGGCCTACGAGGTCTGCAAGGGACAATCCCTGACAACCTCTCTCCCCATCTCTCTGCCCTCATTCTCTCCTTTCAGTTCCGGGCCCCTGACCTCTGCTATTGCTGCTCCAGTGGTGGTAATGTTCTCCCATCCGTACCCCTGCTGCGCCCTGACTCAGCTTGGCGTGTCTCTGACCTCTTTATCCAGCCGGATTCTTTTGTATGGGCTGTGCTGGCACCAGGTTCCTCTCTAGGGGCAGAAATCTCATTTGGATGTTACCTGGTTCACACGTATCTTCGCCATGGCATTGTGAGCTCACTGAGGGCAGAGCACGCCTTTTTCCTTCTCTGTCACTATCATAAATCAGCATTTAAGGGAATGCCCACCAATTTGATAAGTCTTTGGTGAATGAATGAATGAATATGAAAAACTGGGCCAGAAGCCACGCCTTTTGAACCCTGGCCTGTGTTTTTCCAGTACCAGTCTCAGCTTCCTCATCTGTAAACGAGGAAGGGTAGCCAGAGTGAGCAGTGCTCCACCAGCCCTGGATGTACAGTGGAAGCTCCCTGGTGGTTTTAAAAAATACTCATGCCTGAGCCTCACCCACACGGATTAAATCAGAATTTTGCAGGTGGAGCTGGGCCTGGGGATTTTGCTTAAGCTTCCCAGGTTAAACTTCTTATGCAGAGCCAGCATGGGAACTGGGTGGATGGATTCGACCGACTGCCAGTGTCCCTGGCTCTACAGAGTGCCATAAATCCACGAGTCTGATGTTTCATGCCTGTCCCAGGGAACAAGCTGGTTTAAAAGCATGAAGAGTTGCCAGTCACCCTCCACCTCCCCGATGGCCACGGTTAATTTCTGTATCATCTCTGAGCCACTAGAAACCAGAGCTCTACTTTCCCTGCCACTAGCCTTGTGTGGCCTGCCTCAGAATGCTGATCCAGCCCCTCTGTCGCGTGGCTGGGAGAGCCCCTGGGGCTGGGCGGCTCCCATCGCACCTGGGAAGATGTGAATAAGTAATGCGGGTAATATCAGCTGGGGTGGCAGCAGGAAGTGCGCTGATGCTGATTTACAGCCCTGGCTTAATGTCCACGAGGCTAAGAGGCTCCTGCTCATCACCTTTTAATGTTATTAAAGGGCCACTGACTGCATTTCAAACCCTGGAAAGCAATCTTCTCTCCCACTGGGAAGAGCATACCGTCAGATCGTGGCCTCTGCTCAATTATTTTACAGAAACGATTAACTCCTTACATGTCAGTGGGAAATCCACCGGCTTCTAGACCAGTGCCATTGTTAGACGTCCCGTCATCGAGCCTGTGCGCCTCTAGATTCTGACCTTCTGAGACCCTGGGGTTTGCTAGAAAGCTTCATTCTCCTAACAGCTGGCCTCTGAGACCACGTCTCCAATGCACTCTACCAAGTGTGTGAACTTCAAGCAATACCGTTGCCAGTGCAATTATTTTCTCACTCTCCAAGGTGCAATTTATGAGAGAGAGTTCAAGAAGAGCACGTTTGTTTAACCTGGCCCGACACAATGACCTATTTTTGTGAGAGGATATGAAGGCACAGATGTATAAGAGTGTTTAATGTGATGAAGTTCTAGGCAGAAAAATCGGGGCCAAATTTCAAGGCTGCAGGAAGAGTGAAGGAGCACACAGCATTTAAAAAATTGATAGCTCGGCCGGGCGCGGTGGCTCACGCCTGTAATCCCAGCACTTTGGGAAGCTGAGGCAATCGGATCACTAGGTCAAGAGATTGAGACCTGGCCAACATGGTGAAACCCTGTCTCTACTAAAAATGCAAAAATTAGCTGGGTGTGGTAGCATGTGCATGTAGTCCCAGCTACTCGGGAGGCTGAGGCAGAAGAATTGCTTGAACCCGGGAGGCGAAGGTTGCAGTGAGCTGAGATCGCGCCACTGCACTCCAGCCTGGACACCGAGCAAGACTCCATCCTAAAAATAAATAAATAAATAAATAGATAGCTCTCGCCTGTAATCCCAGCACTTTGGGAGGCTGAGGCGGGTGGATCATCTGAGGTCAGGAGTTCGAGACCAGCCTGGCCAAACTGGTGAAACCCTGTCTCTACTAAAAAAAACAAAACAAAAATTAGCCAGGTGTGGTGATGCGCACCTGTAGTCCCATCTACTCAGGAGGCTGAGGAAAGAGAATCACTTGAACCCAAAGGTCAAGGCTGCAGGGAATCAAGATCATGCTACCACACTACAGTCTGGGTGACAGAGGGAGACTCCAGTCTCTAAATAAATAAGTAAACAAATAAAATTGATAGCTCTGGCTAGGTGCGGCGGCTCACAAGTATAGCGCCACCACTTTGGGAGTCTGAGGTGGGCAGATTGTTTGAGCCCAGGGGTTCAATATCAGTCTGGGCAATAGAGTAAGCCCTCATCTCCACAATTTTTTTTTGATTAGCTGGGCATGTAGGCACACACCTATAGACCCAGCTACTCCACAGACTGAGGTGGGTGGACTGCTTGAGCCCAGGAGGTTGAGGCTGCAGTGAGCTATTGCAGCCCACTACCCTCCAGTCTGGGCAACAGAGAGAGACCCTTCTTCAAAAAAAAAAAAAAAAAAAAGGAATGGTTCTCAGTCTGTTGTGTAAAGGCCTCTCTGAAACATGAGCAGGCACAATTGCTTAGTCAACTGCTCTCACTAAAGCATCAAGTCTGGTCCATCCTTATGCCTGAGGGCTGGGTCCTCACTGCAGTGTCCTGATAGTTTGGTTCAGTCCAAGCCTGTGGCATCTGAGCCTGCCTCGACTCTGGGTTACTTGGACCCCATATCCACTTGCCAACTTCTCTCCATCTTTCAAACCCATCTCTTGAACAGCCTTCTTGGGTGTTCATGCAAGAACTGGACTGAGATTTTTTTTTCTCTCTCTCTCTTTTTTTTTTTTTTTGAGGCAGGGTTTCACTATGTTGACCAGACTGGTCTCAAATTCCTGGGCTCAAGCAATACTTCTTCTTGGGCAAAGCCATCCTAAACCCTCCCCCACCCCAAATTAGACTCACCTGCTCAGTGCTGCTGCTTAATTCTGCAAACCCTCTGTTTGGGGCAATTCCTTGCTGTTTTGTATTGCCTGTCTCTCTACACTAAGTTGTGTCTTAGGGTGGGCAGATAGATGGATACTTTATTAATCCTGAACAATCATGACTTTCTGAGTCCTACTATGTGTCCCTCGTGGGTTCATGCTCCCATTTCTCCCTGGGCGTAACTGGGAGAGGTAAGTGATACTATCCACTCTTAACAGGCGGCCCACAGGCTCAGCAAAGCTAAATGATGCACCAAAATTGCCCAGGGCCCAGCGTTCCGTCAGTGCTCAGTGAAAAGGTACACTGCCCACCAGTGGAGACACGTGGATCTGTCCCATTCCACAGTGCTGGTTCCACCTGGGGGTTCTGTTGATTGGCAGTGTTGTATTTAGACTAATAGAGAGGAAGCCTCGGGTGTCCCCAGCTTGTCTCAGCACCTGGCGCGGTTGGTTTCTATCTTGGGGAATTTCAAAAGGAGAAAGAACTTGCCCCCTGAAATAAGCTGCTCTTAGTTGGACTTTGTTAAGAAAGAGCAGAGGCCCAGAAAGTTCAGTGACTTGCCTGAAGCCAACAGAACGCAGGCTGGTATCGGTTCTTCCTGGGACCACTTATTCCAGTTTCACCATCACCTGCCTTCCAGGCCCTGCTCTGCAGTGCCCTCCTGCAGCCAGAATCCTATAAATGCTGTGGCTTTGAGAGTGGGCTGAGCCACAAGTATGTCCTGGAGTCTCCTGGATTTGGTGCCTGGAGCAGGGGTCTGAGGCACACAGTGCTTCCCAGCATCAGCTCCCTCTTCTCCAATCACCATCCTACTCCTGGGCAATCGGTGCAGTTTTGGAGCCAGCGGACGTTGCCTCCTAAACCATCCTTGAATCCATCTACTCCTCGCCGTTTCCTCTGCTGCCACCTGAACCAGGCCACCAGGTCTCCAGTGGGCAGCACCTGCCTCTCTCTATTTGCCAGATAAAATATAAGACACCCTATGACATTTGAATTTCAGATAAACCACAAATACTTTTAAAGTATATCCTCAATATTATATGGGAGATATGTTAAAAAAA